>NC_140299.1:29272121-29646621 GCF_964211825.1 Aythya ferina
TTTGTGTAACATTGGTCCTTGCAGCAAAGGTTTTTGGAATTTTTAAGCTCAATTTTCTTACCTAAAATCTTCCTCAATGTTGAACCCATTTTCCCAAACTCTTTCCTCTTGAGATTGGTCCTAAATAACAGAGGTGCTATTTGACAGATGATTAAATAAGCACCTTTGTATTATCACAGTGTCACAGAGGTTTTTGGCCATGTCTCCCAAGGTCACCTGCTGTCACCTGTCAGCTGGTGACCTGTTATGCCTACTCCAGCTTCTACATGAAAGAAAAAGAAATGGATAAAGGTGCA
The DNA here is from genome assembly GCF_964211825.1 of Aythya ferina. NCBI lineage: Eukaryota > Metazoa > Chordata > Aves > Anseriformes > Anatidae > Aythya > Aythya ferina. The sequence goes on from NC_140299.1 coordinate 29,272,418, forward strand.
GAAAATATTCTCTGTATTTTTCTACCGAGTTGCTGTCAATGTTTGGATTAATAGCTGCAAGAATGTTACTGCAGGATGCTTGATTCAGAGAGATATATTTAACCAATAGCAATGAAAAGTCTGAAACTGAAATGTTACTTACAGACTGTCCATATAAACTAAATAACCAGCTAAACAAACTGAATATGATAAATCAGTAGCCTCATAGAGCGGCCTCTAGCAGTAACTGTGGCCTCTCAACACTTTTCCAGTAATTGCTAGTTGGAATGAGGTTAAATGTGGAACAGAAGTTACTACTCAAAAATGAATAACTCTTGGAGCATCCTCAAAAACAAAAATAAAGTTATGTCTCCTGGGCTGGAATTGACCATCTCTTGTACAACTACTAATCTTCTTGATGTTTGGTGAAATCAGTACTCGCTGGAGACTGCTGAAAGAAGCTGGTACCACTGGTTCTGAGGTATTCATGAGAGAATTCAAAACCTGCTATGACTAGGAGACAGCAAAGGCAATCTAAAACCAATGTTCATTAGTAGTAATAATATACATGGAACTGTAGTTCTGGAGCATCATTTTCCCCTTTAAAAAGGCTACCTATAGGAAAAATAACAAAGCTGCATAGTTATCGTTGCTGTCCTTACCTTCTGATCTTAACAAGGCTATAGTTTGGTGTGTTATCTACAGGTCTTGCACTCATGCACAGGCATCTCATATTCCCTATCCTGGGCGGAGTGCTGCACATTAATGTTTGTTACAAGAAAACAAATGGAAAGTGGCTTAGCATGTTTCCCAAGCCTAAGCAGGTGAATAGCACTTTGAGGGTAGATGTATGGTCAACTCTGCATTTTCAGTCAGTGGAACACTGGTCTTACTGCTCAGAGCTGCCTTCAAGCACCGTCTGTTGTAACATGATTTTGCATGCCAGATCCTCATTAAAAAAAAAAAAAATGTATATATATATATATACATTATATATACACATATATATATAGTATATATTACACAATAATAATATATATATATATTATTATTAATATATATTATTATTATTATTATTGTTGTTGTTGTTGTTGTTGTTTTAGAAATGGTAGAATGGAAAATGTAATAGAAGTTTTCATATGAAAGGAACTGAACATATAACTAACACAGTAAAATAAAGTAGCATTCTGTGCATATTTCTGCTTATCATAGCCATAAATTAAACACTCCATTGCACTAAGGTGAGCATTTTGCACTTTCATGATAATCTTAAAAAAGATAATTTAAAAAAAATATTCAGTGATTTTGACTGACTGACTTTTCAGATTTGTAAGGTGTTCTGGTTTCAAACAGTGCTTTCCAATGGTTTCTGCACCTACAATAATGTAATGACTTAAAAGGCTTGGGTTTCATTACAAAGATAAGTTTCTAGTCTTAATTATGTGTGGAGCTGGAGGGTATAATTCCTATTTAAACTAAAACAAAGACACACAAATGTCTAAAAAATCTCAAAAATGTGGGCCACTACAGTGTTGGAATGATTCAGCTGGCTATACTGAATATAATCTATGAAAGATGGACATATATGTGATAATCAGCCTCTTAGTTTTTGGCATATTGAAGAAAAAGTAGAAATCAGAATGCTGGAGAAGGCCATATGGTGATATATAAAATCAGAAGAACAAATATGTTCTATGTGCCTTGTAAACACTCAGAGGAGCTGATTTTACCATAATGTCCACCACTTCCAGGGCAGGATCAGCTGAGATCACTCACTTTAACGTTAGAGGTTTGGTCTGTAGCCTGTCATGTGAAAAAACTGAACTGCAGTCACTCAAGGAGGTTCAAACATGAAGATCGCAAAGTCAGAGAATCTTCAGAGAAGTTTCCTTGGAATACTACCTCAGGACATCAGGAAAAACAATGGGCATGAAATTCTTCATATGAAATAAACTGCAATTCAGACGTGTTGTAAATTCTTTCTGTGTTAATTCTTCACCTTATATGAGTGATTTTCAACATTTTTTCATAACACATGCACTCTTTTCAGTTAATCATATTCATGAATCTACTTTCTAAAATAACGAAGACAATAGGTTGATCACAGCCTTCTTATATATCCAGTATAACTTCAAGTTGAGAGACAAAGCTTAAGTACTCTTAAACAGGGTACTTAAATAGATAATTTGCATATTTATTTCACCAGAACAATGATGAAAGAGAAAGCTGTCAGCCTGATTGTCATCTGCAAAGATGTACTTCAAAGTACATCTGAGATATCAGCATTGAAGATGATGGAAATAGATGTATTTACCTTAGTACCACCTTCAGTCCAAGCATGAATAATAGGTTGCTTTACCATTGTGTACAAGATGATCTGGAACTAAGTGTATCACTTTAGAATGACACCATTTCTCAAAACAGAAAGAAAGAGAGAGAGAGAGAGAGAGAGAGAGAGAAGAAGAAGAAGAAGAAGAAGAAACAGACAGCTTGTGCTGACAAACACTGTCAGTTGTGTTCTCTCTTCTCGTCCCTTGTGCACTTTGGTAACATGATGTAAAAGCCACATTCTTGCATGTTCATGTTTTGTTTCAGGGACCATCTGCCAGGGACCAGGAAAAACGGAGTGCCTGTTAATGCAACTTCTTTCTGCAGAGAAACTTCTCTCTCAGCTGCAGGAAAGCCAGCTACACCTACTGACATTTCAGTCTATCTGCTCTTCAAAGGGTGGAGGAGTTACTCAGAAATGGCATCTACTCTCATTTTCCACGGGAAATGCTGTTCCCAGAAACACGGAGAAGGTATTCCTTAGCTTTAAATCTAAGGGTCAGTTTACCCCGTGTTAACTTTATGCATGGTTTAAGGGGGAAAGCTGTATTTTTTGTTTTAGTACTTCTCAATCAGTCTGTAGACTTGCTGTCCCTTAAAACATATCTTTCTAATAGTATGTCTGCCAAAAAATGGTACCACTAAGTATATGTATAATGAGTTATTCATTTGATTTTAGCCATTTTTTCCCCAGAAATGTGATTTCTATCTGTTATTTTTTGTCATGTTTTTCTATGTTGCAGATACTCAAATATTTTCATTTTTAACCTAGAGCATATTGTGTCTTCCAACGTATTTTTCCAGAACTGCAAAATTTGTTACATTTGTTCCCAAAGCAACATTAGTGTACCTGGCTTATAAGGTTTTTTGTTTGTTTGTTTGTTCATTGTTGTTTTTTGATTTAATACCTAATGCATGCTCAACTCCATTGAGGCAGATAACACTTGAGTTGAGTGGAATCAGGATTTGTGTGTTTGGATGTGGATGACTCACAAATTCTGAGCAAAACTTGGTTTGCAGTCTCACAAGGACTGATTCTGGCTGCTGCAGTGCAAGTCAAAGCCACTGAAAACACACCTTTCAAGTGGACAAATTTGGAAAGTATGAGAAAATCTGTTGTTCAGTGAAGAGTCTAGACTGACTGCTGTAATAAGCTGTTTGGGTGGGAATGAGAGTTAAATGAGCTTGATCTGAATGCTAATGTAGCTCTAAGCAGGGTTGACCTGAATTCTACTGACTGAGTGAATAGCAAATGAAAAGCAAACTTTATTCTGACTTTTCTGGGGGAGGATCAGGAAGAGGAATATTGTTATTGATATCAAATACACACATGTACCCAACTTAAAAACAAATCCATTAATTAATTTTTAGAATTCTATATGACACATTTGTCATGCCCCCAGGTTTCGCAGAATTTTGGATATTATGGTTTAAATCACTTGCTTAAACAAAGTTATCCTCTAAATCAAAACAAGTTTACCTTACTGATTTTCGTTCCCTGTGCACTTTTTTTCATTAATTCAGTGTTTTTGCAGAGTGTGATTCATACTGACAAAGGTGAAAATCAGTTTAGCCGGGTTCTACGGTTCTCTGATTAGTTATAAAGCCTGCACTTGTCAGACCCATAAAGTGTTTAATAGATGGCTATTCAGCTAAAAGATCCCATTTGTAGGGACATATGATCATAGCTGGTAAGAGTTAGAACTTTGTTTGATGAACTCCAAAGACAGAAACAGGAGTATACTAGTGCCAGAAATGGTGGTATAAGTATCAGTTGGAAAAACAATACTCCACTAGAATAATGCCCAACTCCATGCAAATAAAGTGCTCTCAGTCTGAATCTGTATATAAAGATAAAAACTGAAAAGTGTTCTACAGGTTGAGGGCAGGTGCCTGATAGCCTCACTAGCAGAGGGAAACCTTACTACAGGAGTGTCCTCAGCCCATGTTTGAGGAATGATAACAGCTGGGGGTATGTGGCTGAGAATATCTGGCTGGGGATATCTGAAGTCTGCAGCTACTGAAGGTTACAGCATTTTCAGAGAAAGGAATAAATGGAGTTACCAACCAGAAGTGAGGAGAGACTGGAGAAGAAGAGGAATAAACAGAAATACAATAGAGAGAGGTGAGGCATCACAGAGCTGTCACGAGACTTCTTGCTGCCATCAGCACATTTGAATATGCTGATGGTGCTTGGGATGACAAGGGCATGGCTGCTCCCACGGTGGGAAAGGGAGGGGAGGAGGAGAAGGGTAATGCTGGAAAAGTGAGGCAGATGCTGGGTGAGCAGGAAGGGTCAAGAAGAATGTTTCTGGCTGTCTTACAGACTGACCATGCACCTCTCTTGCATGAGCTGGACCACTGCCACCATCTCCTTTGTCAATGGCAGCTAAAAATTTCATTTCGATGGCAGCTAAAAAGTGCTTCTGATTCTTTTAACACTGACAAGGTACAAGGTACCAGCACCCTTTCCCAGAGAGGTATCACACCAGTTGTCAGGTTGGCTTGCAAACAGTCCAACTACACCGCTGCTGGAAACAAAACTTAGAAGAAACCTCCCATTGCTGTGCCTTAGAGACACAGAAATCCCATTCACCAAGGCTGATGCTAGTTTACTCAGTAGTTTTATGTGTATTTGTTCATTATCATACTGAAATACAACCCGTCAAGTGCTTAGCACAAGAGGAACCCATTACAGTCCAAGGTTGAAATACCACAACAGTATAAAGTTAATGCTTGCTACTTCTCTGTCACAGTTTGCCATGTAGACATGCAGACAGGGTTCGATCTCTTTCCTAGGACACAGATTACATATGTGGTAAATGTAAGTATCTTTGAGATACATATGGCAATTCCCAAAGGCAGATCAATCTTTTCCAATGTGGGTCAGGTGATAAAAAACAACTGTGTTGAAACTCCTCTATAAAGGAGTTGTGTCACTGTCCAATAATTGTACTGAGTTTATTAATTGCACTAAAACCTTCATTTTCAGGGGGATAAGGCATTTTTTTGTGTGTGTTTGTTTATTTTTTTTCCATGTTTAAGCAGTTTCAAAAAGCTGATGTTCACAATAATTTCAGAATAGATCCAGTCATTAATTAAATTTAATTTAATAAAATGCAGTTGCTAGAGAGTAAGGCAGAACTAGCTGACAGGCAGACTATGCCAAATGATATCATCATGGTTTTGGCTGGGATAAAGTTAATTTTCTTCATAGAGGATTGTCTAATGCTGTGTTTTGGATTTTGGTAAAAATAGTAGTGGTAATACACCAATGTTTTTAGTTGTTGCAGAGCATTGCTTACACAGAGTGCACAGGGTATGCTTTCCTGCTTTTTATGCTGCCCTGCCAGCGATAAGGCTGCTGGTGTGCAAGAACTTGGAAGGAGAAGCAGCCAGGATAGCTGACCCCAACTGACCAAAGGGATAGTCTGTACCATATGGTGTCATGCTTGACTATAAAAGCTAAGGTAAAGAAGGGAGAATGGAGGCATGTCAACAGTGATGGTATTTGTCTTCCCAAGAGATTGTTATGCATGATGAGCCCTGCTTTCCTGGCAGTGGCTGGATATCTGCCTGCCAGTGGGCAGTAGTGAAAAAATTCCCTGTTTAGCTTTGCTTGCTTGTATGACTTTTGCTTTGCCTAATAAACTGTCTTTATTTCAGCCCATGAGTTCTCTCTCTTTTATCTTTTTATTCTCTTCCCCATCCCACCTGGAGTGGATGAGTGACCAGTTGTGTGGTGTTTAGCTGTCTGCCAGGTAAAACCAGAACCAGGTTAAACCAGAACTGGGTTAAAACAGAATATATAAATATGGAGCTATAGAAAAAAAATCTGATTGCTCCATAGAGGGGTCATCTGTGTGAAGTCTGCTACTATCACTGATCAATATAATAGTGTTTTTGCATATCTTATTAATATTTTTTTTTCCACCAAAGGGTACAAAATTCTGTCACTAGTTTCTGATCAAAACACCCTTGTAGATCTCTAAAAGTTTCCTCTTACATGAATGAAGGATATAGCAATTAGTAAATGCTTTCTAAGACATATTAATTTTAGAAAAATACTTCTACTTCATACTTCTTTTGTCCTGTATCTCTTCCAGTTCTTTATCCCCTTCCTCTGTTGTTCAGTGTTACTATTTCCTCTGCCATCATAGTAAGAACACAAACATGCTGAATTTTGCTGTTAGCTTCTATCCTGGTAGTATTAAGTCATAGCATGCAATAGCTTAAGTAGGTCTACTGAACTACAGAAGATACTTCTCCAGAAGAAGATACTGATCTAGAAGAAGGTACTACTTCTTTGCAGTGCAGACTGTAGCAAACATGAGAACTGCAGCCTATTTCCCACAGAAGTTTTATTAAACAGCTTCAGAAAGATTCAGAAAATAAACGTTAACTGTGTTCCTGAAGTTGATGGGAATTTGGAGATCACAAATAATGAAGAGTAAAACTCTGAGTAAGTTTACCTTTTACATGTTATTGTATTACATGTCAAAAGACTGAGGGTGCAAAAATTATTTCTGCATTGGCTTGTAAAAATCTTTTTTCTCTTCTCTCCTCCTCCCACGCCCAAACAAGACATAGATTTCATGGTTTATTTTATACTCCTACTTAGCCAGGCCTCTGTTTCTTGAGCATCTTCAAACTACTAACAATATAAAAATAGTTTGAAATATGTGACAGAGAATCACCCTCCAAACGGTGTACTCCATCATTATTTAAAATCATTTGGTTTTTGGTTTTGTTTCCTTGTTTTACTTACTTCTTTATTTTTCATTTTTGCATATAAGATTGTTGGTTGTTTCCATGGCAATTCTAATTGATTTCTTTCTACAATTTTTACAGTCTTTCAAAGGGAAACCCTTCTTTATACCCAATTTAATTACTGTAGAACAAATGATCATACCAACCGCTATTCAGGTCTACAATGTGGCACTGTCTTCAACGCAGTCTTTTGTTTAGATGCCAAAATTCTTGCTAAGATAATTCTTGCATATCCTTCCTGAATAATATCTGTGAGGTATGGCCTGTCTTATCTATCCACACAGGTAAGGAATGTCTTTTGACATCTAAGCCATCATCATTTCCATCTGTAATTATGTCAACACTCTCTTCTCCCTGAAGAAAGCAAATGTTATTTCCATTAATCTCTCTTCAGTGTGCTGATGCAAATACACATTTACAAACTGGTGGTGTTAATCACCTTCCTGTGTCCTACAGCCCTCTGGAAATTTCTGTCTCTCTCTGACCAACTGTAAAATATTCATCTTCATTTTTATTTCTCTTTTAAGCTATAACCTCTGTGTGTTTTACTTCTTCAGCCTCAAGAAGTCATCTCCCTCCTCTACTTTGTCAATGGTAGTAGCATTGGTTGTCTGTTATTTATGTGTACAAAATAAACATTTCCACATACTTCCTTATGAAGTATGAGAGAACTTATAGTAAACATCTGTAAGGCTGATATATTGCAAATGTAACCATAAAACTAAGGACATCTTCAAAGACCTTTGTAGAATTGTCCTTTGTTATTTATGGTTTTTAAAATGTTGTTGAACGTATTTTTGTTATTATGTCCAACACCAAATAACAGAAAGGAAACAGAACTTCTAATAGATTGTGCTACTCTACACTTTTTGCAACCCATTGTGATTTGTGTACTGTGAGCATTTTAGCTTTTTGTATGTTTATATTTATATGTACACGTATATGCGCATAGCATGGGAAATAAACAGGGGGAACTGGAATGTTCAGTCCGGTCTCAGGACTGTGATATCATAGACCTCACTGGGATGTAGTGAGATAGCTTGCATGACTAGAGTGCTGTGATAGATAGAGGCTCTTTGGGAGAAATAGGCAGGGAAGGAGAGGAGGTGGGGTGGCCCTCTACCCTAGGTGAAGGTCATGTCTGAATGTAGCTTAGCTGTGGTGGTGTCAACTGTCTCTGAATAAGAATCAGGAAAAAGGCCAACAAAGGAGAAATTATGGTAGGAGTATGTTCTATACCACCCAACCAAGATGAAAAAGCAGATGAAATATTATCCAAGCATCTTGGAGAATTGTCATGATTGCTACTGCTTGTTCTCATGGGAGACTTCAGCTTCCCAGGTGTCTGCTGAAAATACAATACCACAGAGAAGAAACAGACTAGACAATAACTGCAATGTGTTGAGGATAATTTCCTAACACAGGTGATGAGGGAACCAACTAGAGAAGGTGAACCGCTTGACCTGTTGTTTAACAGGAAAGGTCTCATGGGTGATGTATTGGTTGGAGCTCATCTCAGGCACAGTGATCACAAGACTGATAGAGTTTTTGATCCTCCAGGAAGCACAAAGGTCAGTCAGCAGAGTTGTGACTTTGGATTTACGTAGTGTTTGCTGGGTAAAAAAATGGCAGAATGGCTGGGCCCAAAAGGTCATTGTGAATGTTGTTAAATCTGGTCGGCAGCCACTCACAAGTGGTGTTCCCTAGAACTCAGTACTGGTACCATTTTGTTAAATATTTTCATCAGTGTTCTTGATGAGGGAATCGAGTACAATCTCGGTGAGTTTGCAGATGACAATAAATTGGATGAGACTGTTGACCTGCTTGAGGGAAGGAAGGCTCTGCAGAGGGATCTGGATAGGCTAGAGTGATGGTCATGGCCAACTGTATGAAATGATTGTCCCTCTACTCAGCACTGGTAAGACTGCACCTCAAATACTGGTGTTCAGTTTGGGACCCCTCACTACAAGGATATTTGGTTGATGGAACATATTCAGAAAGGAGCAACAATGTTGATAAGGGACTAGAAAATGAGACAAATGAGGAGCGGCTGAAGGAACTTACATTGTTTAGTCCTGAGAAGAGGAGGCTAAGGAGGTTGCAGCAAGGTGGATGTTGATCACTTTTGGCAAGTGATAGAACATGAATAAATGGTCTCAAGTTGTATTGGGGGAGGTTATATTAGGTGTCAAGAAGAATTTCTTAACTGAAAGGGTGAATTAATAATTACTTAATTAGAATTTCTTAATTAAATGCCACCTTAAAAGTGTGACTAAACACTGCAACAGGCTGCTGAGGGAAGTGATGGCATCACTGTCCCTGGAAGGGTACTTAGGGACATTATTTAATGGTGTACTTGGTAGGTCACGTTGATGGTTGATGATCTTAAGGGTCTTTTCCAACCTAAATGATTGCATGATTCAGTATACATATGTATACACATTTGCATTCTGTATATAATATAGTTAATATAGTTAATGTAGTTAATATGTGTATAAAAACATGTATATAGAATATATATCTCTATATATTCTTATTTTTTCTTTCTTTTTTTTTTTTTTCAGTTCTAATTCAAATATAAATTTTATTTTTTTGATATAAGGAAAAGAAAAATATAGAAGGAGTTTTTTATTTTTTATTTTTTGTCAAAGTAGAGTTCATAAACAGAAGAGCCTAGACATTTTTCAAAAAGAGGTGATAGTTGCAATAGTACAATTGAACCAGAAGCTGTGCAGAAGGCCTTGACAAAAGGCAGCATTTTTTTCTTTATTCATTTTCTCAGAAGGGTAAAAGAAAATGAGGTGTATATTGAGACAGCTTTTCAGATTCAAAACCAAACCAATACAGGTGTGCAATGTCTGTTCTGGTATTTCCTGTCCAGAGCCTGCATTGCCACTGCAAGGCCCTTTCTTTCCTTGGTCCCTGTGAAATTAGTCTTCTTATCCTCTGCCCAGTTCTCTGAGTCTTGACTGAGCTACACACTCTGCTTGCCTCGAAACCTATCAACACAATCGTACATTTGCTTTTCTCTATCTCACTATCAGACTCGTGTCCCTCCATTTTAGAGTCCTGCATGCCTGACTTGCACATTCTCAGCTCTTGCCCTGAATTAGCATTGCTTTTTTTTTGTGCTACAACTGCAAAAAGGTACCTTGTGAGCACCCTGTGCAAGGAAGCATGGTTAATTTTCTGCATGTTGTCATTGAGTACTAAGGAGTACTTTGTCACTTCCTGCACTGAGAGCACAGAGCTTGTTTTTTTTTTTTTTTTTTTTTTTTTTTTTTTTTTTTTTTGTGCTTCTGGAGTGATGAAACTTTAACATCATTAGTCACATTATTGCTCAAAATGTGAAGATAATTCTTTTTAGATTCACAGAAGTTTGTAAAGGGCTTTTTAAAGTAAAGCTTGAATGTCTTATAAATAAATCTGAGGCTTTAATTCTCTGTAATTATCTTGTCTGTTATCTCATATGCCTTTTAATCTGTAATATCTTCTCCCCATCTTTAATGATGATTGTCATTAAAAACAAATAAACACAATAACAACAACAAAACACACATACACACTTCTTCTAGCAAATTCTGGGCATTTTTGAAAGTTTTTCTTCTTACGAAAATTCACTTGGAGAAAATGAGTTTTGAATCTTCATACAGAGAAGATCACTGGCTATTTTAAACTTGAAAGTAGTACATAGTTATGCTATTGCAAGAGGGTTCTTGAATGTAAGCCACAAATGTTTTTCAACTTGCCTAAAACACAAAATGGTAATTCTGTTGCTTTCCTGTGTTAATCTGTATACATTGCTTTTTCTGCTAGAACAGCATTAAAAAGACTCTGAGAGTTGGGAATGACTTTCTATGTGTATCTGAGGAGGTAAGACTTGAACTGGTCCTTGATACCATATAGAATTAGGTGAATTGGTTCAGGAACATTATCTTAGAGGCAACACATCATCCAAGAACTGTTACTTGGCTTCATTCCATGTTTTAGTGCCTTTTTTTCCCTACTCATATTTTGTGATAAGTAATATATAATCAAGCAACACTTCATCAAATGTTCTTTTAAGAGTGTAACGGTCCCATTACTTGGTTTCTGGCTTGTTTTGACAGGATAACTTTTCATGTCCGTGTACCTAATGAGGTGGTAGAAGGAAAAAGATTATGTTTTCTTCATGACACTGAAGGCCAGAGATGATGATTAAATGTGTAGATAGCTTATTCAGCATGTTCACATTCTAATAAGAGACAGGTGAACTTAGTAGATGAACATGACAAAAACACAGAAACACAGAGCTACTGAGTTTGGCTGTTTTCTCTGGGGAGTCATCAGCACCATCCCAGCTCTCACCAGGTTGCTCAGGGCTGTGTTAAGGCAAGTCTGAGTATCTCCCTCTGAGAGGAGTCCAGTTCTCTCTTTCTTACTCCCCTTATCTGGTATTTATACATAGTGACAAAAATCCCATGAGCCTTCTCTTCTCCATGATGAATAGTCTCAGCTCTTTCAGCCTCTCCTTACAGGAGATGCTCCAGTCCCTTCATCATGTTAGTGGCTCTTTGTCAGTCTGTGTCCAGTATGTCCCTGTCTCTCTTCCACTGTGGGGCTTAGAACTGGGCACAGTACTCCAGGTGTGGCTTCACCAGTCCTGAGCAGAGGGTAAAGATTAATTCCCTTGACCTGCTGACAACGATCCTCCTCAGGCAGCCCAGGAGACTGTTGGCCTTCCTTATCACAAGGAAGGGCTCATTACTGCCTCAGGAGTAATGGTCAGCTAGGAAACCAACATCCTTCTCTGTCAAGCTATTGTCTGGCCAATTGGCCCCCATACCAGCACATGGGATTATTCCCATGCAGATGCAGGCTTTGCTGAATTTCATGAGGTTTCAGTTGGCCCATTTCTCCGACCCTTTAAAGAGAGTGGTTAAAAGAGTGCATTTGCTGTGGAAAATGTGAGTAATAAGACAATGGTAAGAAGATCTAGATTAAAAGGTATAACATGGCAGGGAAATACTATCTTTCCTTTTGAGGGAGATGGGAGGAAAGAAGACAAGGTTGTAAAATTTATTTTATTCTTTTCATGGACGAAAAGATGGACAACTTCAGATCCACTCATGTCCCCTGCTGTCTGGGAAACAAACATACAAACAAACAGTCATGCTAGTATTTCAATGTCCTCTTCAACATGACTGCTGAAATACTTTCCACCTGAGATTTTACCTTTAGAAGACACAGACATCACTAAATTAGACACTGGACCCTCTGTTTAAGTGCCCTCCTTAAACATTTCCTTCTTTCTTCTGGTGACCTGAAAATGGAGAAGAGTTGATTACAGCCAAAATGCCATTGGGTCGTTTGGTGCAGGATGACAGAAACTCACTTGGCTCTACAGATGGGGATGCAACTGCTGTCAGTCATAACAGAGGCATTTTACCAGTGCTGTTCCCAGATGTAACACCTGCAGTTTCGGTGACAGTTTTCTTAAATCCAGTAGTACCACTTGTTTTAGTAATCAAAAAAAAAAAACAAAAACATTTTTAATCTGGACCCTCTCTGTAAGATCTAGCAGTCGTCATGCATGAAGGGAGACGACAACAATTATGGTGACTGCCAGTGGAGATTAGGCCATGACCAATGCACACAGGAAGGGCTGTGTGTGAGAAACCTATTATGAATGAAAACACACACAGACCTGATCTGTGTATAGACAGATATATTTCACTTTGCAGAGTAAAATCTGCCAACTCCCATAGTGGTAAATTATCAACCAATATTTTATACCTATTTATATGTATATAACCTCTATAAATTCAGTCATGCAACCTTTGGTGAGTGAGATTGTCTTCACTGAGAAAAAGGATGCATTTTGTGTTAAAAAGAACCACCTCAAGTTGTCTATCTAAATATAAATTCTACTTAAAACAATATGTTTTTAGCCTACTACCTAATTTGAGGTAAAGGCAACCTGTGTAATGCTTTATTTAGGACTTCACATTGAGGTAGCTAATTTCTCTTATCTCCCTTAAAATCAAAACATACCTCTTCCAGTAAATAATTAATGCTAAAGAACTCCAGGTAGCACACAGCAACAATAGTTTGTTGACACTTATTGATCAGGATGAGTTTTTTTTTTTTTTTTTCTCCTACAATCTTTCTGATGAAAACTCGGTGTGAGAGAATTTGAACCAAAGACTGACATAAAAAGAGATTTAACAAAAAAGGCAAAGAGAGGGAAAAAAAAAAAAAAAAAAAAAAAAAAAAAAGGAATAGGGAAAGAAAAGGGGAGGGAATATTTTTTCTAAGAGAAATTTAGGTTTTTCATCAAAAGCTGTGTGTTTTTTGTTTTTTGTTTGTTTTTTTTTTTTTTTTTATATAAAAACTAGATGTTTATTTTTCATTAAGTAAAGGTCTTTGACATGCGGCAGAGTTTCTCACTAGTTTGTATAAGAGGTTTAGATGTGCATTCACTCTTCAAATTTTTCCTATCTATTATCACAGCACAATCCTTTTACAATTCCATTTTTTTTGCAGATGAATGCTGTTAAATAGAATGTATGTCAGTGACAGTGGCAGATTATACCTTTAACACCTGACTCACTCTGTAGTGTTCACAGCAAGTGAATTCTTGAACTGGGCTTACAGTTTACTACCTGTTTTGAGGTTTAAGCTTCATGTCAACAAGCTTGAATTATAGTAACTGACTACCATTTAAAACTGTGGGATTTAAAAACTGTGTAACTGACTCATTTTAAAAATGAACCTTTTAAGAGTATTTTTGTAGATGCTGAAAGATTTATGCAGGCTTAGGGCTGCATAAATAAAATTATTTCTTTGCAGAAGGATATTTTTCTAAATAATAAGCATGTATTTGGAACAGTGTTAGGTATTTCTAAAGTGCTTTTGCTTCAGAAAAAAATCCCTTCAAAATATGAAGTTGATTTTTGAAAAGAAGTTAGATGACCTGTAGAGTCCTGATTTAGATTTTTTTGCATGCATCACATGAAAACATGCATTTGATGAGCTCTCCCTGAGGATGTATAGCAATGAGGTCTCAGAGTACTATAAGACTCTTTTTATTCAAAGAATACTTGGATGAGTACCACAATGTCTTCTGCACCAATAAATAAATAAATAAATAAATAAATAAATAAATAAGGCTCATAGTAGAAAAGTATGTTGCTTGGCACACACGAATGCACTCAATCACTTTACAGCGACTTACAGATGACTTTTCATTTTGTCTTGGAGCTGTAAGCAAAATGCTGCAGCTGACAATCAAGTCTAAACTTTATCATCAACTTGCCATGGCACCTCCAAACTAGGCAAGTTGCCTCAGTTGTTGGTCATATTAAAAACTTCACTTTGGTGGTATACAAATACCTTCCAAATACATTAAGAAGGGCATGAGAGAGAGAGATTTAAGAAGATAAAAAGAAAAAGGGGGGGAGGAGGATATGAGGTTCTTTGAGGTACTACAAGCAGCTACTAAGATACACTGCTAATTCTTGTTGTTTTGCAATAAATATTTCTTATCCTTTTAAAGTACTTTTCTGTACAATTTCCATACAATCAGTCTGGGAAGTTGAGGGAATATAATGAGGGAAAGAAGGTGAAGAAGGAGGATAAAATACCTCTTACTAGTGAAAAGATTCTCTCACTTCATTATTTAAAAGGATGTTCGATGATACTTGCAACAAAAATATATTAAATTTGGGGAGGGAGAATTAATTAATTGCAATTTCTACTTAACGTTCAAAAATTTTTGAAAGACCGTTTGTTACAGTAGAAGGTATTGAAAGTAAGAATATTCCTGCAGGGGATTTCAGCTCAAATGCCATAATATTGTATCATCACGTGTGAGGCAGCATGTTAAAATGAATACACTCAAATTAGGCTACCTGGTCTGCTTTTATTGTTGAAAATTAAAGAAAAGGAAAAAAAAAGGCGGGGGGGGGGGGGGGGGGGGGAGAGAGAGTGAGAGACTGCAAAAGTGGTGCAAATAAAAGGTATTTTTACTATGCAACTATTTACAATGGATTTTTAAAAATGCCATTTTTAGTCTGACAGTGTTCTTTTCAGTTTGTGAGATCAGGCAAAACACTTCTCACACCTACACATCCTTATAAGTATTGGCACAAATTACACTGCCCTGAAGGATGGTAATCAGCAAGATAAGTATATTTCCTTTCACAAAAAATATATTTTTTTTTTCACTTTTATTTCTCTAGAACCTTCTGAGAGAGAAATTGTCTATATAATCAAAATATTATATTTACTTCTCATCACTAAGTAGAGCACACTCTAAAAGAAACTGAGGGGATGTTATTGTTCTATTCACAGTATGCTTTAAAGACTTAAAACTAAAACTGATCTACACAGGTCATATAAAAATAATATAAATATTTTGTATCTTAAACATGCTTAATTTTTGATAGTGTCTGCTGGTGCTGCCTGTGAGCCCTCACCATTCCTATTCCCTGCCTTCCTAAATAAACTGATGCTATAGATCTCTTTAAGTTTTCTGAGGGATTTTGTTGTAGGCAGAACTAAATTGGCTTTGATGAGTTGAATATTCAAAATTTTAGACTGGAGTCTAAACAAGGAGAGGATAGAAAGGGGGAAACTAAGCTATATGCAAAATTAAGAATTGTATGCAAAGATATTACTGAAACAGTAATAAATTATTCAGTTATTTTACTTATTTTAATGTCATTGTTAAATTATGGTACTGGTGAATAATATCTTTATGTCTAAACTCTAGAGATTCAGCACTTCCCTATTTATTCTGGTGCAAAAATAGTCTTTCGTTTCAGCTTCAAGTCAGCAGTAAATCGTGTGTCTTCTACATATGAGCTAGATTTCATTGCCAAAAGACTATGGAATGGTTCAGAAATCTCTCTGCCTGGCCTGTATTTGCATCAATATTTAAGTCTGTGACTTCTCAGAAATGAAATATATTGCTTAAATATAATAAATTATTTATCTTAGATGTATGACAGAAATTATTTTTATTTCTATAGGTACGTGTAGGTTAAACACCTTCAATTTTATGCATTTCTGTGATAATATTGCAACTGCATTTGATTAAACTTCACATTTAATTTTCTTTCTGAAAAACAAACAAACAAACAAACAAACAAACAAACACATTAATTTAGCTTTTCATTCATGGTGTAAAAAGCCAGATGGGTGTGCCTTAGCTTACCACAGAACAGTGTGCAAAGCAAAAACCTACATGTAATCATAGAATTACAAAATCACAGAATGTTTTGGGTTGGAAGAAACCTTCAAGATCACCTAGTTCCAACCCCCCTGTCAGAAGCAGGGACAATCCTCCACTAGATCAGGTTACCCAAAGCCCCATACAACCTGGCTTCCAACACCTGTAAGGGTAGGGCGTCTACAACCTCTTTTGGCAACTGGTTGCCTAACCACTCTTATTTAAAAAAAATTCTTTCTAATATCTAATTGGAATCTATCCTCCTTCAATCTGAAACCAGTACTCCTTATCCTATCCCTACAGGCGTCAGTGAAAAGTCTTTCAGCATCTTTCCATTGAGCTTCCTTTAAGTATTGAAAGGCGATGATAAGGTTTTACTATAGCCAGCTCTTCTCCAGACTAAACCCTCTCAGCCTCTCTTCATAGGAGAGGTGCTCCAGCTCTCAGAATTCTTCTTGTCTCTCCCCTAGAACTAGGTGTCCTGTTGTGCCGGGGGAAGTTCAGTTTGGACTCTAGGAAAAAATTCTCAGAAAGAGTGTTTAGGCATTGGAACAGCTTGTTCAGGAAAGTGGTGAAGTCACTGTCCCTAGAGGTGACACCTAGAGGTGTTTAGGGAAAGGGTAGATGTGGTACTTAGGGACACAGTCTAGTGCGCAATATTGTTGGTAGGTGGATGGTTGGACCAGATGATCTCAGAGGTCTTTTCCAACCTTTATGATTCTATGAACTCTCATAAGTCAATATATTTCTTGTACTGTGGACCCTAGAGCTGTATGTAATGCTCCAGCTGGGGTCTCATGAAGGTGGTGTACAGGGGAAGAATCACCTACCTTGGCCTACAGGCAATACTCCTTATGCAGCCCAGGATATGTCTAGCCTGTAAGCGCACACTGTTGGACCATATCCAATTTTTCTTCCACTGGTATCACCAAGTCCTTCTCTGCAGAGCTGCTCTCAATCAGATTGGCACCCAGCCTGCTCTAATACTGGGGATTGCTCTGACCTGGATGGAGGACTTTGCACTTGTTCTTGCTGTACTTCATGAGGTTCACCTGCACCCATTCTTCCAGCCTGCTCAGGTCCCTATGGATGACACCCCTTCCCTCTGGAGCATTGACCAAACCACTCACCTTGGTGTCATCTGCAAAATTGCTGAGGGTGCACTCCAGTCCATCATCTGTGTCATTAATGAAGATGTTAAATAGTACTAGCACCAGCACAGAATGTTGAGGGACTCCACTTGTTAATGGTTTCTATTTTGACTTTGAGCCATTCGCTATAACCGTTTGTATGTATACAGCCAGTTCCCTTTTCACATTATAGACCATCCATCAAATCCAATATTTTCAGGTTAGAACTAAGAATGTTATGGTATACTGTGTTGAAGGCCATGAAGAAGTCTAGGTAGATGGTGATCATTGTAGAAGATCACCAGATTAGTTAGGCAAAGCGGTTTATTTCAGAAGTTATCATGAAGCTTTGGTAACAGAAGCAGTAGGAGGGAGTAGATCCCAGTAAGATGAGGTTTGTCATCACTGACCTAACCAACTGCTCTAACAAAAAAGAACTGGATGTGCTGTGTGGAAGATGTTCTGTAAAGTAAATGTGCACCTCCCCTGAAGAGTCACACACATAGTTCTTAGATTTATCGTGTCCCACTGCTGAAGAACAGCTAAATACGCCAACGGACACTTGGATGTAAGGGCTGTCCCTACAAGCTGTATCAGGCTCTTACCTGCTAAGGGTTTGTGCCATATGCCTTCCCCAGAATATTTTCTCATGTCAGAGAAAAGGTAAGGTTCTCTTGGGCATATTTTAGAAGAAAATGATATCTGTGTTACTGTAGGAGTTACAAAAGGCACTTAAATATAATAAAAAAGGAAGGATCTTGAAGCTTATTTTAATCCTTTCAATTTAAAATGGTGGGAATATCTGTTCAGAAATACGTGACCTGGACTAGCAGTGTAAACTGTGTACATCTAGGACTATAAGCATACACACAGGTTTTCTCTACGTAAAAATGCAACAGTTTAAGATCCGTGATTCAAGATTGAAGGGGTTACAACAAGATAGCAACCTAGAGGGAGTAACTAGAGAGTAGTGAATCACAAGATCAAAGCTGAAAGGTTGAATCTGATGCAGTAGAAAAAAAGGCAGTGAATGATGGTTAGACCAGGTGATCTTGGAGGTCTTCCAACCTTAATGTTTCTATGATTCTATGATTTGCCCTTGGTGAAAGCAAGCTGACTGTCTCTAACCACTCTTTTAGCCTCTATATGTTTCAACATAACTTCTAGCAAGATCCATGATGTTCATGGAATCACAGAATGGCCAAGGTCTGAAGGGACTTCTGAAGATCATCTAATCCAACCACCCTGCCAATCAGGATCACCTAGAACACATTGTGCAGGATGGCATCCAGGTGGGTTTTGAATATCTCCAAAGGAGACTCCACAACCTCTCTGGGCAACCTGCCCCAGTTTTCTGTCATCCTCACAGCAAAGAAATGCCCTCTCATACTTAACCAGAACCTCCTGTGCTTCAGTTAGTGACCATTACCGATTGTCCTGTCACTGGGCACTACTGAAAAGACACTGGCTCTATCCTCTTGACAACCTCCCTTCAGATATTTACATCCATTGATGAGGTCTCCCCTCAGTCTTCTCTTTTCCAGGCTAAACAGGCCCAACTCTCTCAACCTGTCCTTGTACAACAGGTGCTCCAGTCCTCTCATCATCTTAGTAACCTTCCTCTGGACTCACTCCAGTAGCTCCATGTCCCTCTCTTACTGGGAAGCTCAGAACTGGACACAATACTCTAGGTGTGATCTCACAAGGGCTGAGTAGAGGGAGAGGATCACATCCCTTGACCTGCTGGCAACATTCTTCATAATGCACCTCAAGATACCTTTGGCCTTCTTGGCCACAGGGGAACATTGCTAGCTCAGCCTGTTGTCTTCCATAACTCCCAGGTCCCTCTCTGAAGAGCTGCTTTCCAGCAGGACACCCTCCTACCTGTACTGGTGCTTGGGGTTATTCCTCCCTGGGTGCAGTACCCTGCACTTGTCCTCACTGAACTTCATGAGGTTCATCTCGGCCCAACCCTCCCCAGCCTGTCAATGTCCCTCTGAATGGCAGCACAGCCCTCTGGGGTATCAGCCACTCCTCCCAGCTTTGTGTCATCAGCAAACTTGCTGAGGGTACACTCTTGGCAGGGACTCAAGTGAATCTAACCAGTTAATTGTTCCCAGTGTCTTCCTTTTTACCCTTAAAAATAGATGTGATATTTCCTTTTTTCCAGTCACTGGGGACTGGATCTTACTGTCCTGACTTCTTGAGCTTGATGGAGAGTGGCTTGCCAATTATATCTGCCAGCTCCGTCACTACCCTGGGATGCACCTCATCAAGTCCCATGGTCTTGTGTACATTAAGATTCCTGAATTGTTCTATAATCCAGACCTCTCCAAAGAAGAGATTGACTTTATTAACCCTGGCCCTGGTTTAACCCATTAACCCAAGTTTAGACACTTGGAAAGATTTAAGAAGACTGAACACCAGTGAGAACTGAGGGAAAAAATGTTGTTGAGTACCTCAGCTTTTGCAATATCAGTCATCACTAGATAGCCCGATATGTCTAGTGGTGTGTGTATGTGTGTACATTTTACTTGGTTCTCCTTTTCTGATTAAGATCAGAAGAAGCACTTTTTGTTATTTTTCACATTATTCAGCAGATACAGTTCCATACTTGTATTGGCTTTACTAATCATATTCCTACATTCCCAGGAAGCATACACATATTGTCACCAAGATGTGTGTCCCTGCTTCCCTGCCAATACATTTCCTTCTTGCTCTTCAGTTCAGCCCAGAGGTATTTACACAACTGTGCTGGTCTCCTGACTTCCTTTCTTTATTTCTTGCACTCAGGGATCAAGTGTTCTTGTGCTCAGACAAGTGAAACATCCTTCCCATGGGATTGTATTCACCATTTCCTTAGACAGGTGAAAGTTTGCTTTCTTAAAATTAAAGGTCTTAACTTTGTTCTCAACCCAGCCTTTGTCCCTTGAGATCATGAATATTATCAGAATATGATCGCTGCAACCCATGCTGCCACCTATCCTGATCTCCCTGATGAGATCATATGGGTTAGTGAGCAAAAGGTGAAGTAAAGCTCTTCTGGTTAGAGTGTCAATCACCTGGATTAAGAAATTATTCTCTAAGATTCTTCTGGACTACTTGCTGCTGGCTGTGCTGCTTTTCCAGTAGATGTCACAGTCATTGAAGTCCCCCAGCTGAAGCAGGGTCTGCAAACATGGTTTTTCCTGTAGCTGTAGAAAGAGCAATTCATGGCATTCTTGTGTTGATCAGGAAGCCTGTAGTAAACACCTGCCATGAGACTTCGTTTGTTGGCTTGGCCTCTATTTCTCATCTATAAGCTCTCAACCTACTCATTGTTATTTTTCAATGACAGTACCATTCTTTTACATAGAGGGCAAATGCACCATCTCTCCTTCTTTGCTTAACCCTTCTGAACAGTTCCTAGCCATCCATTGCAGTGCTCCAATTCTCTGAGTCAACCCAACAGGTTTCCGTTATAGCAATTATATCAGTTTTCCAGTTACACAATGGTGTCCTACATGATGCTGTCCTTCTAAAGAGGAGTTCGAATTTGGTGTTATTTCAGTAATTGTAGGAATTGTTATATTTAAGGAAAAAGTTGGAAATAAATAATCAGGCCTATAACTCTACATTTCACATAAATGTAAATTTACTATTAAGTGGAGTATTGCACAGTCTTGTCTACAGTCATTGAGACTGTTTGATGCAAGTTTTCCCATCACTAGTCCAAAAAGAACTAATAACAGATCTAAAACAGAGTGTATGCAGAAATTGCAGGGCTGGACAGGGACAGTGGGAGCCTTCTCTGTGGCCTTAGCAGTGTCTAATGATAAAGGAAGTATCTGGATTCACAAAGCTTCTTGTAATTGCTGTATGATTTAAAGCTTACATTTCCATGGGTAATAAATAAGATACGATATTTGCGAAGTAGAATAATTTTCTGTAATAAAGGTTGACTTTTTTCCATACTAAAAGTTGATTATTTTTTTATTTTTGTATTTTTTTTTAACATGGATATTTTGTTACCATTAGATCTACAAGAAATAGCTTAAAATCTTGTATCTTTTTCAGGTCTGGTGGTATTCCAGATGCAGAATTTTATTTACTTTTATAAATGCATAAATTTACTATGGTTAGAATTGATCGGGCCATTCATCCAAGTACATCTGTAGCTATCATTTCAATGCAGTGCTTAGTTTATTCACCAGGGGTCATCAAAGGTCTGGATTTTCTTTGTCTATTTAGGGATGTAATGAATGATGAAATTTCACAACTTTCTTCGGGCCCTGGTGTTTGGAAATGTCCCTGTAAACCCCCTACAACCCTATCACCCAGTTTGTGGTAAATGTATAATGCAATCTGAAGTCTCATTTCAAATATTTAAGATAACATGCTTTTAACAGAAAACTTAGACTGAGAATCAGTTTTTAATGCATTCTTCTTCTTCTGATTTTAAATGTCCCTTTTGTGCTATTTAAATGAAACTATCAGCAAATGTAGGGGTAATAACAGCTATTCACTCATTGGGACTAAGTGGCAAAACTTACACTAGATCTAAATCTGGATTTCCTCTGTATTCTGGACAGTTTAGGATGGAAATCAGACTTTTCAGCCCTGTCTCCATTATAGCCTCTTGCAAAGAGGCTATAATTGTTTTATATAATTTATAATTTTTTTTCTTCAACAATGAAGAAACAAGATACAGATGTACTGAAGAAGCACTTCTTGTACCTATATAATTCTGGCTAAAATGTACTCTATTGTGGGTAAAACATGCAATATAAAATGAGTTAGTTCTTGTTATCTATAAGCTTGGGTCACTAAAGGAGTGTAAGACATACACTCCTGGACAAACTTGTCAGCAGTGAAATATCAGGTAATATCTCCTCTCATCTGTAAAGACTTGGATATGAACTGAAAAAAAATTTCCTCATGATGCCAGGTGTCACAGAATGAGTTTCCAAATCTGAATCAGACAACAGAGTCCGTGAGAGGTAAGTGTTGGATGGCAAGAGGAAAACCAGCAGTATCAGGATGAGTCTGAGGTACCTCTTTCTTCTAGTTTCCACCAATGACTGATGGTACCTCCCTACCCCAAGAGCCTACTGTACAAACAATGATTTTGAAAAGGCTGAGATAGTCAGATATTGTACTTAAAGGATGTATATTAATATCTGAAGTAGGTAAACCTTGCCAAGTATTCAGTGATCCTGACAGATCATTGTTTAGAAAGTAATACTTTCTAAACACTTTTCTGCCATGGCTAAAAGTCTGAAGTAACCTGCTGGCTGCTCTGAACTTTGTGACTGCTTGTAATACATTACAAGTGTATTTAATGACCACCACATTTCCATTAGACGGAATAACAAACCTGTGTCACATAGATTAGTCTCTTTCCACATAACCTTGTAATTCTCTGTAAATCTTTCCTTCCTCTCTATCAGCCACTTTCAAGACTTTCCCACATTTAAAGCATCCAATTTCATGAGCTCTAATTGCTAATTACCTGTGGTTTCTGTTTCATGCTTACATTATTACATATTTTAAAAGAATTGCACTCATATTAAAACCTGTTCTACAGATACAATTTGCTTCACCTTTGCAGATTTTTAGGTATCTAAAGACAAATTGGGTCCATGTTGCATTCCGTCACTGGGTCACTGGTGTACTGATATGTTTTCTCTTCTTTGCCCTGTTTTCAGACCATCTGCAAGCATTTTTATCATTAGTATCTATATCATATTATTTTCAAATTGACCAATAAAGTTCAGGAATGTTCAGGGGAGATTTGACTAACAGAAATATTTACAGACAGCTAGATTAGACAAATAAAACTTTGTTGTCATTACTCACTGAAAGATGCCTCTAGAAAGACATTGCTAGCACAGCTACCTCATCACTTGAGAGGCAGTTTTTTACACTTCTTATCTTTATTGTTGTTGCAATTTTGTGCTTGCATTTGCAACACTTTCATGAAGATTACTATACAAATTATTTCCACTACTTTTTTTCTACCCTCATTTAAGTCAATAAGCTGTATAGAAGAACCCCAAACCCACCATTTATATATCAAATTAAGAGATACATATGCAAAGGAATGTTTATAGTATTGGGAAAACAACAACAAAAACACCACCAATAACAACAATCTTCCTTTTGAGTCCAGTTTTCATATGGTTTTTATATGTTCCACGAGTCATCTTCTGGCCATTTCTAAAGTCTCAAAAAGATGACAGACTGCTATATTTGATTTACCAACACGATCAGGACAGGCTCAAGGTAACTAGACATAAAACTTATATACTTTGGCTGAGATCAATGCATCAGTTCTGATTTACACCAGCTGATCAGCCACTCCTAATTCAATAAAGGATTATTCTCTCTGTTTAATGAATGTTTTTTATTGCTTATTTTTTGGACAAGCATATAGTAAGTTTCAAGAGAAAGCATTTATTTAATGATCTAGATGAAGAGAGTAATAGAACAGAAGCAGGATACAGCAATTAATATAATATCAGCATTGATACAAGAATACATCCTTTTTGAGACTAATTCCAAAAGACAATCCACTTTGGTGGAAAGATAATGAAAACTAATTTAAAGAGCAAGTGAGAACAGAGCTTGCCTGACTTTAATTTCATTTGTCTTAGTATGAAATGTGTGTCAACAGAGATACAAGCTAGAAAAGTATTCAGCAAACACAGTACCTGTGATTGGGTAGCTATCATGAAATACACTGACTGTGTATAAAAAGATCCTAAGAGTTTCCTGTTAGTTTTTCCTACTTGGTCTTGTCTTCAGTTGCTCAGAATTCTCCATGTGGGCTTCACATACACATCCACAAGAATTAACAATACAGTCTCTTTCTCTCAAATAGCAGAACACTAATTATGTATTTCTAGTGCCTTTAATGATCTACAGCGACTGACCACCACTTTCTGTGATGCTGCTGATAGATCATGGAACTTTGTAAACTGAAGTGATTTCAAGTAACTCCGAGAGAAGACCATTGTCATGCTCCTAAACTGCACCTGGGAAAAAAGTATTTTGCCAGCATTTTCTTACTTGTTTTTGTCTCACAGATCTCAGAATAGTTATGTGGCAACATTAAGGAGAAAACTCAAGTGATGTCAACACTCTTTATACAATTGTGAAGGATTATTTTTTCTCTGCAGGACTGATGATAGCAATTAGATATTTGGAGACTCTGTTAAGTCTCAGTTTTGCAAACAGGCCTTGCTCAGCTCAGCTATGAAGTCACTATTAATTTTTGCAATTTTGACTCTTTTAGGGATGGCATGATCACTTTATACCGCTATATCTAACTGGGATTTAAAACCAAACCAAACACAAAACAGACCATATAGACAGGAATTTATGGGAATAAGTGACTACTGAGAGTAGAGAGAAGACCACAAGCTATAGGCAAATCTGCACAAAGCGCAGATCTTAGCTTGCCTCATTTTATACAATAAGAACTTCTAAAGATGACAAAGAGATATATATGAGTGCCATTCTGCAGAATCTGAGTTTACTTTAGTGTTGGTCTCCAACAGAACCAAAGCTGTATTACATTATTTAACGGATACATCTGACACACTTGGCTCATGTTATCTGGCTTCTTCTCTTAGACCTAATGAAGCTTAAATTAAATTTGTTCACATATCTATTGTGGAATAATACTCATCAGAATCAGACAAATACAATGATGAATAAAATCATTTTCTTCCCTTCTAACCTCCTGTGATACTCAAATTCAGTGAAGACTATCAACTGTCTGAACTGTCTGAAGAATTTCTTTTAGCAAAGGGAAAAATTTTTGGAACCATCTCTGAGACAACAAAATTTGGAACAACAAATTCGATGTCTGACTTAGAAGGGTACTCAAGGCAACAAACAAATCCATTTGTCTGTACTGGTCTTTCATTTGTGAAGATGTAACAAAGTGAAAAACAAAACCAATTCGCTTTGTGTGTTAGTTTACTTAACTATTTCATTGAAAGAATGGGAAATGTTGCACGCATTGTGTCCTATGTTTTGAATTATCCATTAAATCTGCAGTGCAATAATAATGAATTTGGCAATTTAAGTTATGAGGATACTTGTGTTGGGAGCTTTACTATCCCTCCTTATCTTTGGAATGGGCATAAGTGATTCATTTTTAATTTCTTTCTTTCTTCTACTTAGAAGACTGTTTTAAGAGATGAGATGTGTAGCATTTATCCACAAATATGTATGCCAGAATGTTGTTCTCTGTGCACTCACCAGAATACTAAAAGTCTCTGTGTTAGAGCAGGTAAAAAAAAAATATGGGGGGGGGGGGGGGGGGGGGGTAGGAAGCTATGATAGTATGGTAGTAACAAGGACTACTAACAGCAGAGCAATAGTACAACTGAAACTGCTCTTCAAAAAGAACAATGTTATGAGATCAAGGCTCATCTGAATGCTTTAATTTATTTGTTCTGTTGAATAAAGATGTTAACCGTTTAGAAAATAATTGTAAAGATGTTTCTGTTTAGAAAGCAATTAGTATAATAAAAGCAATTAGTATATTGATTTTAAGACTGCTGTTTTCTTTGATTGACTTTAGAAAACTGCTGGCTTAAGAGTATTCAGCTTTATCTTTTATACATATAATTTTTCAATAGCAGATAACAACATAACTGCTAGTGCAAGGAATCATGCTAAAACAGTTTCTAATTTCATTGCTGCAATTCATAGAGTGGATCTAGAGGAAGATGATAAAAATGATCAGAAGGCTAGAATACCTTTCCTGTGAAAAAAAATCGAGACAGTTGGGGTTATTTAGTGTGAAGAGCGGAAGGCTCCCAGGAGATCTCTTAGCATCCTTCTAGTAATTAAAGAGGGCCTACAGGAAATGTGCGGAAAGACACTTCATGGGTTATGTAGTGATAGGATCAGGATAATGGTATCAAACTGAAATAAGGTAGATTTAGATTAGATATAAGGTGGATGAGCCATCCCTTGAAGTGTTCCAGGTCATGCTGGATGGAGCTTTGAACAACCAGGTCTAGTGGAAGGTGTTCCTGCCCATGGCAGGGTGGTTGGAACTAGATGATCTTGAAGGTCTCTTCCAACCCAAACCATTCTGTGATTCTATGTTTCTAAGTACAGTAGGCCAAGACATGAGGGGATTTCTTTTGTCAAATGTGGAAGCCAGATTAATCATAAAGAAAAATTTACATTTTAAAATAATGAATTCAGTAGACAATTATAAATAAATAGAATCACAGAATCACAGAATTTCTAGGTTGGAAGAGACCTTAAGATCATCGAGTCCAACCTCTGACCTAACACTAGCAGTCCCCACTAAACCATATCGTTAAGCTCTACATCTAAACGTCTTTTGAAGACTTCCAGGGATGGTGACTCCACCACTTCCCTGGGCAGCCTGTTCCAATGTCTAACAACCCTTTCGGTAAAGAAGTTCTTCCTAACATCCAACCTAAAACTCCCCTGGCGCAACTTAAGCCGATTCCCCCTTGTCCTGTCACCAGGCACGTGGGAGAACAGACCAACCCCCACCTCGCTACAGCCTCCCTTGAGGTACCTATAGAGAGCGATAAGGTCGCCCCTGAGCCTCCTCTTCTCCAGGCTGAACAACCCCAGCTCCCTCAGCCGCTCCTCATAGGACTTGTTCTCCAGGCCCCTCACCAGCTTCGTCGCCCTTCTCTGCACCTGCTCAAGCACCTCGATGTCCTTCTTGTAGTGAGGGGCCCAAAACTGAACACAGTACTCGAGGTGCAGCCTCACCAGAGCCGAGTACAGGGGGATGATCACCTCCCTAGCCCTGCTGGTCACACTGTTTCTGATACAAGCCAGGATGCTGTTGGCCTTCTTGGCCACCTGAGCACACTGCTGGCTCATATTCAGCCGACTATCCACCATCACTCCCAGGTCCTTCTCTGCCTGGCAGCTCTCCAACCATTCCTCTCCCAGCCTGTAGCTCTGCTTGGGGTTATTGTGCCCCAGGTGCAGGACCATGCACTTGGCCTTGTTAAACTTCATGCAGTTGACCTCAGCCCATCGGTGCAGCCTATCCAGATCCTCCTGCAGAGCTTTCCTACCCTCGAGCAGATCGACACAGGCGCATAGCTTGGTGTCATCTGTGAACTTACTGAGGGTGCACTCGATGCCCTCGTCCAGATCATCGATGAAGATATTAAAGAGGACCGGCCCCAGCACCGAGCCCTGGGGGACGCCACTAGTGACTGGCCTCCAGCTGGACTTGACTCCATTCACCACGACTCTTTGGGCCCAGCTATCCAGCCAGTTTCTAACCCAACGAAGCGTGCACCAGTCCAAGCCAAGAGCAGCCAGTTTCTTGAGGAGAATGCTGTAGGAGACGGTGTCAAAAGCCTTACTGAAGTCAAGGTAGACCACATCCACAGCCTTTCCCTCATCCACCCAGTGCGTCACTTTGTCATAGAAGGAGATCAGGTTCGTCAAGCAGGATCTGCCTTCATAAAGCCATGCTGACTGGGCCAGATAGCCTGCTTGCCCTGGAAGTGCTGCGTGATGACTCTCAGGAGGATCTGCTCCATGAGCTTCCCTGGCACTGAGGTCAAACTGACAGGCCTGTAGTTTCCCGGGTCTGCCCTCCGGACCTTCTTGTAGATGGGCGTCACGTTTGCTAGCCGCCAGTCAACTGGGACCTCCCCTGATAGCCAGGACTGCTGATAAATGATGGACAGTGGCTTGGCTAGCTCCTCTGCCAGTTCTCTCAGTACCCTTGGGTGGATCCCATCTGGCCCCATCGACTTGTTCACATCCAAGTGCTGTACCAGGTCGCCAACCATTTCTTCGTGGATAGTGAGGGCCACATCCTGCTCCCCATCCCCTTCCACCAGCTCAGTGTACTGGGTATCCAGAGGACAACTGGTATGGCCGCTGAAGACTGAGGCAAAGAAGGCATTAAGCACCTCAGCCTTTTCCTCATTTTTGTAACTAGGTTTCCCCCCGCATCCAGTAAAGGACAGAGATTCTCCTTAGTCCTCCTTTTTGTGTTGATGTATTTATAGAAACTTTTTTTATTATCTTTAATGGCAGTAGCCAGATTGAGCTCCAGATGAGCTTTGGCCTTCCTAATTTTTTCTCTGCACAGCCTCGCTACATCCTTAAAGTCCTCCCTAGTGGCCTGCCCACTTTTTCAAAGATTATAAACCCTCTTTTTTTCTCCTAAGATCAAGCCACAATTCTCTGTTGAGCCAGGCTGGTCTTCTTCCCCGCCAGCTCGTCTTTGGGCACGTGGGGACAGACCATTCCTGCGCCATTAAGATTTCCCTCTTGAAGAGCGCCCAGCCTTCCTGGACCCCTCTGCCCTTCAGAACCGCCTCCCAAGGGACTCCACCAACCAGTGTCCCGAGCAGCTCAAAGTCAGCCCTCCGAAAGTCCAATACAGCGGTTTTACTGGTCCCCTTCCTGGCCTCGCCAAGAATAGTGAACTCCACCATTTCGTGGTCACTCTGCCCAAGACAGCTCCCGACAATCACATCCTCCACCAGTCCTTCTCTGTTTATGAAGAGAAGGTCTAGCGGGGTGCCACCCCTGGTAGGTTCACTAACCAGCTGCGTCAGGAAGCTATCTTCCACGCTCTCCAGAAACCTCCTAGACTGCTTTCTCTGGGCTGTGTTGTGCTTCCAGGATATGTCAGGGAAGTTGAAGTCCCCCACGAGAACAAGCGCTGAAGATTTCGCAACTTCTGTCAGTTGCCTGTAGAACTCCTCATCCGTCTCCTCATCCTGGTTCGGCGGTCTATAGCAGACCCCGACCAGGACACTAGCCTTGTTGTCCCTGCCGATCCTAACCCAAAGGGACTTGACCTTGTCATTCCCAGCCTCGAGTTCTACAACCTCGAAAGACTCTCTAATATAGAGAGCCACACCACCACTCCTTCTGTGCTGCCTGGCCCTTCTGAAGAGCTTATAGCCAGGCATTGCAGCACTCCAGTCATGAGACTGGTCCCACCACGTCTCCGTGATGGCAACCAAGTCGTAGCCTGCCTGCTGCACGATGGCTTCCAGCTCCTCCTGTTTATTACCCATGCTGCGTGCATTGGTGTAGATGCACTTCAGCTGGGCCATTGCCTTATCCTCCGGCCTTGCCATTATTCCCCCTGGCACAGCCCCAACAATCCTTGCTTCAGCCCCATCCCCCTTCCTACCTATTTTAAAGCCCTCTCAATGAGCCCTGCCAGCTCCTGGCCCAGGATCCTTTTTCCCCTAAAAGATAGGGACCCATCTGCGGCCATCAGGCCAGGTGCTGAGTAAAGTGCCCCATGGTCGAAAAACCCAAGATTTCTGCGTTGGCACCAGCCCCGGAGCCACGTGTTTAACAGGTGGGCTTTCCGTGTCCTCTCTGTACCCCTCCCTGCCACCGTAGGGATGGATGAAAACACCACCTGCACTCCCGCTCCATCCACTAACCGTCCCAGCCCCCTAAAGTCTCGTTTGATAGCCTTCAGGCTTCTCTCTTCAATGTTGTCACTGCCCGCCTGGACTATCAAAAGAGGATAATAATCAGAGGGGTGTACCAGGCTGGGAAGCTTCCTGGCAATGTCCCTGACCCTGGCCCCAGGGAGGCAGCAGACTTCCCTATGGGTAGGGTCAGGCCGACAAATAGGGCCCTCTGTTCCCCTAAGAATAGAGTCTCCAACAACAATAACCCTCCTGTCCTTCTTGATGGAGGCGTGGAGTCGACCAGTCCTGAGGCGTGGAGTCGACCTCCTCGCCCTAGGCATCCTCCTGGGAACACTTGCTACCTCTTCCTCAGCTACTGGTCTGTCGAGCTCCAGGGCCTCAAACCTGTTGTGTAAGGGCATCTGGGAATGCGGGACCAGAAGGGGAGGGCATCGCCTGTGATGTCGAGCAGGGACCTGTTTCCATTCCTCCTGAGATTCCCTCCCTCTGCCCGACGGCTAGAGGGCAGGGGGTCCACCTCCATTTGGGGTGTCTCACCTCGGTACCTCTTCTTGAGGTCCTGCAGGGAGTTACTCCACCAGTCTATCTCCCGCTCACACTCCCTGATGGCCCTCAACCTCTCCACCTCCTCCTTGAGCTCCACCACCATGCGGACCAGGTCATCCACCTGCTCGCACCTCATGCACGCAGTTTCTCTGCCTCCTGCCGATGGCAGCAACAGGCTCAGACACTCCCTGCATCCGGTGACCTGAACTGCGGCATTTTTTAACGGGTAGTCGGTCTGGATGTGTACCGACTTTCTGGAGAGCACACCGTGCCTGGTGGAGACCATTATCACCTAGCTAACAGCTGTAATAGGTAGATTATATAAATATATATTTATATAAATATATATATAAATAGGTAGATTCTATGAAAAAAAGCTGGATATACCATGCCATTTTAAGTTAATAGGAGGGCAAATCAGATAAAATTACTTGTCAGTAGAAAGCAAGAGCTCTATAGAAAGTAAAAATATTACAATACAATGAGTAGTCATAGAACCAATTCCCATTCACTATCCCTACTGATTCTTACAGAACAATTTGATGTTTCTATTTGTATCAGTTATTATTTCCATGTGTTTTAATGTGCTTTCTATGTGTTTTTATTTTATTTTATTTTATTTTATTTTATTTTATTTTATTTTATTTTATTTTATTTTATTTTATTTTATTTTCTAAATACATAGAAATAATTATGTTTTCTGGAATGCTTGTGACATCCACTCATATTATGTAACAAGGATCCTTAATTTGCTTTGAAAGATTTTTCTAAAGTTTTTAAAAAAGAAGAAGGGAGAGAAGACTTTTGGTCATCTAAATCTATGTTTCTGTCATCTGTATATCTTTTGCATGTCCTTTATGTGAAGTGTCATATATTTCCCCTCATTAAGTGTTATAAGGTATTGCAATCCTTTCAGCTGACTGTTGTCACATGGCAACAACATATTTTCATATGCACCGTGTCTTTACCTTCCTTTCCAGGTAATTTTGAATATAAGATGTTGTTAAATTCTGATGTATCCTGTGTTTTCACAATGTGTTTAAAAGTATTTTAAGTATTTTTCTAAGGCATTTGCTCTTAAATGTGATTAGGCACCTATCTGCTGCTTGAGTTGATTTCCAAAGAAGAAGTGCATTTAGAATGGAAATTATTATTATTATTATTATTATTATTATTATCATCATCATCATCATCATCATCATCATTAAGTTGTAATTTAAGATGGCCAATGCAGTTGGTACCTTAGTTTATGCTGTTCCCTCCTAAATCTCCTCTTTGCCTGATAGTGTACTGTTAGGATATGGAACAGTACTTCTTTGCTCCCAAGTAGAGCTTCAGTTAGAATCTGATGGAGTTATTGACTGAGTCTATATTTTAAAAAATGGTTAATTGGGAAATTCAAAATATCTTTCCCAATGTCCTTATATTACACTGGACACTGTCTGTGTTAATTCTAAGAAAGTTTTTTCGTAGTGAATCCAATGGTAAACTAAGTGAAAGACTGGAAATTTGATAGAAACCCTACACAGAAGCTCATCATGCTTACTTTAAGAGTACCTGCTGTACATGAACAGCAGGCTCATAAAGCCTTGACATTGTTAATTGCTTTTTATCATGCAAAAACATTTCAAGATGTTCCAGGGGCAGGATGTTCAGAAATTTGATAAAGGATCTCAAATGTTTTCTTCAAACCCAAATATCTATGTTGAATGTTCTTTGCTATTCAGTGCTCTCTGTACTAATATTTCCAGGATGAAGATCTTCTGGGTCAAAAATCAAGCCTTCTCTTCACCTCAGATATTTCCTTTATTCTGCTACAAAAAGGTTTCAAGGCCCTATACGTGCAAGAAATGAATGATTTCTCTGTCCTTCTCATTCTGAAAATCTCTCAACACTTTGCTAATCGTGATCTTGAGCTTCGCTGTCAGCTTTCCCAGATTTTAACTTTCTATTTTCAATTCCTTGTGACTTAAGACAATGCACTGGTTTTCTCAGAATGTTTACATTCTTCTATGGGGGCAATGCATGTGGGTTTTTAATTTATTTTTTTACCTATATATTCTGTCACCATTGCCTGCTTTCAGGTTACCTGATCAGAGGAGTCCCACTTAAATTTCCATTTCTGATTGCATAAATTCTGGGGTCATGGCATCTGTCATGCTTTCTTTTGACAGTTGCCTGAAGCCCAGAGCACTTCTGAAATCCAGTAAATATTTTACTTAATATTTCAATAACTATATTTTAGGATACAGAATTGTAACTAATGGTTCTGAATGCAGCCTGACTATAGTCTGACATGGGAGTCCTCACAAAAGCTATGTGTCACGAGTTATTCATCCCAGGGATCATCCAGGGAGGACATTGAGATGCTGCTTGCTTGCCGCTGGGCAGTTGGTATCCCAGGGCTGACAAGTGGGTCAAGCACAGAATTTCAGTAACAGCAAGGAGGTCCACCTTGAACTCTGCTCTGGTGAGGTGGCCAGGAGCACTCTTCAAGCTGTCTCAGAGCATCTGAAAGAACACATTAGCAGGAATCAGCATGTTTGTGAGGCTATTTTGGCCTATTTTATTTACAATTATTTTAAAGCAGAGCCTCTATCATGTGAGTTGATTGTACAATTTTTAAAAGAAAAAGTAGATATTTTCAACATGCTGCGCAGTATAGAAACACATCCAGACAACACAGTAGTAATATATTTTACATTCCTTCAGAAGATCTTTTACATATTAAACTGTTATTTTACCAGTGTATTTTGACATCTTAACCATAGACCAAACCAAAGAGTGTAGCCACTCTGTAAGGCAAAAATCATACCATAA
The DNA here is from genome assembly GCF_964211825.1 of Aythya ferina. Classification (NCBI taxonomy): domain Eukaryota; kingdom Metazoa; phylum Chordata; class Aves; order Anseriformes; family Anatidae; genus Aythya; species Aythya ferina. The sequence goes on from NC_140299.1 coordinate 29,305,630, forward strand.
AAGCTTGTTGACATCAAGAAATTAATCTTACATGAAAAGGCCAGTCTTTACTGTTTTCCCATGTTTTCCTTTTTATTCTGTAAAGTCAACCACCACCAAGAAATGCCAAAATATGTATTAGTAAATAGCTTCTTATGTAAACACTGCAATTCTGTAATATTCTGGCATGAGGTAAGAAATTTTTCAAATCAGAGTCTGAAGAGATATTTATGAATATTTAGTGATGGAGTTTGTTGCTTTTCAAACTTTTTTTTTTTTTTTCCAAATAAAAATGGGAAATTTTCTCACAATGAAATTGAGCAGTGTGATAAAACAGAGATTAAAAGAAATAGGTGTAAAAGTTTAAGAAAAGGGAAAAAAAAAAAAAAAAAAAAAGAGTATAAAAGTTCAATCCAAAGATCCACAATTACACAAACTCTCTGTAATTTCAATAGTCCTGTTCTTCTAGAAGAAGTTTAGGGTAAGACTTAGTAGTGGGGTTTACACAGCATGCATTATTCTTAAAGACCAGTAGCAAAGTATCTCAGAAGTTTCTGTGGTGCTTTTTCTGCTGAAAGGTAAAAATCTTTCATTATAATCTGAATAATATCCTTCCTGGTTGAGAAAAAAATATATTGTCTCCTCAGTCAACTTTTGTAAAATTCTGATAATGAATAGTTTCAACTGTTTAAAAATTATAACAACAAAGAATAATAGTATACTTTATTGTTTTGAGCTAATAGAATAAAATCAAAATCCAACATTTCTTGGAAGCTTTAGAGTGGCGTCAGAACACGTAGTGAAAATACTGTGAAATCTGGACCCTGTTTTACTACTGCTGATCATGACTCAAACCAGATAGAAATATCAGGAAGAAACAAACAAACAAACAAACAAATAAATAAAATATAATTTTCCTATCACTTGTCATATTGGTGATTTTTATTTTTGCATTCTCTTCCAATCATAGCCATGCTGCAAATACATGCAGTCAGTTTACACCATTTTACTGTAGAAACTGTACAGAAATACGTCTGGAATTCAATCCAAGCAGCTCCTAGAAAAAAAAAAAAAACAACAGTTGTGTTATGTTTTGTTCCCAGTTGCATACATCTAAACTTCAGCATCCCCAGCTCTTTCCAAATCTCTCTTATGGTGACTTTAACACAATGTAAAACCCTCAGATTTGACAGCTGCATCTTGAAACCTTTTTAGTTTACATTTAATGGATGGCAGACAAAGATGAAAGATGACCAGTGAAACAAGTTTCTCTCAGCATTTCTAGAGAATTACTTTATTTCTTTACTTATTCTTTATTACTTTATTTAATTAACTAACATTATTATCACACAATGATCACAAAAATGGGATTAATGATTAGCCATGAACTATGTAAGTCACAAAGCTTTCTTCTGATGTTTACTTTAAAGGCCTTTTTCCATTGGTGCAATATATGAGAAGAAATAAAAGGTAAGGGACACCTATCTAGGAATCTGTCTCATCTCTTATCTCTCACTAAGAGATGTCTTTGCAACTGAGAAGAAATTGCTATCTGTGTTTCAATGTGCTCTCTTCTCAGCTGAATTCAGAATCACCTAATCACCTCAGTCCAGATTTCACTGTAGTTTCACTGTGGAAATGAGTCCTTTTTATCCCACTTCACCTCACTTTTTAAGATGATTAAGCACTAAATTCCTCACTTCATTCACTTTAAAGGTTATCTTATGGTTTGGGAAGTTAAGAACATGACATTGATGACAGATTTCTAAGCATCTGTTTGCAGATCACTTGAAGTTTCTTCATACCCTCTGTGTTGTTTTCCATAACATCACAGAGAACATTCTCAAAGCAAAATATAACTGCTAACCTACTTCTTCAATCTAAATTCATCCAGATATTTTTGTACTAGGAAGAGTATTCTTTTGAGTCCTTAAATTCATTGCTCTAAAGGAGCAGATCTGCACACACTTTCTAGCAGTCATCTTCTGAGGCTGAATGCCTGATTCTATCTCTACTGATACTGGTTTATGTTCACCTGGTTTCCGGGACTTTAAGGAAAGAGCTGTGGGATGGTAACCGTCCACATTAACCTACTACATACATGTACCTGATCAATCTGAAAAGGAAAGAAGAATAATCTTTTAAGCTGACTTTAAGAGGTCTTTTCAACTTGGTCTCTACTTGTCCTTGTACTGCTCCAATTTATTTTCATTTCTGGAGAAGAAAACTGATCTCTCAGTCTGTTAGTACACCTAGGTATCACAACCTTTCACGTATCAATAAAGAACACAACACACTCTTCTTAAACACAAGCAGACTACATCTTTCCTACATAAACACAGAAGTAATTTCATGGAAACAGATAGAATTACACATCTCCAAAATAAAGGTAAAATAGCTCAAAACCAGGTCAACTAAATCTTAAGAGTGGAAGCCAGCAAACAAAATTAACATTGTTGAACAGTGCACAGGACTGAGAGAGCCACCAAATTTAGTAAAGATCACATACCATTTAGATGAGGCATATTATCAGTTTCAGGAATGATGACACTGTTTCTTGGAATCCTATGACTCAGCAAGGTTATTTGGGTTGGCATAATATTGGATTTTTTAAGAATTTGTGTATTTTTACATCTTGTGCAACTGCCACATGTTACTAGGACTGTTGATCTAAAATGGATAGGAGCCTTATACCCTGTTTTGTTTTGGTTTTCAGTAAAACAACAAAATCCTTGGAATGGTAACAAGTGAATGCTTGAAGTTTATCTGCTACCAGAAATTTGCCTGTTTGTGATTTCACTTTTCATTTTCAGGATGTTTTTGAAATAACTTAATGGCTTTTGGTTCAGAGGAAACTTCTCACTGTAGTTTTTAGAAGTTGTTTTGCAGAACAAGCTTAAGAGACCTTGGAGTTAAAAATGGGATGAAGAGACTTTTGCTGACACTCCCAAGAATGTTCTAAATGGGCAGCTGCTCCTTCCATTGTAGTTAACTGTGATTTATTTCCAGTCTTGGGACCCAGACTTGTGCACTTTCTTGAGGATGACTGTCCATCAGTATCAGTGATAACTGCTTACACAAGTGTGAGTTGCTTTGATGCTGCTTTATAGAAGGTGAAATACAATATATGTACTTCAAAAGTAGTGACAAAGTATTCAGTCCAACCTTGCTTCCACCTTTTTCATATTACCATCCTCTTCTGGATGCAACATAAATCCTCTAGAACTTCTACCTTACAACATCTTTGGGGGCATCTCTTTTTCTTGGGGTCACCTCCACTTCTGCAAAAGGGAGGCAGCAGCAGATTTTGTCTCTTCCTTCTCACCTCAGAGAAAGCTTCCTTTCCCCACATAGCACTTTCCCATCAGTAGTGTTCCCTCAGCTTTGCTTTTACATCATAGTCACCAGCTGACATTTTGTTTACTGTCAGCAAGTGGCATTGTCTTTGACCAAGATAGGGAGTTTTCTAAACCCATGTACCTCACCTCAACACACGTTTCAAACAATAATATGTAGCAATAAGGGTGGACAAAGACACAATGAGTAACACGAAAGTATACAAGCTGACTTTCTTTCAAGGTATGGGGCCTGGATCCCTCCTCAACAAATGCAAAGCCAATATAAAACCTGCTGTTACTTTCTCAGGATTTGTCCTTTTGCTGCAGATGGATGGAGGGGTGAAAGATACAGGTTATTTCAGTCTTGTGTTTTAAACAGTGGATGTTACTGTTTCAACATGTTATTGAATGGCTGGGCCAAGAGGGTAGTGGTCAGTACTGCAAAATCTAGTTGGAGGCCTGTAATGAGCAGAGTACCCCACAGGTTAATACAGAGTCCTGTCCTGTTTAACACTTCATCAGTGATCTGGATGATAGGGTAGAGTTGCACCCTCAGTAAATTTGCAGATGACATGGAACTAGGAAGAGTGGCTGATTCACTCGTAGGCCATGCTGTCATCCAGAGGAACTTTGACAGACTGGAGAGTTGGGCTGACAGAATCTCATGAAGCTCAGTAAGAGTTCAGAGTCCTGAGGCTGGGGAGGAAGAACTCCAGGCACCAGTATATGCTGGGTGCTAGCCATCTGGAAAGGAGCTCCACAGAAAAGGACATGGGAGTCCTGGTGGACACCAAGTTGAACATGGACTAGCAATGTGTCCTTGCTTCTATGAAGGCTATCAGTATTCTTGTCTGCAATAAGCAAAGTATAATAAGCAGGTCAAGAGAGGTGATCCTTTCCCTCTACTCAACACTGATGAGGTCACACCTGGAGTACTGTGTCCAGTTCTGGGCACCCCAGTACAAGAGAGATGCGGGCATACTGGAGAGAGTCCAGTGGAGGACCACTAAGATGATGGACTGGAGCACCTCTTCCATGAGGAAAATCTGAGAGGTCACAGTAATGGTTTTAGTTAAAAGAGGATAATTTGGGGTAGGTTTATATTAGATTTTAGGAAGAAATTCTTCACTACAAAGGTACTGAGACACTAAAAACGGGTCCCCAGAGAAGTTGTGGATGCCCCCTTCCAAGAAGTTTTCAAGGTCAGTTTGGGTGAGGCTTTTGGTAATTTGATGTATTGGAAGGCATCCCTGCTGGTGGCAGGGTGGGTAGAACTAGATGATTTTTAAGGTTTGTTCTGACCCAAACCATCCGGTAATGCTATACTCAAAATCCATCTGGACATGGTCTTGGGAAAGGGTGTCCCATCTTGAGTGTGGAGGGTTGAACTGCATGACCTTCAGAAGTTCCTTTCAACCAAATAGTTAAGACCGTTCTGTGATTCTGTGATTCCATGAAAGCTTATTTACCTTCACTGAAGAGTTGCTGACATGTCCACCAACATTACAGAGTTTTCTTCAGCTTCTAAATTTGCCCATAAAATATGGCTTTACTATTTTCAGGGCTGCTTGATGCTGTTTGACCTTGTATAAAGACAGTCTAGAAGGTTACCCAGCCAATAAGTTTATCCAATTCATCCCAATTTAATAAGTGCAGACTTTTGAATGGAAATCATTTTTGCTTTTACTCAAGCTTGGTGAAGAACTTGGTTCTGCTTCTCAACCCTTTTTCAAGCTATAGTATGCATATATTTTTGGGGGGCCATCACACGTAAGGTATGCAAAGAATTCACCAAGAACGTGACCACTTGGAGAGGTGTTGTCTGGCATCATTTCTCACCCTGTTGTTTCCAGAATGCCCTTGTACCCTGTTGCATTTTGTTGCCATGCAAAGAGGCATGTTTGGGATTCCCAGGTGCAATTTCCAGAATTAATTACTGGAGCCTCTAAGGAGACTCAGTGAAGCGAAGAACCTTCTGACTCTTGCACATAAAATACAGTCCTGCAGCAATAGGGCATCACAGGTTAAATGATGTAAAGACAGGTGACACACTTCTAACACACTTATTAGCTGCCACTTTTCATCAAGCACTTCATCTTCTTTGCTGAAGAAATAATAGCCTACTACAAGAGATCATGAAATGCTGTTGCACAGAGAGCTTGTTATCCTAGATGTCTGTGTGAATTATAAACATGGCATCATGTCAGGTGCTCTTTGTCCCCTTTTTCTCCCACTCACTTCTGATAATTAGTTGAAACTCAGCACTCAATAATACTGCCTTTGTTAAATGCCTGAAGGATGAGGTAAGGCTATAGGATTAAGTCCAACATTTTGTAGTCCCACACATAGTCTAGCAGGGAGAAGCCTTCAGATGAAAAAAAGTAGATTACTCACTTTTTCTCTCCTTTCTAACCAAATACAACTATATGAAATTTAGATGAGCTTTTATTATTGGCTCTTACTAGGCCTGATTCAGTATTCATGCTTATGCTAAACTATCTCTATACAGAATTTTAGAATATCATTTCCAGTTAATTTCAGTGCAAACAGTGACTTAGGTTAATAATTTTGTATTACATGAATAATTTTATAATCATAAAATTATTACATTATATTATTACATTAATTATTATTATTATGTTAATAATCTTATGTTACATTTTTATAGACTTTTCTCTTATCCCCTATTCCAGAAACAATGAAAGAAAGAAAAAAGAAAAAAAAGAAAAAATAAAAAAAAAGGGAAGAGAAAATAGACATTCTTCTTGACTTTGCAGTGAGGCTTTCCCTGCTTCCCACAAAGAATGGGGGACCAGTGCATAAAAAGTTCTCCTTTGCAGTGTAAGTTGTGAAGTTAGTTATGTCAGAGAAGAGTGGATGCATGAATCTGCTTTGCCAAAATTGTAGTGTCCATGTTAACTTGATATTAATGGGTACATATGGTAAAGTGACATTGAGAATCTGCTTAAAGGTTTACATTAAATTGGAACAAGGCTCTCAGGCACTGTGAGCATAAAATCAATGTGACTAATAAAAATTTGGAAGGCAACAAACGACCACTGGATTATATTCCAAATTATAAGCAATCTACATCTTCCAATAAGTAATAGTATCATGTGTCTTTGATGACGTTTGCAATGGCTTTACCCGGACAGAAACTATACTATTTTTTATAAGTGTTACTGGCAAATAGAACTCCAAATTAAGACTAATGTATTCTCCCCTTGTTTTAGGAAAGAGCCTTGAGAACTTTGAAAGGAAAAACATTTTATCGATTTCTGCATGTCCTACTTGTGTCTCTGTACATATATACTATAGAGATATATTGTACTACAATTATTTTTTATTATTTTCTTTGCCATTTTTCCTCAAAAAGTCATGCTTACAAGCCTCTTCAATTGAAAAAATAGTTTAAATTACTTGTAATCAATCCCCTGTTACTGACAACTTTGAAATAATGGTAATTTTTCTTGCAATTGAAACCTAGTTATTAGAACCCTCTAATTCCAGGCTGAATGCTCATGACCCTTTTCAGGTGAAGAACTAGGTTATAGATCTGTCACCTCCTTTGCCCTTTGATTCTTTAAAGGCATGTGTGTTTACAACTCAGTTCATCCTCACCAGAGCAGTCAGGCCTCCTACAACACATAGTAAGCAAGATAGGAGATGTAGTTTTTCCATTCACAGGACCACTGTTTCCCAGTGGGACTTAGGAACAGCAGCTTAACAATACTTATGATGTTTGGTGTTACTAGCAGCACCCTGATCTTGATACCATAGTTTGATTAAACTAAATAAACTAGCTAGATAGAAATTTCATGTTTGCCTTCATGAAATTTAGTTCTGGCTTGTTTCAAGGAAATTGGCAAAAAGTGCTTGAAACATATCAGTGGTTTAGTTTTCCTTTTAGGTTAAACAAAATATTCAATGTAAATTTAGACTTGAGTACGATTTTCAAGAAGGGCATACTTAAGTTATCCTACCTGCCTTCTTTTGCAAGCAGAAAGGTAAAAATTCACATTTGTTCTGTTCCAAAATGAGTAACATGTTTAGTGTGCTTTGTCAGTTTGATGAGTTAAATTCTACCCCCTTACAATTCAGATCAAGAATGTAGCGTGTATACAACTGGTAAAGTACTGATTTTGACACTTTATGTCAGGAAGAATTTCTGAGCAACAAAAGAGAAAATATAGTATAGTTAAAGATTTGTCCTCTACTTTCTTGGTTCTGACCTTAGCATAACAGAATATTCCAAAGCCTTTAAATACAAACAACAGTAATAAAAGTAAGTATTAGATTGCCCAGTAGAAATTCATTTGATATAGTCTGTTGTGTTTGTTGTGCAAAAAACAGATACTAGACCTCTTCAACTTTTTCTTAGTATAGATGGCCAGAATTACAATAAACACAAACCTCACAATTACAGTGTCAACCCCCCAACCAGTCAGCTTCCTGAGGATCCATTTTGCAGTGGGATTCCCAGGTGGCACAAGCTTATAAAAATTGTTCATCTGTGCAGGCAGTATCCTTGGGAGAAGCACAGGCTACACTGAGCCCTGGGTGACACTGGTTGCCCAGTTGCTTCAGAAGATCTTTAGGTGTGCTAGAAGTATATGTGACCCACACTGGCAAGCCCTTGGGACAAAGTAGCATAAAAGTCACTTGTAGTCATAATTTTCATCAAGGGTCTTTTTTTCTCAGTTAACAACCTTCATCATATGTATTGACTCGAACCATAGCCTTGAATAAGGCCATCATTCAGTGAAAGTAGAAGGATTCACAGCTCCATCAGTGAGGCATGAAAAACTGATCAGGCCAAGTAGTTTAGCTTCAGCTTGTTCCTGTGTGTTAAATGTCCCGTTGCAAGTCACATAATATGAAACTACAATGAAGAATATTGAATCGTCAAGCTCAATCTTTTTTTTTTTTTTCTTTTTTTTTTTTTTTTTTTTTTTCATTTGAGCCATTGAGCATAGCCTCACTGACGGTCATGTTGGTGTTAGGGATAAAAGAAGAAAGTGTAAAGTAAATGCAGTTAGGCCACCGTTATGTAAGCCTATTTTAGCCAAACACAATCCCCCCACCTTAATTCAAAGCAAATTTACTCAGCAATGAACAAAACATGAAGTTTCCATGAAAAAGGTCCACTAAGCTGAAGAGTCCAACTGCAAGCACAAATTCTTCATCTAAAAGTTTCTGCAGTGAACAGGGCTCGTAAGTAATTAAGAACAACTTCAAATAGCAGAAAAAGTATAGCAACAGGCAACAGCAACACAGTCAATCTGTGTGCCAGCCTTTTATTTCTGATTAAAACTTCAAACTGCATTTGTGTTAGTTTCATAATCTGACTTTATTGTAAAGGTTGGTTCAGATTTAGTTAGTGTACTCATGCTAGAAACTACTGTTATTGTTGAGATTAAGTTTCAGCAGGTGAAATCACAGTGCTTCCGGTCTCTTATCATGATAGTAGATGTGTCAGCCACAGTTCTAGCAACAACTTTTTTTTTTTTTTTTTTTTTTTTTTTTTTTTCCCAAAAGAATTTTGCTGGTATTTTCTGAGAATTTTGAGGGATTGAGGGGATTGAGGAGGCTGGGTCACCCTGGATTCCATGAATTTAAATAATCTCACTGTGCCTGTACCTGGAATAGTTAAAGTTGGGTGATTTACATGTGTAAGCATCCTACAGTGTGCCCACTAATGGACAGGGTCAAGTATGTCTGGCAGAATGAGAAAAATGCATGACATTGAGGAAATGGTTAAATTTTCATCTGTCTACCTAGATATAATGCTTTATCCTGTGTATCTAGTTGCAACCATGCATGAGGTTTGCATTTTCTGGTTATAACAAAGGTATGTGGAACTTTTAACTAGACACATAGAAAGGCATTCTTTGTTACAGTTCACTGAACTAGCCTATCTCATTTGTAAATCATTAATGATATTGACTGCTGGGTAAGCTTACTTTGGCTGTAAATCTATAAATGGCATGGGAAGATGTGGTAGAATTACTTTTCATACCTTGCTTTTAAATGAGAAAATTATATTTTCAGGGAAGATAGATGCAAAATATAAATTAAAAATTTGGAAGAAAGCATAGCAACCTCAAAAATCTAGCATTTTTTTTATTCTGTAGTATTAAGTATTAGCATTGTATTTCCTGTAGCTTTTTATTAGTGAGTGAGTGTATAGAGTCATGCAAAAACAGTCCACTTTAAAACTTCCAATTATGCAAGATACTTTTTTCTGTTGCTTCTTGAGGAGGCTTATTTACAGTGGTTAACAGATAGCATTTAAAAATATATTTGTGCAGCAGGTAATTAAAAATGCTTTCGGTGTTATTTTGGGTGATGAAGTGATCCAAGGTAGGAAATGACAATTTTAATGAATCTTAACATGAAGAAGTATCACAGCATTTTCCTGATTTGCCTAAGAATCTTGGCCTAGGAAAATGGATATAGTGTTTTCCTACAGACATAGTAATTCTAACTTCGAATATAAGACATATTTTAATTAGGTGCAGTAAATATGAATACATTCATATTCAGATGGAAGAATGTTCCATATCGTTTGTATGTTCTTTCTTATTGAAGGATCTAGTTGTATAGCAAATATTAGCTTAATTAAGTTATTTTTCAACAGGGCACAGTTGGTATGAATACAGGAATAGACTTTGTCACAGGTGCATGGGAGAACTCCTGTAACCAAGTACAAGCAACAAAGTAACTCCACTCTGGAATTTCCATCTCATAAGAAATTCTGGTGTTTCAAAATGGTGTTTTGTTCTGAATTAGGACAAAAAAGAAACCACACTTAACAGAATAAAAAAATCAGGCAACTTGATGTGTTTTGCAGGAACATAATTATTGTTGTAATTTCTCTATTACACTGCACTATTTCGCCATAGGAAGGGCTGCAGGATATTGTTAAAAAATGGTTTGGCTCAGGCACCCAAGCCAAGAAAAGCACATGACTTTGAGATATTTCAGGCCATGTTACAACCCAGTGTGTACTGAATTGGTATAATTCTTATTTTAAGGGCTCTATCAAAGAGAAAAACTGAATGGAGAAACAGTAAAATTAATGAAATCCAAGTTCTTCATGGTTGCCCACAGGATCCACTAGCAATTTTTTCTAAACCATGGGGCAAGTTTCGTATATTAAATTAAGATACAGTGTGAATAAGAATTCACTGGGCAAAATGTGGTTTTGGTAAGCCTTTTCTAAGGTCACACACATACCAGGCCTCACTAGGTTTGGTTCGGTTCATGGTTGACTCAGAGCAAATCTTCCAATAATTTCATAGTAAAATCAGACTTGATCATTACTTTCAAAGGTCTCTTCACAAACATTTTTTTTTTTCACTTTTTAAAAAAAGTATTTTACCTTTTTTTTTTTTTTTTTTTTTTTTTGGTTGTTGTTCGTATTTTTCACTATTCAGACTAATTAAATATTCTTTAAAAGTTGAAGTATATTTCCCTAATGCATAATGAAAATAGATGTTGTTTTTTTTTGTTTGTTTTGTTTTTGTTTTTGTTTTTTTTTCTTATATTAAATGCTCTGAAACAGCTTCATAACAGTTAGAAACACTAACTATTCTTAATGTTAGAAATACTGCTGTAACCAGACAGAAAAGTAAAACTGTGTTTAACTATGTTTGATTGCAGAAACATGTGAATGAAGAAACAAACAAACAAAAAAACTACCACAGCACAAAAATGTAATTAAATGTTCTTCTATTATTTGTTTCTCCACCCAGGGTGTAAACACACAGAGGCACTCACTTGTCTCTACAAATCTCTAGCTTCACTTTAACAATCATTAAATGTGATCTTAATATTCTAATCAAGGTGTTTTTTAGAAGAAATCTTTGAGACATATATATATATATGTCTCAAATATATATATATATAATATATATATATTTCTGTTTCTAATTATTCTAATCCACACAGATACTACCAGTTTTATGGAGAAGGACAATGACTTGAGCAGTCTCAAAGGCATCTCAAAATAAGACGTTCTAATAATCACGTCATTGAGATATATTTTTCCAGTTTTATTTTCTACCATGTGCAAATACTCTCCTTTTTACCTTTTACATAAAAAAAGAATTTTATGAAACAGGACCAAAGAATTTACGATTATATGAAAATTAACTGTAACAAATCATAAAATTTTACACATACTAGTAAAGAAAAAACATAAATTCTTTTGAAAATTTATTTTTCATGGTTTGTAACAGATACGTCATTAGAGCAAATATCAGCCAGATATACATTATGGAAAATTGAGTTCATATCTGTATATATAAGCATCTATAAATATGTAGAAAATCCTGTAAGGTTTTGGAAAAACTTATTCCCACTTTTCTCCTCAATGAAGTGCTTCATGTAAAAAATACTACACAAGTTGCTGCTTTCTGTATATAATAGAGGGATTTTTTTTTATTAAATAAAACCCCACCCAGCTAATTTTAAATTGTAGTCTTTTTCTTTTGTTTTATCTGTTCTTAGAAAATAGAAAATATATAAAAAAATCATGCAAACAACAAAAAAGTGCTATTTGAATTATTTGCTGTAAAATTACACAGGGAAAACAAAGAATAAACAGTTAAAATTTTTAAACTCATTCACACCTCTTCAAAGAAAGTTGAAAATACAATACAATGTGACTGATGGCCTCAGAACTACAATACTTCATCATCCAGTACTAGGAAACCACAATCCCTATATGTATGTGTGCATATATACATGTACATATATACATAGAGAGGGATATCCAAACACATGTACACCCATGCACTCATACACTCACAAAAGTACTCATATGCAATCTGAAATTATATTTTAAACTCCAGTGTAGACCCACTTCTAATGCAGATATAAAAATACCATGAGTCTGAAAACAGAGAAGTGTATAAAAAGAATGATTGTAAATAATTTCATTAGAGTATTGTTTAATGTCCATGGTCTAAAATAACTTCATTTCTTAGATATGAATCCCTTTAGGAAGTTAATGTTATCCAGCAACTAGAGCAACAACACAAAAATCACCAAGATGCAAATATTTGCATACAAGTCAGTAACTGGCATTATGCATTTCATTTTCACAAGCACCATTTTCATTTTAATATGTGACAAACATGATTCCCTATCAAAAACACGATATTTTTTATTTATTTATTTATTTTTAAATACAATTGCCCTTGGTGATATAAGTTTATCTATCTCCTAAAGTCAGTCTGACTGGAAAGAGAATAATGAAATAATCATGAAGAATCCCCTTTGTCTATGACATGGAAGTAAACAAAGGTGTACCTTTTTACAGAGTGGTAGCCCACTCTAATTTGCTTAATTTGGCTGTATTCTAGCTCCTTTTTTAAGATTAAGACTTGTAGAAAGCTGTATACTGTGAATGCATATATACATACATAAATCTAGGCATACACAGGAATGAATGAATGACTTGGAAATCTTTCCTTTTTCAAATTAAACTGATGAATGCAAAAATCACACCATTCTTGAAATCTGTCTTTCCACCTTCCCTTTGGTCAGGATCATCTATGACTTACAAGCCATCTCTACTCGATAGCTTGTGCTATCAGATACCAGAAGAAATATTTCAGAAAAATAAAAATCAGTGTGGTAGAGATCTGAAGTCAGCAGCAATATTTCAGTTTGATACACAATAGCTGACGAATCCTGGATAACCATGGAGAACCTTGAAGGATTTCTATATACAAAATTATATATATATATACACATGCATACCCATACAGTGGGCCCAATTCTCCTCATAGTGACTTTGGTGGAAAAAAGTGCAGTCCTACAGGTTTGAAATGGGAAGTGTTCAGCATGTCTAGCTACACCTGCTGAAACAAGATAGGCATGTGCAGAGATCACAGAATGGACTTTAAGTCAGCACAAAATTAAAGCTTTACTAAAAAGGCCTAATCCTACACTAATGCAAGTGGGCTTTTTTTCCATGTGTATCTTATAGCTGTGTATGGAAACCTGATGTTATTTACTCCAATTAAATATGCATATGGTAACAAATAGAACTACTAATGGAAGGTGAAGCAGAGGGTTGTGCTTGTGATGTGAGAAACAGAATACAAAGTGGAAAAATTTAATAGAGAATTCTCTTTATTTAAGCCATATTATTACTTATTGATTTACACAGTTTATGTACATGGCTTATTCATGTCTACTTTGAGCTTACTGGATAAAAGTCTCTCATTTAAATATATGAGCAGATGTGCCTGTGTGTAAGGACAAAATGCAGGAAAACAATCTTTAGAGCATTACCAGTGTTTACAAATGTCTGGACATAAATTTATCTATGCAACATAATGGCAAATTAAATTAAGAAATTGACCCACATTCTATTCAATAGCTCTGAAAAGCTTCTCAGGATAAGAAAATGTGTATAAACAATTTTTAAAATTCATCGTTCTGGATGAGTGATTTCAGAAGCATAGTTACAGTCTAGCCAGCAAGAAAGAATCTTTGGATTTTTGTCCTTCATATTAAAACAAGTTGTAAGAATATTAAAATGCAACTTATGCAGTAAGTCCACAAAATAGCTGAAAACGGAATAATCTAAAAGCTCAGTCTTACATAATGTAAGTGTTGCTCCCAAACTAAACATCCTCGCAGTGATGACTCATGTCTATTTCAAAATTGTGTTTTTAACTCATACTCTTGCGGCTATCACAAGAGGCAACCTCATTTTATTGTACCCTGTACAAAATTTGAGGACCAGAGCCTGACCCTAAGTAGAAGAAACAAAACCACTAAACCAGTTTTACATTTCTGAATAACCAGAGGGAACACAGTAAACTTACGAGTAGTTCTTCTTACTGAAAATATGTTATGGAAATTAAAATATTAGGGCAACAAAAATTTAATTGAATCAGTATGGATTGCTTTTAAATCTATGGAATTTAAGGAAGAGTATTTTAAACTTTCCTACAGAGTATTATGGTACATACAGCAAATAAAGCCCTACAATATAGTTAAAAATCAACATAAAGTTCAAACATTATTTTTTTATAGCAACTGTGCTAAATATAGATGAAGTCAATGTACCTTCTCATGTAGTGCATTTAACCCTTCTTTGCATGAAGAACTGGGTCAGAAGGAATGTTGGAAAAAAGTAACTGCCATATCATATGGCTTAAATACAGAGGAATGGAAAACACACCTAAACAAAAGCCTGTAAGAAAATCCAGTTCCAAGGATCTTTGGACCCATAGAGAAGACATGCCAATGCCTCCAATGGGTAGTGCCAGGATGTGTGTGTAATTTCTCTCCCTTTTATTTTGCTGGTATGTGTTTAACTTCAGAAGCACCAAATACAAACAGGCTGTGCAAAAAGCTGTGTATCTTTGAAATGTTTGTAGTATACTCTGGTTTTACTTCCTTTTTAAGGAATTTTCTGAAGTTGCATTCTTCAATGATTCTACTGTTCAGGTTGAAAGGAATATAGCCAACAACCAGTTTTCTTATTCAGTCTTCAAATTCCCTTTGAGAAATTAAAAAGAATAAACAACAACAACAACAACAACAACAACAACAACAAAGTAGAGTTGCTGTGCCACAGATGAAAAGAAAAGAAACGATTGCTAAGGTTTTGGCAAAACTTTCTTTCTCCCAATGATCTCCTTCTCAGCTGACTGCTTGGTTACTTGATGAATGCTTGGTAATTTTTTTTGTTTGTTTGTTTGTTTGTTTTTTGTATGTATATTAACCCATATCCCCATACATACATGGTAGTTTTACAGAGAGAAAAAATTTGTAGAGAAATATCAGAAGGGCAAGATGAAATGGAACCAAGTTCTTGTCAGAGTTAGATGGTTTTAGCTTTCCGTGTAGACAGAAGAAAGTTGGCTGGGACAACGATCCACTGCATTTATTTGTAGGAAACTGCTATCCTCTGGCATGCTGCGGGCTGAATCACCAAAGATGCCTGTGGGCCCTGCTGGAAAGTCATAAACTGGGAAAAGTACAAAAATAATTAATTAGCCAGGATAAGTATGCCATGGAGAATACCTTAATAGTTATGCAGAGAATTGGAAACAGCTTCAGACCAAACAGACTAACAAAACAAGCAAGCCTATGTATGTCTGAAATTAATACGTAACTTACTGTTTGCCAAGGGAGGAACTGTCAGAATCAAGTCTGAATTACAGCAGACTTAATCACAACTAATACTTGCACACTTAATGGATACTACAATTGTTATAACTTTTAAATTTAACTTCATGCTTGGTTACAGAATTTCATCATACCCAATACCCAATTTCATCATACCCAATATATAAGACAAAAAAGTATTGTAGAACTCAATTGCCATAAAGCAGCCACTAGGACAGAAATTCCTCTTTTCAATAAGTAATAGATGTAAGCACAAAAATAACTGCTGAAAATTTTTTGTCTTCGGGACTACATCTTTCTATAACATGAGACTTTGAAGTGACATGGCTGCTCTGGCTATTTACTGAAGGGTAAAGATGTAAAGGAGATTTCAAAGAGCAATAAATGTTAATTGAAAATCATGCTGTATAGAAGGACAAGAAAAACTTGGGCATAATATGCAATTAAGTCCTAAGTATAGGTTCATTGCCTTTGGCTGATTCTCTACACAGAGGTAACTTTCTCCTTTCCAGAGCAGCATGCAATACCCTTTCAGTTAGGAAGAGAGGAAGCGAAGTGTGAACAGAAAAGTGTGTAGCCAGACACTTTGTGTCATGGAAATGTGACTAAATGAATTTCAAAACAGAAAAGTCAAACATGGATATAGGAAAATTGATGGTTTAAGTCATCTTAGGTCCCTGCTACAGTTCTATCTGAGTGGAGTGGCTGAGCAAAGATCATGCAGGGCTCGAGGAACTGTACATGTATTTAGAAATGAATATGTGATCTTGTGACTCTCTGACCACCAGAGAGAGGTTAGACCATTGAGAAACCCTCAACAGCGCAGAGTTTGCGCATGGGCTAGATATTACAGTGATCCATGGTGACTGTGTCCGAATGCTCCCCTCCTCTTTGTGAAGAGTAAACCCTGTCATGACAGGTCCCAGTCATATTCATAGCTGAAGCAGATCTATCAAAGTCCACAAACTGTACACCACTGTCTAGAAAGTCCCTAGCTGACATTTACCTGTAATACCAGAGTGAGCTGAAAAAGTTCGATGAAAAACACCTGCCTGGCCCACTGATGTAGGTAATAAGCAGTCTTCAAAGGGAGGAACCATACTGCAAGAAACATTGTGTTGTACGTTCTTCTGAGTATCAGGATAATGGGGAGGGCAGAAAGTCTGAAGCTGACCATAAAAACCTAGAACATGGAGAAGAAAGTGGTCAATAAAACAGCTGGACATAGATACAAGAGACAGTGCATGGAATATTGACCATGAGAAATGAATGGAAAAATTCTGACTACAGTAGCACCAGGACTTCAATTATTTTCTGCCCATAAAGCAGCTTTCTAATGAAGCTCCCCAGGACTTTCTTCAGTTGCTACAAATTCCCAATGCATTCTGCTTCATGGACTTCCTGACCCTAACATGATTTCTGAGAGGCACTGACTGAATAGAAGATGAGATTTTTCAGATTTCTCCCTTTAACTTTGCGGTTCTGCTGGTTAAACTGGTAATCTCTAGACTTCACGCTGGTCTAGGGTCTAAAGAATCTAAGAAATGGGTTAATTCAAAATAATAGGATTGCATAAGTAGGGTGTGAATAAAAGCAGCACATTCACCCCTGCTGAGAAAATGGAAGAATAAATAAAATTTTGAGGTTTGCCACTGAGGGCTGGTTGATAGTGGGGGTGCCTCAGAGACTCAGAAGGGCTGCTAGCTAATGATCCATGGGGTCTCATGTTTGTATGCACAGGATTAGAGTCTCTCCTGCAGTTCAGTAGCAATGAGTCTATGGGAAGGAGAATTGAGCTCAGCTACGTCACTTGACATAAAAGATCCCCACCAGGGTTTTTGTGTTACTTTCCATTTATTTATTTATTTTTATTTATTTTTTGTCATTGTTCTTTAAGAGATATATTTGAGAGAGGCATATAAAACTGATCAAATTTGCATAGAAATTCAGATCAAAATATATATATTTATATAACCAAAAAGCTTCTTGGTGAAACAGGGATATGTACTCAATGGAAGAGGCATAGGCAGATATCCAGCACTATCCTGACCTGTAGTTTTCTCTCACGGAAGCAATGTCATTTCTCCCCCTTAAAATATGCTACCAGATGAAAGTTTTGCAGTTTTTGCTGAGATTATGAAGGCTGGCATTTACAGATTAAGAGACTATGTATTTATTTCTGTTTTCTGTAATATGTTCATTACAGTTCTCAGATGTCTCATATGCTAGTAATGAAACCATTATAATTTCAGTATTAAAATATTTTAAAATTATTTTTACTTTAGGAAAACCTGAGTCACTGTGAATCAAGCTC
Source organism: Aythya ferina (assembly GCF_964211825.1). NCBI lineage: Eukaryota > Metazoa > Chordata > Aves > Anseriformes > Anatidae > Aythya > Aythya ferina. Next base: position 29,323,420 of record NC_140299.1, read on the forward strand.
CTCTGCATTTTCTGCAGCTAGCTGTTCTTGCTTTTCTCTTTCTATGCATAGAAATGCAGGGCAAAAGACAGTGTACTATCTCCAAGATGTCACATAGAAGCTGTGGGCCTTGACTGTCAGAAACCCCCACCCAAACAAACCTCCAGTCCTCAAATTCCTTTGCAAAGGTATGCTATGCTTAGAAACATGCAATGATCACAAAGCACGTGGCAAATTTCCGCTGTATTGTGTCCAGGAGCTAGGTGTGTTTCTACTAACTTCCCTATAGAAGCATCCCCATGGGACTGTTTGCTAAAGCTGCAGTAAGTGTTTATGTAAAGATAAGGAATTTCATGAATAATAGGGATGGAGAAAGGAAAAGAATAGAGTGGAAAACATGCTGTATCACTTTATGTGATATAACCAATTTTCTGCCAAAATGGGAAGAAGGATGAATGGTTTAGGAATTTTATTAGTTATTTTTCCTTTGAGATTATATTTCTGTGGTCTCCTTCAAGGAAACATACACATATTGGCACGTGCCTTAACTGAAGCAAAAACCTCAGTATTTAAAGGCATCAAGATAGGCCAGGATTTTGGACAGGAAAAGGCAACCTGAACCTATGCACTGAAACTCAGAATAGAATTAATAGAGAGGTCTAAGTAACAAAGATATGTGAAATATAGTCCTTGAATTTTAAATAGTAGTCTTGAAAGCCACTTTCGTGTGCACAATGTGAGATACATGCTTAATTTACACATACATAATAAGACTTTAGATAGAGATGTTTCATGGAGTAACATACAAATAATTGTCAGTCTTGTGTCTGAAAACCTGCATGAAGAAAGAGTTTTTTGCCCTCATACAAAGGACCAAAAGAAGATAAAGAAGAAATAAAAAAATAAAAAGAAGTATGGTTCCTCATCCATAGCAGGCTGCAGACATACACATCAGGCACAAACTTGTAGGCTCTGCTTGCTCTAGAGGCTGAACACTCATGGCTTCCATTATCTTTTGCAGAGGCTGTGGGTACTTGACAGCCCTGGATGTAAGATGACAGTTTTGATTTTTTTTTTCTTTTAAAGTTTAACTGGAACAAAACTGACTCAGACTGGAAAGCATGTTAGGAATTTGCAACCCATCAATTCTTAAATGTTCAATCCTGGCATTCAGTAAAAAAAAAATGAGTAAAATAAAATAAAATGAAAGAAAAAACAATAGCCATCTAAAACTTAACTTAGAAGTTACATAGCTATTGACAGCTTTTGCCCCCTTTCAAAATGCTTTTAAATTTTTCTCTCAACCAGCAATAGGACACCCTCTGAAAGTTTATTGTTGAGTCAGATAAGTTACCAGAAACAATCATTTCAGTCTACAGTGGTCTGAGCCAGCTGGCAAGACCCCTCAATACACATGCTGAAATGTTCTTTCATACTGCTCTGTACTCATTCTCTATTTCTGCTTTTCTCACAGCGTCTTGTTCCCAATGCAGAAAAATCTGGCAGTAACTTTGACTATTGCTATCCGAAGCCTGGCAGAAAGATTACTTACCTTGGGGTTGAGATATTGTGAGTCACATCCTCTGTGTTTGCTCATTCCCTACTTGAGCAAAAGAATATTGTCTAGCAAAGTCTTAGAAGCTTTGACGCATTGGTATGTTAGCCACTACATTCCAGCAAGAATCAGGGAAGTGCACAAAGAACTTAAATTAACTGATAAACCCCCAAATACGTTTTTAAGATGGAAAAGGAACACAGAAGATTAATACCACTTTCCTAGATACATGGTATTTTTGTAATTCAGTGTCATAGATACCCATCTTATCAAATGCACAGCCATAAACAGGATGGATAAGAAGAGGGGGCATCATTCTCTTTCAATCTGTTATTGGGTACTATACTAAATGTCTCTGTCCATGTCTGTGAATATGTCTCTGTCCATATTACAGTGAATCAGGTCAAAGCAGAGCTCTTGGAACTGGAGCCCAAACAAGACACAGCAAAATCTCCTAACTTGGTATTATGAACTCTCTAGTTTGTTCACATGGTGCTATGCCCAAACTAATCAACAGTACTGCTAAGGGTAGGATAACATGAAGCCACATAAAATTCAGGCCCTAAACCCTGAGCATACCTCCTGGCACCTCTGTTGAGATTATCTGTTAGGGAATTAATGGTAGGAACAGAGGAACAGTTTTCTACTTTTTTTTTTTTTTTTTTTTTTTTTTTTTTTTTTTAATCAATGGGAAAAAAAATGAAAAGGCAAACACATTGGCTAACGAACTTCCAGAAATTGAACTTATCTTCTCAGGACTGCATCTCTGGATTGTATCCGTTGCTCTGTTACCAAACTTTTAAACATACTCATGCACAACACACACACAAGGTTACATCAATCATGTTTCTTTGAATCAATACACTATAGCCAAGATCAATGAAATCAAGACACAGGTATTTTTCTGGTATGATAACATTATTTCCTGAGGGAAGTGAAATATTCATACATATAAAAAAATTGCTGTGTGTTGCAAGAATCTCTTCTAAATGCAAGAAGCTCTTGTTCTTTATCATATACAGAGCCTTGACCTGAGAGATTCTGAGTATCTGAAAACCACAAGTACACAGCTCATTTTAAATTCACAGTTGAAATTCTGGTCCACATAAGTTTGTGATAGACTCTTGATCCCATTGACCTGACAGGGACAAAGATTTCATTACTGATATGTCACTAGCCCTGACTGCCACAGTTATCATTTCCACAAGGTAGGAATTTTCTGACAGACATTTATTTCCTTCTCTGTCAGCTCTCTGCATGGCATCACAAAGCTTTCCCAGAGAATATTTTCTCAAGAAAATCATTATAATTCTTACTGTGATATACACATTATGTGTGAGTGCTCTCTACTGCTCTGGTATGTAAAATTTCTATCTATCTTTGACCTGAACTACAGGTGTTCTATGGTGTTTCTTTGCAGCATATTTCCACAGTGCCCATTGGGTTAATTACAGAAACATCATTTAGTAGCATTTGAGTGTGAAGAGCAAAAGAAAAAGGAAAGCTAGCATAGAGCAAAAAGATATCAGTTGGACATTGTACTTCCAGATGGACTTGCAAACATGGAAAGCTAGAAATATATATATATTTTTTAATTGATTTTGACTCTTGCTAACCAAAAAATAACTCTTACTAGTATAGCTGCCTGTATAGCTACACTAGTATAGTTAACTCGTATCAGCTAACAACTGTTTTTAAAAGAAATTGCTGCTTTTATTGCACTGATTATTTTACATTACTTTTTTCCTTCTTTCATTACTCAGCCAATACTGGTCATCATCTTAACTCACAAACACATATGGCATGAGTTACAGGCATGACTTTAAAGAACAGTCAGATTTTTAGTGCAGAAATGTTTAGGCAGAATTAGAAGCATTATTCATCAGCTATGTTCATGTCCAGAGGATTTTTATGTCACTCTACACTATATTCAGAAGATTGCTCACCGTGAAGGAGGAGTTTCTATAGCGATTTTTCCTATCTCACTCACCTTTTCTGACCTGTCTCAGAAAAATATTTTATTTTTGCAACTGCCTGTGTACTACCTGTAGTTAGTTCCTAACTGCAAGACTCACCAGCACAATACAGGTCCTGGGCCAACTTTTGAAAATTTCCAGGACCAGGACTGTATTTTACTTGTATTCTGTCTAGAAGTAGTACAATGGCATCCTAGTCAAGCTGGTAAGTCATCGCACCAGGCTCCAGTTCAGGATAGTTTCAGATTTACTGTCCATGGTTATGCATTAAACAATACTGCAGTGAAAGGAAAGGAAAGGAAAGGAAAGGAAAGGAAAGGAAAGGAAAGGAAAGGAAAGGAAAGGAAAGGAAAGGAAAGGAAAGGAAAGGAAAGGAAAGGAAAGGAAAGGAAAGGAAAGGAAAGGAAAGGAAAGGAAAGGAAAGGAAAGGAAAGGAAAGGAAAGGAAAGGAAAGGAAAGGAAAGGAAAGGAAAGGAAAGGAAAAAGGAAGAGCTTCATGTCTGCCATGCAGCCAGTTTTTTAACATCAATTCAAAACATCCCGTGCTTCAATGGAAATAATGATTTTCACAAGAGGAGGGAGAGACTGTATTTACTGCATTATATAACACTATCTAAGGCGTGAAAAAGACCCCTCAGATATTATCAGGTGTCTGATGCTGAAAATCACTCAAAACAAATCATGAAATCTCAGCTTCAGGCAATATTTTTTCCCATAAAAAGCAGTATCACAATTCAAGTAGCTATTAGATATAAGAGTCTAGTCAATCTTCCATATCCTACATTTCTTTCTAAAAGATAGTGCTCTGCGATCTCCAGGAATTTGTAAATGCTCAGATTTTCTGTAAGGGAGATTGTTTAGAACTTGTTTTCCTCAAAAAGCTTTCCTGGCAATGAAATTTTTCTTCCTTAGTACAGCCAATTTAAATGGAGTTGACAAGTTTAAGACTACATAATGAAACAGAAAAATGTCACAATTTTCTGGTAGTGGACAGAACTGAAGTGGCTATAGCTACGGAACTTTAAATCATGAAGAGGCAGGATATGGACTGTAGGAGACAGAAAATAATAGAGCTTCCAACGGCTTATATAACAAATAGTCCAGGCTGGTGAAATAGCTCCATGTTGTTCTTTTACATTATAATGATGTGAACAAGGAAGGCAGAAATAATTTTGTTATTGCTGAGAAAACCTGACCATGAATTCCCAAATATTTGTTCTTTAGAGGGAGAGTTTAGGTAAGCAGATCAGCCACAAATGACAAACAAAGATTTTAGAATAGCCCATATAAGTGCGACAGCTGCACTTAAGTTGGAGGGAGAATATTCTGAAAAAATATTGTCATCTTAAAGTGACAATAAGTTACTTAGTTTTTGAAAGAATGTTTAATACCCAATTGTGGATGTTGCTTTGCCATGTATTATACCTATGAAAAAAAAAAAGAAATAAAAAAAGGAGAGTTCAGCTCACATTGTCTTCCTACCAATTTTAATTGCAGAGATCTGTACAATTGCAACTTTCAGCTGCTATCTCTGCATATATAATTCCTGTCAGCAAAGTGTATTTTCAGCATAGCTTTTCCTGTGACAGGGAGGCAAGCATGGTAATACTAATATATGATCAAGTAAGGTAAGGGTTTAATGTCCAAACCCTTGAACTTAATCCATTTTTGGACCCATTTGGGAGACAGAATAAAGCTCTCACTTCAGTTTGGATGTGGAGTAGGGCTTCAATATACATGTGAGATCCCCCCATATGGAGATCTATCCTGGGAATTCTTAAAATGGTTTTAGCGACCCATGTCATGGCCCTCTCTGGACCCACTCTAACAGATCCAAATCATTCTTGTGCTGGGGGCCCCAGACCTGGACACAGCACACCATCTGGGGCCTCATAAGGGCAGAGCAGAGGGGTACAGTCCCCTCCCTCGACCTGCTGGCAATTCCTCTGTTAATACAGCCCAGGATGCAGTTGGCCTTCTGGGCTCCAAGTACACACTGCTGGCTCATGTCATACTTTTGACAATGAACAATGAAAAATGATGAGGAATAACACATTAAGAAACTTTGTTCTGTGTTCTAATGTCCCTTGATTATCAATGAAAATCAGAGAATAGACAAAGCCAATAATAACCCTTTACATCTATTCAAAAATCTTATGGTCTTCTTATACTAAGTTGTGCTGTATAGGGTTACCAGTTCCCAGAAGAAAGGTGCCTGGTTCTCGTATTGATCATGTATGGACTAATACAATAAGAACAAAGCAGGACTGACACCTTCCTTTCTCCTCTCACTCAAAAACTCTGGGAAATGCCTCATGGTCTTGCCTAATCACTACCCCTAGTGAGACTGCTTGCATCTGGAAAAGTAAATAAAAATAAGTGAAAGAAGCCTTAGTTTCTCAAGATACATTTCCTATGACATCTACTATAATCATTCTCAGGAAGTCTGATCAAGAGGCAGAATCCCAAGGCCTGTAAAAGTGCACTGTGCTATGTAGCTTGTGTATGTATATTTATTATATATATATACACGCATTATATATATATACACGTACACATATATGCATACACATATATGTGTATGCATAAATATATTACATACATATATTTAAACAGTTGAGAGGCAACTGTATTCTGTCAATACATTCCCAAAATGTTAAAGTAATTATGACTCAGGCTTCATACTAGCTAAAAAACAAAACTAAACAAAACAAACAAACAAAAAAACCCTGAAAAACAACGCAATATTATGTTCATCTGCTGTTAATTTTCTTCCTGACTTTACAGTTGATTGAACAAAGAAGGAGAGGGAAGATTTGTAGAGACTGTTTACATAATGCAAGTGTGAATACAATTCTGAGAGACATGTATGCTAATGAAAGAAGAGGTTTCCATCCCACCACAATTGCAAGGGATAAAAATATTCCACTTCTTGAAAACATGGTAACTCTTCATGTATATAGTGTGATTAGAAGCATAACATTAGTAAATTAAAATTGGAAGCATCATGGAATTATTTGCAGTTCAATTTCAACTGAAAATCAGTCTGAAGAGAAACTCATAACTCCATAGTAAGATGCATAAATATTAGTGAGGTTAAGAATTTCAAGAGAACCTGAACACAGTGTCCTAGAAGGCTACTTCTTTCAGGAGGAAAGGGGCCTTGAAAATACCAATGTCCTTGAAATGCTTAATTTGAAGCCAAGCAGCAATGACAGACGACTAACATCACTCATGAAGCGTCTTCCTTCTTACCTTGGATGTGGAGACTATTTGGTTGAAAGGAAGGATTTGATGCTGATTGGTATGTCTTTAGATGTAATCCCCCAGGCTGCTGAAAACAGGGAGTCTGTGGAGTTTGTCTCTGCGTCATGGAAGGAGGAACTGAAATTCTTTGGGGACTGATGTGTTGAGGAGGAGGAGTCAGAGCAACAAACCTAGGAGTTCAGAAACAGAGCAAACTATAGAATACTGAGATTTTAAGATAAGAACTGAAGATAATTTCTACTTTACTTAGATCAATACAATGCTTAGGAGTTTGCATAGATAAAATCTTCTAAAAGAACAGTGGATAGCCCAAATACACAGTATGGCTGAGGTTGGAAGGGACCTCTGGATGTCAGCTGATGCGATCCCTCTGCTCAAACAGGGATACCTAGACCAGGCTGCTCATGGCCATATCCGGATGCCTTTTGAATACCTTCAAGGAGCGGAACTCCACAACCTCTCTGGCCAACCTGTGACAGTGCTCAGTCGCCTGTACAGTGAAGTGCTTTCTGATGTTCAGGCAGAACCTCCTGTATTTCAGTTTGTGCCCATTGCTTCTTATCCTAGCACTGGGCACCACTGAAAATGAGCCTGGTTCCATCCTCATTGCACCCTCCCTTCAGGTATTTAAAGACATTGATATGGTTTTTCCCAGGGCTTCTTCTTCTCCAGGCTTAACAGTCCCAGCTCTCTCAACCTGGCTTCACAGGAGAGATGCTTCATTCCCTTCACCATCTTTACAGCCCTTTGTTGGACTCTCTCCAATATGCCCATATCCCCCTTGTACTGAGGAGCCCATAGCTATATGCAGAACTCCATGTGTGGCCTCACCAGTGCTGAGCAGTGGGAAATCATCACCTCCCTCAAAGCAACATTTTGCCTAATGAAGCTCAGAGTACCATTTCTCTTTTGTATGGCAGGGACACATTACTAGTTCATGTTCAACTTGGTGTCCACCAGAACCCTCAGGTCCTTTTCTGCCCAGCTTTAGATGGTGACATATCATAAACTTTGATGACTCTGAAATTAAAACACTGAATTTCAGCTTTACATTGGAAAGATCTTTTAAAATTCTGTGGGTAGGTTTTAATTCATAACTGTAGAAGGTATCCCCTCATAGGCAATTTATTTCTGAGGCATTTTTAGCTGCTAATAGTAAGACTTTTTATCAGCTGTATATGTTTATAAATAGTTGCCCTTCCTCACTGTCAGAGAGTGATCAGTTCTGGTCAATGGACACTGTAAGTTATACAGTAGATTCAGGTTTCAAGTTCCAGAAATCTTTGTTCTATGTATGTTACATAGAACAATTGGGAAAAAAAAATAACCTGAAGGCAATATAATGTATATGAAGGCACGTGTTAAATTGCTTCCAGTTGAGCAGAGCCTGACCACGTCAAAATGTTGATCTGCACTGAAGTGTAAACTGATAAGCCAGGCAGAAGAAAGAAAGGTTCAGACTGAGACTGGCGGTGCAGGTGCCACAGAAGTTCATCATTTCATTGGCATGTTTTATACAGCTCTGTCACTACTGCCACTACAATGAGACACACTACTAAGTGAGAGGATTTTATAGTCTTGTGTATGTATTTTAATTATATTTCCTTTAAAATGTATATCTAGAAGTACATTACAAATACTTGCTACAGTCATTTTTGCAGAGGGAAAGCAGAGGGAGAACTGGGGACCCTGCTCCATGTGACCAAACTATCTACCAGACCAGCTAGATCTGGTCAGTAAATGAAAGCTCAGCTTAAGCTCAGGAATGTCTCAATGCCACTTTCTTATTCAGGACATGAAAGTTGGTAAGGCCAATAGAAAGATAGAGGATATTTCTGCAGGAGGGTGAATGAATAATGATATCATATTCCTGTTGCAGAACACCCACTCTCTTTTCTCCCAAAAGCACGCTGCATGCTATGCTAAGCAAAAGTACCCACTTTCCCTTCTCCGTGATGGGTGTGCTCACTGGCTGCTGCTAGGAGAGACTGATGCTTGCAGTCTGACAGGATCCTAAACCATCAATCTGGTCCCTGTCCTTCTGAGACTAGACCTCACTACACTAGATGGCATTTTCCTTTACCTAGTATAAAGATTGTTTTTCCTGCACAAGAATAAGGAAGTTGTAAGCTCTCCCTGAGTACAACAGAAGATGTAAGTCCAGAAGGAGCACTACAGAACACCTCTGGACATGGTCATCTATCATGTAACACGTAAAAATCCAAGACACCTGAGATATTTTATGCTACAGCTCAGAATCAGTTTCTGCCACACATCATCTGTATGACTTTGACCTTATTTGTTATCTATTTATTATATTTCTGGTAGATGCATAATTTACATTTGTAGTATACTAAATGTCAAAATAAACTTTGTTTGATTTACTGACTGTTCAATTTTCTTTGAGAGTCACATTTTTAGGCATATTAGACACAGATTTAAATGGTCTTTATGATGATTTGATATTAGCTTCAAAACCACATAAATTACTTCTGACATGCTATGTAGTTGGAGGAAAGATGTCAGTACTGAGTTGTTCGGTCTTTAATGCATCAAATATTTTTTTTTGTTCCAGGTAACTGCCACAGTGTATACTTAAAGACATATTAGGGAGGAAGAAAATAAAGCATGAATGTGTTTCACAATAATACTAGAAAATAATTTTGAGAGAAAGAAAAAAACAGTAGCTGTCTTTTGATGAAAACATCAGAGAGTTTTTAAAAAGTGCCACAACTGCCTGGTCTCTTTGAGAAAGGACTGGAGTTAGCTTTTTGTATAGCACTCACATAGAAAGACTGCTATTTGCTGCCAGAGACCAAGAACAATGCACAGTAATTTTTCATTACTACTATTATTTTAAAAATCATTGGATATCATTCTCTGTGCTTTCAAAGTTCATTTGTGAAAATTACCTCTTAAAACTAATTTTCTCTTTTAAGTAGCCTACAGCAACAGGCAAAAAAATCCTTTTTGAAACTCAATACGAAAAGCACAGTATTAAAGATTTCACATTTGATTTAACATCTGAAAAATCCTCCCAATGATAATGCACTACTTTGTATAGCCAGACAGGACTCCCTTTTAGTAGACTTCGGTGGTCTTTATAATGATTTATGAATCACTTCATGAATTCCTGGCTTACTCATATGGGTGACTATAGTTATCTAGTTATATTTCCCTTCTGCCCAACAAAAGAGAAGCTTGGACTTCTCTCAGTCCAGATTTGTCCCCAAACAAACCACAGTATGTTACTGGGGGAACTGCAAATTTAATTTTGTTTCTGGAACAATCATGACCAGCTTGTAACTGCTAGGAAATTACCATCAAGAATTGTTGCCAGGCACTGGAGCCCATTCAATCAGGAACCAGCCAGATTTGCAGAAGGGTGCCCTTCCCTATGCCTGCTGAATGCAGAATTAGAGGAAGAATGTTGTTGGAGCTTCAGATAGCCTCTCCCTTTCCAACACTAGCTAGGAAAATGTGTCCAGATAGACAATGACTAGACTAGATAGGAAACAAGATAGATAACAATGTTACCAAATTTTACCAGTTTTGATGAGATCATTTTAAATGGCATATATATATGTGTGTGTGTTTTGTTAATAAGCAGTACTGGATAAGACTACACAGGAAAAAGACTACTCTAGCACTTGTTGATTGGGGCTGGGCTAAATGTAAATTATGTACACAACCTGAACAGCCTGTGGAAAGGAAAGGAAAGGAAAGGAAAGGAAAGGAAAGGAAAGGAAAGGAAAGGAAAGGAAAGGAAAGGAAAGGAAAGGAAAGGAAAGGAAAGGAAAGGAAAGGAAAGGAAAGGAAAGGAAAGGAAAGGAAAGGAAAGGAAAGGAAAGGAAAGGAAAGGAAAGGAAAGGAAAGGAAAGGAAAGGAAAGGAAAGGAAAGGAAAGGAAAGGAAAGGAAAGGAAAGGAAAGAGGAATGCTAGTAATAATGGTAGTTTATCTTAGCTGAGTGCCTTGTAGTATGTGGCCACCTGTGAAGTGTTTGATGTGGTGGGGAAACAACCTTTTATGTCTTAGCAAGCATATGTAAAAGGCGTTCTTCACCCAGAACATCAAATGCACTGAGACTCCTTGACTAAAGAACTGGCTTTGCTGAATTGGATGGTCATCAAAGTGCTGAAGGGATAATTATTGATGGTGGAGTAAACACAGAGAGCTGGGTGGAGAGAAGCCCTTTTTTATTTAACTTCCCACAAGACAGAACTCTCATTGCAAGCCAAGACAGTAGAGGTAGGTATCATGTGATCTCAAGTTGTCACTGTTCTAGCTGGTTAGAAGCAAGGAAAGCAAGAAAAGAATAGCCTTTCAAAACTATGCCTGCCCTAAGGCTGTTTGATGGTATTCTGCTTTTCCATGGAAATTTGAAGAGTCATCCCCTCAGGATTATCTTGGCTGCTTTTTTTTTTTTTTTTTTTGGTTAGGCTATCAGTCATTCATTTGATTTCACACTCCCAGCCTCAGGAAGCTCATGGAAGTACATGATTGGTCAAGCAATATTGGACATACTGCTTATAAATGAACCTCTTGGCGGGCTTCTCCTACCTTCACTGCTTGCTGTCTCTAAAACTTGTCATCTCATCCACTTCACAGAGCTCTGTGTAGCTAAATAGCTATCTCTCCTGCCGTGGATGAAGGAGAACAGGAAATTTTGTCCAAGATTGGAGCCAGCATACTGATGACAAGAGGGCCAGAACTGGGGAATGATTGAGTGAGGCAGACTTAAAAGCAAGAATGGACATAGTTAAGGACAGCTGTAAACTTGTTTTTAAAAAAAAGTCTAAAGGTAAATTTACTCTGAGCCTTTTCTGTAGTCAAAGAGAAATAACCCTGTCCATTCTTTGACCTGTTTGACTGTTCAAGGAAAAAGGACTTAAAGCTTTTTACTGTCTCTTGGTAAATAAGCTAGGTTACAGAAAAAATATCTCACACAATCAATTTTTCCTTTTAACAGAAAGAGCATGTTATGTACCCAAATACAAAACAACCCACTGGGCTGCAGGACAACAGCTCTCAGTTTAATATCCCTAGAGGTTTTGCACATTTCTGCTTTTGATGTTTCAGAGTTGTAGAAGAAAAGTGAATTTTTCTGAATTGGGCAAAAGATTGTTAGGACTTCAAATCCTGTATTTCACTTTTCCTACCTAATAGTTTGCTGGGAAAACGGTTAATTTCAGTTATTCTGTAGTTTCAAATAAGTCCTGCAGGTGATTAGAAACAAAATAATAACAGCAGATTGTATTATAGTAATGAAAGCAAGTGAAGAGAATATTTTCTTTGCTAGGGACACAAAACATTTGTTAAAAACTATACTGAAATGAAGGCAACTGCATCTGTATTCAGCCTCTAAATTTGCACTCATAAAGCTCTACCTAAAATCCTTCAGGGGAATAATTCCACAGCAAGTTTCTATCCTAATGGTGTCCAAGGGAAGTTAACTGCACATACTAGTGAATTTAGTTCTATATCCTTCTTATCAGTCATTCATAAGTGTCTAACAATCCTTTTCATGCTTTTTTTCATGCTAAGTCCTCATGCTTTAGGAACAGAAGAACTGTTCTATAAGGTATAACCCATCCATCCAGCCCAAAGAAAGAAGTGAGATGAAGAAAGAACAGCCCCTCTGACCAGCACCACAAGTTATTTAGTGAGATGAAGAAAGAAGAGTGGAATTTTTGCAAGGAACCTGTGAGAGGGCACATCAAAATACAGGTTTTCTGGGTACAGAGAAAAACCTTTAAAATCTCGCCATTTGCTGTGGTTGTACTGAATAAGAAAACGTTGGTTTTTTTTTCATATGTATATAGATTTAAAAAAAAAAAAAAAAAGAGGAAAACAGTGCCTTTGGAAAAGAGAAGTTGTGGACAGAAGATGGAGAAAAATTCCATGCTTTGCTAGGTCAGCTCTGGCTTGGCATCAGACCTGTTGCCACCTCCACACTTTAATGTCTGTCATTTGAAGGTGTCATTTGCTCACTAAGAAAAAAAGTGCTAATGTCTCAGCAGCCAATCCTCCCAAGTGCCTCATGCCAGAAAAAAATTACTTTACTGATTTCAAAACCACCCTGTTAAGGTCTCTAACTAAAGGCTTTCTTCAAGCAACCCCATACAAAGGGCTTTGTAACATGTGAAGATCAGATGTCCCAACTCCTTGTTTAGAACCATTCAAAGGCTTTTGCTTCTGAAAGTCTGGCTTGGAGCTACTTACTATTTATAGCGAAGACAAAAGGAATATAACCACACAGTCAAATAAGCAAAAAGAAGCACTGTCACAGAACTTATAGTATTGCAGTAATGATAAACTGAACAGTTCAGGTCCTTTTTCCAGCTTTATGTAGTCTCCAGACATTTGTGTGAAATCAGGATGTGTCAGGCTTCAGGGACATACCAGTAGCCCTACTTCATAGCATGGTGAAATACATCTAGAATGCCATGTCCAAAGAAAAAGGCTAGACATGGCTTCATGTAAGTTAATGGGCTACTCTTTGCACAAAAGTGAGTCTTAAAAAGCAAAACGTGCATGCTCTTTTGTTGTTGTTGGTTGACTGGTTTTCTTTTTTTTTGTTTGTTTGCTTGTGTGTTTGTGTTTTTGTTTTTGTTTTTTTTTTTTCCTTTTGGTGTTTTTTTTTTTTTTTTTTTCAACCAAGGAAGTTACTATTCAAAATTATTAGAAATAATTTCAAGCATTTGTCATCATCAGTTTTGAGGCACATTAGCTATTCCACATAAAAACAGAATTAGTTTTCTGTTTTTTAAGTTGAACATTTTTTCAGCTTCCCTCAGTGCCCATGTCTTCTTCTATTACAGAAATCATCAAAAAGGAACCAAAGTATATATCTCTTTTCATACATATGATTTTGAGTATCATAACTACTTGCTACCTTCATTGAACAGTTGCAGTATTCAAACTAGGGGAGCAATGAAGATCAGAACCTAAGAACTGGAAGAAACAAAATGAAAGCCTGCATTTTTATTATGGAGTTTTGCTCCTTCAGTGAATGAAGTTGCAACTCTCTATTTGACTTGCATTTAGTACATAGAGCTTTGTACACAGAATGAAACCAGAGGGATGTGTGCCTCATGTTTAGTTCAGTTTCTCACGTTAGAAAGCTCAGTTTGGTCCACATTCACCCTCCCATTACCTTAGTGGAGAAAGATGGAAAAGAAGCCTTGCAATTATTTCTGTATCCCATGGCCACTGAGAGGTAGAAAAAGTAATTATTTCTTTTTGCTGCTGTCACTCACAAGCCTGAGTCCGCTGACTGTAATGGAAAGGGCATATGAATGGTCCCAGGGTCAGCAAAGCTGCTAGGCAAGCTTGGACGTTGTTTGTTCCAGCAGATGTAAGCCATTGCAGGGACAAGTGCCAGTCAGTCCATCCTAACTCTGGAATGAACCCAGGAATGAACCTGTAGCATGTCAGGAACTGTACACCATGAGGGGGACAAATCCCCTCTTTGCCCCTAAAACCTGCAGTCATCTCAATGATTTGAAGGACGTTTAAAGGTCCATCTCACCCAAGTCAAACCATTCTATGATTCTATGGGGATAAGCAGGGGAATTTACATGTTTCAAAGACACTATTTCAGGCACTTTGCATACCAAAATGTTCTTTTGTTCCACTCACATTTTCACAGCTACTATCAGATCCAGAAAGTGGTGTGACAGACTACTTGCAGGACCCTTACGCAAGTGAACTGTATTAGATTCAAAATGCAGACTCTGTATTAATTTTTATTTTAAACAACATTTGTCTTAATTTTTACTATATGTTCTGTAATCAAACCAAAACCGCTGTAATATACTTTATTTTTTTTCTTTTTCTGAATTTAAATTGCCATATGTCCCACTGCCCAAGTGAAGATACTGGCATAATTTTTTTTAATCCAGAGTAACTCCACAGATGGGAAATAGCACTTAACCCCTTTAGAAGAGAGTGTACACAGCTAACATATGAGAAAGGACCTTATCATGATAATTTTTAATATTGCTATTCTGTAGAGACGTCTCTAACCCATTCAAGAACTTAATGAATTAAGTCATTCTGTAAATATGCCTGATATGTTTTCCCCTGTGTAAATGCTTCAGAAATGGTCTAATGAGAAGATTACTATTTTCTACCATGAAATAGTAATAACTGTTGATGGGTTCCTGTCTGTCATCTCGTGCTCTGGTAGTTATTAGATAAGGACGTCAGACCAGTCACGCACTTGACAGAAACTACAGAAAACAACACTGGTAAATAAAAGCAGGGCAAGGGAGTACATGCAGCCCCAGAGTTTGTACACAAAGCCAAAGCCAGGGTAAAGGTTTAAGAATGTGTGGCCAGAAGTGAGGATGAAGGCCTGAACCACTAGGTCACTGTGGAATGGCAATCTCTGACAGGTGTGTCAACAACTTCCAATGAGTGGGTGAAAGATTCACCCAAAACTGGCTGAATTCACTTATGTCATCTGAAAGTGAGAAGTACTTTCACCTCTTACCAATTCCCTGAACCATTGACCTCTTGCATCTTCCTTATACAAAATGGAGTTACAACTGCTTTCCTCAAAGAAATATGTTTGTATATCAGTAATTAAAATCTAGTGAATGTTTTTCTCAGGATTATAATTGTGTGCGCTCCAGATTACTGGGATTTCCATCACGGTAGAAGATTAAACACTTTAAAATATATTAATAACATACTGCAATCTATAATTTAGAACAATGAAAAACAGGGTGATTAAACAAATAATGTTTTTAAGTATCCTTATACATATGGTAAGAAGTCATTATTTTGTTCACATTGAAGTGTGATAGCTGTCCTTGATGGCTTTTCTACTGGAAGCATCTTTACCTATGCTTCTTCAGTCTTGCAATCTGGTAGACTTCTGTTTCAGTGAACTAAGTGGAGATCTATAACACCATAAACTACTTAAATAATTTGAAAGGCTTATGAAAATAGTTCAAGATGTGTTTAAAGATTAAAATTAAATTACTTTCAAGCAATTTGCTTTCACATCACTGAAATATCTAAAGTCATCAAATCAACCAAAGTCACGGGTTTGTACCTAGCCAGCATAAAATAAATCCTGATTAGAAATTAAGCTCTCAAACCAATGAATTAAAAATAAAATCAATTCATTCAAGTTTGTTCTTACATAATAGTAAAAAATGTCAAGTTCCTGCAGAAATAGTCAGTATTAAGAGAATATTGAAAGAAAAGAGATTAATTTACGACTCTTCTACCACAAGTAAACAGAAACACGAATCTTGGGGTTCCCATTCTGTAAGGTGTTACCAAGCGCTTTTGAAGTTTAGTGTCCCAGCCAGTATGACCTTCCTTGACCAGGGCATGGGTGGAGATCAAGGCGGAAGGAAGTTTGAAGGAAGTCCGTGAAATGGAGTTGTATGGAAAGCCCACCACACCAGCATCAGGCTGGTATAGTGGAGTCCCTTTCAACTCTCCTTTCCCATGTAAACCCAAACCTAGAGCAACTGTTCCCCAGTGGCTGTTATCAACAACTTTCTGAACACCAAGTCCATTTCCACCAGTCCTGACAGATCTGAAGGCAGTCCCAACTCAGGCTCAGTGTGAAACAAGCAGGGGGTGGTCTTACCTTTCAGAGTCCGCTGATGAGAGAAGAGGTAACTGGGAAGAAGGATGGAGAGGACTACTTTGTACGTTACGTGCTGGGGATGGGTGGCTGCTGGGCTGAGACAAAGACACAGCCCCTGCCACTGTTCCTTTTCGAGATGTTTGCGTGCTGGGAAACACAGACACTGAAACCAAAAGGAGAGATAAAACCTTCATCAGGCAGAGGCAGAAAAAATAACTAAATAATCTTTGTTGCTCCCAAATGATGCTCTCATAAAACCAGGCAGGACAAAATTGTGCACCTTGTCTTGGGAATTTTGCCTGAATCAGCTGCAATTCTTCAATAGATTCATCCTGTATAAAAGATGTCAAATATATACTAAGGTATATAGAAAGAAAAGTATATAAGTATATATATAAGGGTATATATATATAAAGTATATACATGTATAAGGTATATACAAAGCATAGCGTTGTAAGTAGTGAAATACTTCTATGTGTTCCCAACTGCAAACTTGACATTTCTCAAAGACCTCAACCCAAACCAAAATATTATTTCTCCCAGATTGCCCAGTAATATATGCAAAAATGCTAACCTAGTATTAACAGTTTCATAGGTTTCTGTGGAGGTTTTTGGATGCATTTCCAAATAAGGAAAGCTTCTAAATGATTAAGCTAAAAGCACTACAGCACTCCCCCCTGTGCCCTAATGAGATGTTCACAAACCCTGTAATCTAATTTTCAGAAGTTCCTAAATTTAGGCAGTAAGACCCTGATTATCAAATACTTCTGAAGGTCCAGATACAAAATTATTTTCAATTAAATCTGTCTCAGGTAGTTTATGTTCACATTGAGTAATAGCCAAATAAATATTCCTGAATATTTTATGAGCCCTGTTACAGCCTGTAGGCTGTCTACAACATGAAAATGAGCTGTCACTGCTTGTCATATCACAGAATCACAGAATCTCTAGGTTGGAAGAGACCTCAAGATCATCGAGTCCAACCTCTAACCTAACACTAACAGTCCCCACTAAACCATATCCCTAAGCTCTACATCTAAACGTCTTTTAAAGACCTCCAGGGATGGTGACTCCACCACTTCCCTGGGCAGCCTGTTCCAATGTCTAACAACCCTTTCGGTAAAGAAGTTCTTCCTAACATCCAACCTAAAACTCCCCTGGCGCAACTTAAGCCGATTCCCCCTCGTCCTGTCACCAGGCACATGGGAGAACAGACCAACCCCCACCTCTCTACAGCCTCCTTTAAGGTATCTGTAGAGAGCAATAAGGTCGCCCCTGAGCCTCCTTTTCTCCAGGCTGAACAACCCCAGCTCCCTCAGCCGCTCCTCGTAGGACTTGTTCTCCAGGCCCCTCACCAGCTTCGTCGCCCTTCTCTGCACCCGCTCAAGCACCTCCATGTCCTTCTTGTAGCGAGGAGCTCAAAACTGAACACAGTACTCGAGGTGCAGCCTCACCAGAGCCAAGTACAGGGGAACGATCACCTCCCTAGCCCTGCTGGTCACACTGTTTCTGATGCAAGCCAGGATGCTGTTGGCCTTCTTGGCCACCTGAGCACACTGCTGGCTCATATTCAGCCGACTATCCACCATCACTCCCAGGTCCTTCTCTGCCTGGCAGCTCTCCAACCACTCATCTCCCAGCCTGTAGCTCTGCTTGGGGTTATTGCATCCCAGGTGGAGGACCTGGCACTTGGCCTTGTTAAACTTCATGCAGTTGACCTCAGCCCATCGGTGCAGCCTATCCAGATCCTCCTGCAGAGCTTTCCTACCCTCAAGCAGATCGACACATGCACCTAGCTTGGTGTCATCTGCAAACTTACTCAGGGTGCACTCAATGCCCTCATCCAGATCATCAATGAACATATTAAAGACGACCGGCCCCAGCACCGAGCCCTGGGGGACGCCACTAGTGACTGGCCTCCAACTGGACTTCACTCCAGTTACCACGACTCTTTGGGCCCGGCTATCCAGCCAGTTTCTAACCCAACAAAGCGTGTGCCAGTCCAAGCCAAGAGCAGCCAGTTTCTTGAGGAGAATGCTGTGGGAGACGGTGTCAAAAGCCTTACTGAAGTCAAGGTAGACCACATCCACAGCCTTTCCCTCATCCACCAAGCGCGTCACTTTGTCATAGAAGGAGATCAGGTTCGTCAAGTTGCATGACTTGGCCTGATTGCCTGCTTGCCCTGCAAGTGCCGTGTGATGACACTCAAAATAATTTGCTCCATGAGCTTCCCTGGCACTGAGGTCAAATTGACAGGCCTATATTTCCCCGGGTCTGCCCTCCGGCCCTTCTTGTAGATGGGCGTCACGTTTGCTAGCTGCCAGTCAACTGGGACTGATAGCCAGGACTGCTGATAGCCAGGACTGCTGATAAATGATGGACAGTGGCTTGGCCAGCTCCTCTGCCAGTTCTCTCAGTACCCTTGGGTGGATCCCATCTGGCCCCATCGACTTGTGCACATCCAAGTGCTGTACCAGGTCGCCAACCATTTCTTCATGGATAGTGAGGGCCACATCCTGCTCCCCATCCCCTTCCACCAGCTCAGTGTACTGGGTATCCAGAGGACAACTGGTATGGCCGCTGAAGACTGAGGCAAAGAAGGCATTGAGCACCTCAGCCTTTTCCTCATTTTTGTAACTAGGTTTCCCCCCGCATCCAGTAAAGGACAGAGATTCTCCTTAGTCCTCCTTTTTGTGTTGTTTTCTAAAAATAAGTTTTGTTTAGGCCTAGTTTATAGTATAAAATTAAATCTGTAAAGCTTACATTATGCTAGTGAGTATGTTGGAGCTAATGATTCAATTTTATTCACAAAATCCTAAAATTTAAATCAGTTTGCCAAAAGGTGAACTCATAACAGGTCTTCCTATGGCTAAAATACCTGCATGGATGCTGTAGAACAAACACTGATTTAGGACTAACCCCACCACAAACCCCTCTGCAAGAAAATGACTTCTCAGGTAACAATTTTGAATGTTGGTGTCCAAGATCAAAACGTTGAGAAGTTCATCTCATTTCCTGAGTCCTCAGCATATCTTTGTAATGCTTCTGTTCCTCCTCATTAGCCAACCTATGTGACACTGAGTACTCAACAGGCTACAGCAGAGTTAAGGAAAGTTTCAAGAGTGTAATTATACTGTAACCTCATTACAGGGCAGTCCTGGAAATGTTTCAGCCGGTGGAGATGACAGAAAATGGTGGAGATGGACAAAAGATTTTGAGTAAAAATATCTAATACAGACTGTTAAAATTTAGGGAAAGTAGGCATTAGCCACACTGTTGGGCAAAGCTGGAGAAACGGAGACTGGCCTACCATGTGGCAAGTTGGCCAACAAAAACACCTATGGCTGCCCTCTGCACTAGCCCCTGCTGTTTGTTAAATCTTATTTTGGCCAGAGCCTCCCAATGACAATGCAAGTGACATCAGACATCTAACAGTTGAAGGCCTTTCCCAAATCTTGGAAAGACACAGAGGATGCAGATCCCACAGTGATATGAAAGATACTTTAAGCCAGAGAGGTAACTCAGTAAGAAAGGACTGGGAAAGAACCTCTCTAAGATAAGCAGAAAATAGCTTTTTTTTGCTTGTTTTTTACTTTCATCTTGCACCCCTAAAACTGCTCTCTTCACTTCTGTCTCTTGGAGTAGCATCAAGATGAATGCAGAGGGAACGAAAAGAATGCTCTTTAGAAGTTACCATTTCATGCTTACATGCAGCATGGGAGAAAATATTGAAAAATAAATTTACGTTCTGACGGAATAAGTAGAGAGACTATTTAACATAAAGCAGTATATTCAAAATAAACTGTTTATCTAAGTAAAAGAAGAGAGAATTTTAATTACTCCTTGATATAGAAAATATGGAGTAACCTGCATTTTTTTCAATGAGAAATGTGCAAGAAAATACAACAACTTGATTTTTCCAGTACTGTGATCTTAATGTTAAAAACAATTTATTTCAAGACTGTGGTAGATAAGGAGTGAAAAGGCTGGACTATAAATGGGTTTCCAGCCTAAGGTGGCAGTTGTTCTTCCCTGTCCTAGCTGAAGGTGAGGATTTCAGGCAGGTACTTTCTAAGTTGTGACTGCATGTTTCTGGCTAGACCAGGCTGTTGTGGTAACACAGGTTCCCTCAGCACTGCCAGAGATCTGGTAACTCTGCCCTTTGGAAAAGGCTACCTGCAGCCAGGAATGGGCAACCACCTGCCATCTGCAGAAGCTTCTTTTTCTAAAACAGAGCAACCCAATGCCCACTGAAACATCCACCATCATAGCCTATCTACTACAGTAGTACCTTTTGGATATGTTTCCCAGGAATTCTGCATTTGTTTCTGTTTCTGATGATCGGAGTGTAAAATAAGAGCTAACTATGACAGAGATCAGAGAAGCAGGTAAGACATTCATGTAAAACAAAACAAAACAAAACAAAACAAACAAACAAACCAAAAAACAAAACAAACAAACAAACAAAAACCACCACAAAACCACAAAGAATTGTGGCTACTGTTCCTCTGTGTGCCTTCCATAGCTCAAGCCGCATCATGATTTAAAGATGCATTCATCCTGACTATGAGCCTTGGGCTGGATTATAGCCACAAAGATCAATCAATTACAGCCACAGAGAAGGAGGGGGTCAAGTTTTCATTTCTGGAGTCCCATCACAAACTCATTTAACAAAACATAATTAATTTCCAAGAGAATACCTCTGTAAAGATATTTTCTTTATGAGAAGCTAAACTCACATGAATTCTCATATATATAGGAATAAATTAGGTGGATAAGACAGAAAAAGCAGGCTCTGAATAAGGTTCCTCTAAAAAATCTCACAGAAGCTTCACATTAAAAGTTTCCGAATCCAATGCTTAATTTTTTATTTTTATTTTCTATGGAGCCAGAAACCTATAATTTCATGGAACATTTTTAAAACAAGAATAATCACACTTCTCTTTGCAAATTATCAACCATGGTATAATTTACTAGCTTGGATTTAGTACTACCAAATAAGAACTCTGTCAATTTCTACCCCCAAAACACTTCTCCTCTTACCACTGCCACCATGAATTTGGAGGTCTGAGAATCAGACCATACAGGAATAACAGTGTGAAGATTTCATTTCATAGCTCAGAGCCGATTAAAATTACATACTTATTAATTTGCAAGATTGGCTTTTTTAATTACTGTATTTAACTTTCTAGTTCTTCCAGGAACATTTATGCTGTTCTTGTGAACAAGGAATTTGGTAGTGCACAGAAGAAAGAATCTGAAATGCTTTTTGCACTTTGGAGCATCCCTTTCATATATTCCTCCCTTTTTTCTCCCCTACACATACTTCTCTATGTGATTTTCTGGACAGAAATTTGTGCATGTGCTGTGCTGATCCTTATGTGGTAAGCCCAGCAAATGTAAAACATGCCTCCTGTGCTCTAATAAACCTGCACAGGAAGGTTTCTGAGAATCTGAAGATTCCAGCATCCATGGGACTTAACCGGCTACTGTGCATTAAAAGAGAGAGCAGAAGTCAAAATTACAGTACAAGATAAACCTGTCTCCAAAGTAGGTCCAATGTATGGACCATCAGCACTGAAGGTCTCTGAATCCTTCTCCAGATGTTCTGTAGACAGATCAGAGATATAGAAAGCACCCAAGTATAGGAGGCACTCAGAAAGCTGGAGTATTTAGACTATCTCCTCAATATACTTGGGTAGAAGAAGCAAACAAGTGTAGGGAAGCCCCTGGTACATAAATCCAGTCTTGTAATTTGGAGACCTGTTTAACCAATCAATTTCTTTTGGGACAACTTACCTTAAATACTTAGAAAAGTAAACACTTAGAACACATAGTGGTTTTGTGATAAAGATCCTTCACAAATAAATATTGTCCTGAGACACCACACAGTTTACTAAGACTCTTTTTCTCTACTTAACAGCTTAGAAAACCAGAAGGAAAATTAACAAGCCATCAGAGGATTACTAACCGAGTCAATTAAAATATCAGAGTTAACTTAGAGTTAACTTAGCGACCACTGACAAAAATATTAAAATGGTCCTTTGCTAAAAGCCTCCGAATTGCTATTCCCAAAGCTGACTACAATACAAATAAGGAAAGTCTTGTGGTTGTAATTTTTGAACATTATTTGATCTCTGAGGTGTTCATGACAAACATTTAGTATAGCCTTTTTGCCTCGTCCTTGCAATGATGGGGACTTGGACTGATCATTAGCTAAAAAAGGTGGACATACTGGAAACTTTCATAATTTTCTTATCTGTGATTAAGAAATGGTGAAATCCCTGAAGCAATGAAGTAAGGTCTGGATTGGGATTTAAGGTTCTTCCTGCCATGGCATCAGAATTTAGATTTAAGGTTCTTCCTGCCGTACATCATATCCTCACTTTTCAAGACAGATTCTTTGTTTCAGAGGACTGCAGTTTCCTAAGTTCCATCTCATCTTGAAGAACAGAACTAGAAAAAGTGCATCTGCTTTGTTGCTTACGCTGTTTATGCCAATTCATCAGTGAACGTTCTCTCTTTCACAATGTAAACTCAATCATTCCAATTTTTGAAAAACCATTCAGCTCTCTCAAAATGAAAAGTATAAACTCAGAAGTAAAACTGGAGAGTAGAGGGAATCTGATGGGAAATAAAATATCTTCATTAAAATAGGTACAAAAATAACATTAACACTTTTCCATCCACTGTAATTTGTGTATGGTCCTACCTGGTAGTATATTACACATATTAAGAATTCTGAATACATATGCTATACTTAAATTCAGTCAAAAAGGTGACAATAGAGATCCCCTTAATTGTTGGTCACTATACATCACCTCCTCTTCTGCATTCCTTATGCATCAAAGACAACCGTTTTTTGTTGTAACGACCATTCGTGTCTCAGTTGTTCTTTTACATTCTTCTTTTCTTCCAGTACTGAGCTATCCAATGCCAGTGTTATTGGCTTTAACAGACTACATTCCCCTCAGAAATCTCACACGCTGTTCCTTAATGGTTAGGGAACTCCCACACTGGAAGAATTTATAAAATTATTTCATTTTCCCTGTATACCTCCTCTATTCTCTACCTGCCTGTTGAATCTATCTACTGCCTATCATTACCTTAGATAGAAATTCCTTTGGGAAAGGATTCTTACTTATTACATGTGTAGAGCACCTAGCTCTTTATAATTTCTTTGGGGGGTAGGAGTGGGAGTAACCCACACAAATAAATGGTATTTAAGTAATGATTTTCTCAAGTCACAGGTATGAAAGTATTTAGGTGGAAATTTCATGGTACTGGAGTATAAGACATTATTTAAAATATAGTTAGAAACTCATTGCAAAACCTTTAGTACATTTCCCAATCAAATTTGAATTTCCAACTTAAAAACAAAATCATACACTTGAGAAGCTATAGTAACATCATTTGCTTGCTTCAGGGCAAATCGGAGTGTGATAGTCAGTAACTATTTATATATGGCACATTCCTATTTAATTTTAATATGGAATGGCCAAGTTCTAACTGAACAGCTCTATAAAAATATAAAAAAAATGTACTGCATAATTTGTGATTCTTTCAGCCTTAAGGATTTTATACTGCAGTATACTAAGTATGCCAATAATGAGTTCACAGTAGAAAGATCTTCATTTATGTGTTATTATTACTGAATCGCTCAGATCTTCACTCTGAAGATCTTCACACCCGAGTAAGCCTAAGTATTCTTAAAAACAAAACCCTACATTCCACCATAATTTTTGCATTTTATTAGGAACGGACTTTCTGAATTTCTGTTTTACAAAATATTATGCTTATCCATAGAAGAGTATGTATAGCTGCTTAACTTTATACCTGTTAATATGTAAGGCTCACTGACTTCAATAGACCTACTCTTGTGAGGATAACTAAGGATACGTTTATGTATATTCAGGATCACATCTTTAATTAGTTTAATTAGTTTGAATTAAATTTTATTTCCATCACAAAACTCAGATAATTGTTGCCACTCAGAAAGGCGATAAAGTGTGATTACTTAAAATTATGCCTCATGTAAGCATGTCTTTATAACCATATGCTTTTGGATATTAATTTTATTTTCTTAAAAAAAGATGAGGCTATTTCTATATAGCATTCTATAAAGACAAATTGATTTAATGTTGGCTGTATTTTCAGTAATTTTGTGCTTATTGTTATCAAAAGATTACTCATGTTACCTCACTGCATTAATAAGATTACACTCAGTTCAGATTTCTGTTACGAAATCACAAAGGCCACAAGATCAGACAAGCATTACGCAGTCTTAAGTTATGTAATGAAGAAGATTATCATTGTATTTTCTTTTAAATATATCTGTGTTCATATATTCTGTACCTGAACAGAGGTTCTGGTTCTGGGGAACAAAGATCACAGTAGGCATTGTTGCACTTTTGTAAGTAGAAATGGACTGGCATCTAATTGTCTACTTTCATTATCTCTTACATATTTCTAATAGTTTGTTTCCAAACATCTATTCTGTAGATCTCATAGGAAAGGAGAAAGCCTACCTTTGCTTTAAATGTGCTTAAATGATAAGAAAAGCAGCCAGTAAGTAAGAAAATTTTGATTTAAATGCTTTGGAAGAATGGAAATCCGTTTGCATTTCTACTTAAAAAGCAGCACAGGCAAGTCAGCTGATATACATTCTATCAGTTCCCTGTAAAAAAGTTACATGCCTTATTGTTCAGAAAAGTCTCAAAGTTTTTTCTTTATATTTAAAAGAGACATTACTTTCAGAGAAGATGGAAGGGTAAATTTTCTAAGCAAGCACACAAGCTTTCATGTTTTGCTTTTCATGCTTAGGGGCATGAATAATTTCTATGTAGCCATTTGGAGCTATCTAGCTTTGCCATATAATACATTATTATGTAGCAGATCTGATGAGTGCTTAATGAAACAATTACTTTCAACTGCATCAGGCTGTTGTCAAAATGAAGTGACATGGATTCAAGATAAAATGCCCAAAGCTAACATGTAAAACAACACTACTATCTTCTCTGTAGTATGAAAATAAGACTAGAAGAAATTTGCTAAGTTATATATAGCTCTTAACATGTGTAAAGGAAAACAGTTTATTACTTACAGAGAAATTAATGATGAAAACAGTGTGTCGATTAATAGTACGAAAATTGCTTCACAATAGAAGCAATGCCAAGCAAGAAAAAAAAAAAAGAAAAAAAGAAAAAAAAAGAAAAAAAAGATATATCAAAGAGTCTTGACAGTTGGTAGTGTTGTGTTAACCCTAACTATTAAAAGGCAAGGCACGAATGAGATCACAAAAAGTATGACACAGTCTCAGAATTTGTCTATGGGACATCAGGACTACAGACAACTGTCAGCTAGGAGCTGGCTGGAAATGGTTGCTTCACTTGGCATAGGATCTTGACAAGTCATGGGGCAGCAGTTAATTCAAGGTGCTATCAGCCTAGGTTCAGATTCACCCAGAAGCATGAGTTTTAACTCTGAATCATAGTCTGGAAAGCTGAATTCTAAAGGACCTCAGGGCTACATGGATTATAATAAAAAACTTCTGTGAGAATGTCTTCAATTTCTGAAAAGCTGGTCTCAGATGTAGGTACTGCACTTGTCTGACATACTGTCCCCACCTAGCTTCCACGCTACTTAATCACCTGATAGGAAAAAGAGAAAGGAAAAGCTGAATCTTTTCTTCTCTAACTCTCAGGTTTGCATCACACTGGGTAATGCCAGTAAATTTTTATTTTTGTTTTAATATAAACATTTCTCACCATCTAACTTCATCTCAAAGTGGGAAGCAAAGTAAGCAAATCTCAAACTAAGCAAATATAACCACTACCATGTCACTAGAGGTTCCATGGTAACCAACAGGTCTTTAAAATCTGAACTTTCCTTTAGCTCTCAGATAGCAGGTGCTGTACTCAGACAGTAATCAGATGAAGGCATGTAAAGGTTAACAGCCTACTAGTAATGCCAGCTAATGCATAAATTATGATATCACAACTTTAACAGACAACTTTAATTTTCCTGATTTTTGTCATAGAAGCCTACATCAACACATGTAGTTCATGGCATCCTTGACAAAAAGTTTCCAAGCCTCTCAGTAAAGTAAACCTCTTATTAAAGTGCTCACTTTATATAATGTCATTTTCAGCACTCCACATATCATTCAGCCAATCCTCTCACTTCCTACATCTGGTTCTCAATTAAAAGTTGGACTACTAGATGATGCAATGCATTCTGTTCAACAGTTAAAAACAGATGTTTTCACAACTACTACAATACTCCATAAAAATATAAACATCCTGCCTGGTCTTGAAGTTTGAGATATATTTTCACTCATGATTTCTCAAGTGTTTTATATTTAGCTGAAACATGAATAGCACATTTAGCCAGGTATTATAGATTTAGATATAGTAATATGAAAGTCTCAAGTATTTAACTGAAACAATAAAAATAGGATTATCACATTTATAGCACAAATGTGTTTATTGTTGTATTTATAATCATAATATGAAAGTTTATAACAGCATTTAAGTTCACTGATATAAATCTATTAGAAAATTGATATGTGATAGAAGCATAATGAACAGGAATAACATCCTCTTTAAAACTAAATGAAGGTTAATGAATTCAAGATGTCTACAAGTAGACATCACTTGTAGAAGGGAATTGCTATAAGTCAAATGCCTATAGAGATATTTTTTTTCTTGATTGTGGTAGGTCTTTTTCATGGACAAAATAATTTTTCCCCCTTCCCTTCAAAAAAAAAAATCTCTTTAAAATCTTTCCAGATTATTTTGCAGATTCTGTTATTCTCATATGATAGATATGAAATTTAGAATACTTTACAAAATCATCCATAATCCCAGACAAGCAATAATATATCAGGCTGTTTTTCTATCTTTTTCTATACCTGAGTAAATATCATGCATAGGCCCTGGGGAGTGTCCCATGGTATTATCCGCAACATCATGTGGTGATGGGGCTGGCTGGAGGGGCTGGATTGTGAGGCAGTCATTCAGGATGTCCTGGCCAAGCTCTGAGCTTGATCTCAACTGAAACACAAGAGATTAAAAAAAAAAAAAAAAAAAGGAAATAAAACACAAAATACTCAAAGACATTGAAAAATTGTAATAAAGGAATGTTGAGGAGTTAGATAAAGGAACTGACCATATGAAGAATGTCTTTTACATCATGGTAAATATCTTTCCACTACAGCACTACAGTAGGTATTTCTCAAATCTTGTGAAGGAAACTTCCTCATGCTTGATAAGACTACATGTATACTCAGGAAAAGGGCTACTTGTACAGGTAGGACCTTGGACAGATGAACTTACATGTGTTCTCTTGCCATACGCTGCAAAGGATAGAATTGCCCGATTCATGGATAATGGAGACTTATCAAATGTCTGTAATTTCTTGTATCAGCAGAGTAGTACTATAAAAAAAAATAGAGACATTTTCCTGCTGGTTTGGTGTCCTTAACTAGCTCTCTGAAGGATGAGAAAAGCATCTTCGGCAGTGGCAGTGGAAATGAGGTACTGGGAATGAGCAACGAGCAGTGATATGACTCAGGATGGTCAGGATGGAAGTGGCACCACTTCATATGGATCAAAGCTGTCGCAAGACCAAGTTGTTAACCTGACTAGAATCACATTTGTTTTATAATATGGCTGAACTGATCTGAAAATGAGTGCTGTCAAAAGGGACAGTTTACCAGCTACACAATGCCACACATCCTAGTCACTTGCACAGTACTTTAGCCATAAAGAGCAAGTCTGTTTATCTGTTTGATCTGGCAAAAAAAAGTAATTCTGCAAGCAATTAATAAATAGCAATTCTTTCCTGGAGAAGAGGAGGCTCAGGGGCGACCTTATCGCTCTCTATAGGTACCTCAAGGGAGGCTGTAGCGAGGTGGGGGTTGGTCTGTTCTCCCATGTGCCTGGTGACAGGACGAGGGGGAATCGGCTTAAGTTGCGCCAAGGGAGTTTTAGGTTAGATGTTAGGAAGAACTTCTTTATTGAAAGGGTTGTTAGACATTGGAACAGGCTGCCCAGGGAAGTGGTGGAGTCACCATCCCTGGAGGTCTTTAAAAGACGTTTAGATGTAGAGCTTAGGGATATGGTTTAGTGGAGGACTTGTTAGTGTTAGGTTATAGGTTGGACTCGATGATCTTGAGGTCTCTTCCAACCTAGAGATTCTGTGATTCTGTGATAAATTAACAGGAAGAGTTTTCCTTTGAATAAAAATGGATGAATGGGCTCACCCTGAGGCTATAATACTATTTAAAACAAAAGAAGAAAAAAGGAGACTTGCTGCAGTGGCCTGCCGTGGAGCTGTTCTAACTGTCATGTAAAACTGCAGCATAAAGTTTCTGGCAGATGGATGCTGCTGCAGGCTGCTGGCACTGATGCATGTCTCAACACCCTGCTTCATGTTACAGTCACATACATAAAAAATTTGCCTGTTCCTCACAGCTGTCTCAGCTCATAAGTTAGTGTATGCATTTAGAAGTATGAAAAAGCAGGGTCTGTGAATATATGCAAGTGGGGCACCACAGTGGCTGAGATGCAGATAGGTATCTTGTCTTGTCACCCAAGATGATGAACAGAGAATTCTTAGCGAAGCAGCATGATGGAGAGAAGCCTCACTTAGAGCTGGAGGACTTCATGTACTCATGCATCAGACTCCCAAGATGAAAACATTACAGATACAACAGGCTTCTTCTTCCCTTTGGTGCCATGAAAATTGAGCAGATAAAAGTAACTGGAATATAACTCAGCACCTCTAGCAAACTCCTAAGGGGAGGAAGGAAAACAAGAAGAGGAATTTCTGCCCATCCTGTATTTAGAAATGAAGAAATAAGAGTAAAAGGGAATGATTCTCAATGCAGAAAGACCCATTACTATGCTACAAGATCCTGATACTCATTAAAATGACTTCTGATGACATGCAGAAGCATAAAACTGTTGCAAGAGAATGGAGAGTTGGTCTTACACATCATAAGCACCAGAGGTGTGGTGATTGTAACACAGAGATTATATGCATATGTGCATGCTGCATGTTCTTCTTTCTGTTAAAAAATTGAGTGAGTCATCATTAAATCTGAAGGTAAATTAACTTTGTGAGGTATATTTGTTGTGTTGGAACTTATCTAAATCATACTGGGCAGCAGGGATGGGAGAATGGTGAGGAAAGGGAGGAAAGAAACGAGAAAGAGAGAAAGGGAGAAGGAGAGACAGGGAGAAAGCTGCTGAACACTTTTCATTTATTATCCATACTTACACACCACTGTACGTCCAAATGTTTCTTCCAGAATAGCATTTATGGTTTTATGATGTCAATTGTCCATTATTTATTATGTTATTACTGCTCATATGAGTAACATGGCTTTTTCATGAAATGTGGTGCATATGAAATTAAATGACAAATATATCCAGATCCAAATTCTTATTAATATTATTTTTCATAGGCATTATACAACATTAAATTTCTATGCAATCTAGTAAGAAAATATATATGAAAATATCTGACTTCTATTAAAAATAAGGATTCTGTCACACAGAATATAAATGTACAGAGGTCACCTGTATGAAGTTGCTTGCTTATGCCATTTTTTTCTGTGAGCAAGAAAATGATAAATTTTTAAACGATTGAATAGCACTCGCTATGGATGAAGCAGAGCAAGGAAATGTGAGCTAAGTACTTATACACTAGTTAGAAGCATTGCATAACAATGACAGCCAACTGGGTGTAAGTGTGTAACATGCATTTTCCTCTTTTGCAATGTTCAGGAGATTTGCTTTGCATTTGCAAAATCTAAAAGCAAACAAAAACTAGGATCAACAACAAAACCAAACAAAACCCATGAAGCAAACACTAGGACGAGACAGCTGTAATCTGACTTTTGAAGAGTATTACACTGATTTGTACAACTGCAAACAAATACTGATAATTCAAATTGCCACTAAATGTACTACCATAAGTCTTTAAACTGTCACCGGATAAAAGGTGCTGCGCATAACTTCACCTTCCTCCACTGCATGTGATATGTATGTGCGTTGCTATTGAAGAGTGATTACTTTTGCAGCATCAGAAAGGGTAGGGAGCAAGGGGTAGAGGAGCTCTTCTCTACTCTCCCACTTAGCAGAGTAGGACCATAAATGTGTAAATATTGCTTTAGCAGAAGGAGCCATTGAATCACAG
Organism: Aythya ferina; assembly: GCF_964211825.1. NCBI lineage: Eukaryota > Metazoa > Chordata > Aves > Anseriformes > Anatidae > Aythya > Aythya ferina. The sequence continues at coordinate 29,354,016 of NC_140299.1, forward strand.
CTGCTTCCCAAACTAGACACAACTTCTGGGGAACTCCATTCCACACCATTACTGTTATCTCTTGAGTGAGACAGTGACCATGCTGTGAATGCTGGGTCCTCCTTCCTCTGTTGTCTAAAGCTCTGCATCTGATCAATTTTTTTTTAGATATTTCCTCGGTAGGAATTAGCCTGTACCATTAGATGCAAGTATTGATCTGCCTGAGGGTAGGAGAGCTCTAGAGGGATCTGGATAGGTGGAACCTATGGGCCAAGGCCAACTGTATGAGGTTCAATAAGGCCAAGAGCTGGGTCCTGCACTTGGGGAGCAACAATCCTATGCAATACTACAGGACAGGAAAAGAATGTCTGGAAAGCTACCTGGCAGAAAGGGACCTGGGGGTATTGGTCAATAGGCGGCTGGATATGAGTCAGCAGTGTGCTCGGGTGGCCAAGAAGGCCAACAGCATCCTGGCTTGTATAAGAAACAGTGTGGCCAGCAGGGTTAGGGAAGTGATTTTCCCTCTGTACTCGGCTCTGGTGAGGCCGCACCTCGAGTGTTGTGTTCAGTTTTGGGCCTCTCACTGCAAGAAGGACATTGAGGTGCATGCTCTGGACATGTCCAGAGAAGGCCTATGAAGCTGGTGAAGGGCCTGGAACAGAAGTCCTATGAGGAGCAGCTGAGGGAACTGGGGTTGTTTAGTCTGGAGAAGAGGAGGCTCAGGGGAGACCATATCACATGGTACAATTACCTCAAATGAGGCTATAGCAGGATGGTTATAGGTCTCTTCTTCCAAGCACCAAGGAAATGGCCTTAAGTTGCACCGGGGAAGGTTTAGGTTGGATATTACAAAAAAAAATCTTTACTGAAAGTGTTGTGAAGTGTTGGAACTGGCTGCCCAGGAAAATGGTTGAGTCACCATCCCTGGAGGTCTTCAAAAACATGTAGATTAGAGCTTAGTGATGTGGTTTAATGGTGGACTTGGCAGCACTGGGTTAAAGGTTGGACTAGATGATCTTAGAGGTCTTTTCGAACCTGAATGATTCTATGATTAACAGGGCTGACATAAGCTGTGACCTTTTGGGAAGCAACACAGCTGGCAAAAAAACAAAAACAACAACAACAAAAAAAACAACAGTCTTGTTCAACTGCATCTGATCAAGGCATTCTTTTTTTTTTTTTTTTTTTTTTTTTCCTACAAAAACATTGAGGTTAAAAAAAATTCTCAGTCAAATGTTTTTGCCTATTTTTATAGACACCTTTAACAAAAAGCTTTAATTGAAACAAGTGCTTTACATTTTGTCAAGGGCAGGGAAATCTGAGTTTTCACACTTACTTGAAGAACAATGAAAAGACAGACAATATCAAAAACAAGCAAATAAACCAACCATCCAATGCAGCCATAAAAATTTATCTTCAGTTAAAAAAAGCTATAAATCTGAAATAATAGTTGACCAGATCTAACTGCTGCAGTCTGTTTCTTGTCCTCTTCCAAAGATAATGCATTTCACTTGCAGGTAGACTGTAGAGTTATCAACTGGCTGTAAAAGACAGTAGATGCTCTGCTTGACTTCTGTATAAATTATATCCCAGCACAAAAATCCTGTCATTATGGCTGCAATACATTTCCCTCTTGATCACTCAGCTGAGCACCAGTACAATCACACCAGAACTGAAAACTTGCCAATCTATTTGGGAGAACTCTAACATTAGAAAGTTACCTTGCTGAATGATGAAATCAGTAACTGAAAATCTTGCCATGCTGAGCACAGAGATTTTCAGAGTGCTGCAACTTAGCCCAAAGTTAACAATCAACTGCTCACCCTGCTTTTAAGTTCCCTGTGTGAAATGTTTGTTCTAAATGATAATTTTGCAACTTTAATAGCTCAGTTGCATGGAAGACTTGACAGGTTTTATATTTGGAAATCTGAGCCTTTCCCATTATCACAATGTGGTGATTTTTTCTAATACACAAAACAAACCACTGTCAGTCATAATTTATAATTGTTTTACGCTTGCGATAATCAACTAATGTTCATCACTTTCAGAAAACTAGATTTAAATTCTAATGTTATATTAGCATTTTAGGTATAACTAAATAATTACCCGAGATTAAATGATACAAGCAGAAGGGAGTAAGATTTCTACATTCTTCAGTTTTCAATGTGATTATATTTGAGTCCAAGACCAGAGACATGCTGTTGGTTTGACGTATGACATACTTCCAAAGAAAATGTTTCCTTAAAAGAAAGGATCATTTGTTTTATGTTTTTCTAAACAGCCTGTGTTTTATCTAAGATCTGCATGTTTTTGTACAACCTGGCTCACTTCTTCAGCATTACTCCTGTTTAGTAGAAATCTGATGCCATCAAGGAAAACATCTGTTTATGAACATTGTTGGTTAGAAGAGATGTAGTTTTGAATTTTTCAAACATGATTAGTTTGTTTCCAAACTACATTAGGCAGGATGAAGTGTGTTAAAGATTTATAAATGTGGTTTTCTTTTCACTATACAGCTAAGGAGGAATCTTTGTTATTCAGCTGTTTGTGTATTAAGTTTACTAAGCTGTATTTGTCAAGCAGGAAACAAGCCAGTAGTCTTCCATGTGTTTTTGTTGTTCATATGTTAAGTTGGCATTGGAAGAGCTAAATATGACCTGTCTACAGCAACCTATACATTATACTAACTTTTTAAAGGAATAGCCAAAAATTTATATTTTCTTGCACATTCAGAGCCATGTTGTGTCCTGTTAGCATCATGACAGCACAAATATGTGACCACTAGAAAAGTACAAGTTCAATATGAAGCCAAGCAATGTAAGAGTGTTAACACATTTTATGGGTTTTCTTGCTAGATCATCTATTTGTTCACACAGATCAGTGTCAAGGTCAAATGTTTTCTTACACAGTTCTAAAACTTGTTGACAATAGAAAGTAAAAGTTCATATTTAGTAAGTGTCTTAGTTCTTGCATCTGGAGGCTGTAGACATTCTGGAGCAAAGAGGCACTGTAGGATTCCTCAATAACTGCTCCCAGTAAATCATCTGTGCAGGATTTCTAGAAAGCCATAGCATAATTCTGCTAATTGTCTACCACTGCTTTCCAATATGTATGCAGAAATTTTTTATCTGCTCTTGCATTCTGTTTCAATTAAATCCTAGGCCAGGAAAACAGAAATTAACTAGCCTGAAATTGAAATTAAAACTGAAATTAAAACTGAAATTAAACTAGCCTATATGGATAGTGTAACTGTTAGGTTCCATATGAGAAACAGTTACTTTTGTTCCACTCAAAGTTTTACTGCAAATGTTTGACTTCAGAGACAATAGTAGCCTTCATCTTTGTGACCTACCTTAACTCAAGAAAACATACCACAGCCTCTTGTGTTAAAAATCAAAAGTACTGGAACCTACATAGCTAGTTAACTTTGAGAAATTATAAGGCAACAAGAAATTCTGTTTTAGAAACACTAAACTCTTGTAAGAGGCTAACACTGTTATGTTAAGATGGGTGACACAAAATGAATTTTACCTTTGTTACATGTACATATTAACAAATATATATATTAACAAATATATATAATAACAAATTTATTATATATGTAACAAATATATATTTGTTATAGAAAGAATATATATATAATATATATATATATAACAAATATATATGTATCTTTGTTATACAAGAACTTCTCTTTTGATCAGTATTATTTTAATTTGGAAACTAATTTGGCTTATTTCTTTGCTAAATTGATATAGACCTATAGACCAAAAACATCATTGTAAGGTGAAAAACTTCAAATTGAACAAATCCTAAAGGAAACCTGAGATTAAATAAATAAATAAATAAATAAATAAATAAGAGAGGTCGAAAACATCAAACCAGCAACGTTACTATAAGGAAGGTAAGTACGGTTCAAATGAGATACGTTGTAAGTGGCCATTTTCTGAGATAAACAAAAAAGCTTGCTTGGTCATAATTCTGTTGAAAACTAATGTCCTAAATTTTTCAAGTTCATTTTGCCCTGCATATTTTCAAGTACTGCCTTTTAACGTAAAAGGCTCCTAAGGATGCTCCTTGTTTTGCCATCTACTGGCTTGGAAAAAGTGCACATTTTCACAAATCTTGCTTTCTTTTATTTCTCATTCTAGTCATAGGACCGGAAAGCATCCACAGAAATGCATGTATACACACACACACACACATTACCTCCCTCCTTGTCCCATATCAGATTGTATCAAACTTGAAAACATGCAACTACCTTATTAAAAATGCTACCTACACAATACCTATGACTATTCCTATTTCTTCCTTTTTTTCTCACTGTTATAAGAGGCTTGTCGCTGTTTTTCGTGTGAACAGTAATCTAGAGTTGAACTATGAAATTCAAAAAGCAGGAAAAAAGTCTGATCCACTTTATGTCAGACTGATTTGGAGATATAGCTTTTCCAGGTGAATGCAGCTTGACAAGGAACCCACTTGTACTGCAGAGTGATTTGCTTTCCCTTATTGAAAACAGAACTGCTTGGCAAATTTCCACTTCAGGACTGGAAAAAAGTGGAAAATAAATAAGTACCCATCCACCTGATGTTTCAGTTAAACCAAATACTTGTCACAGGTTACCAAAAAGTGCCATGAAAATCTGTAAATAGTATATACGCAATTATTTGTGTATACAAACAAAGATTTTTTAGATTTCACATTCCCTTTAATACTCTGCAACATTGCTTACTGTACCACTGGCTTCAGAGTCAAATATTTGATTTTGTGGAAACTGAGCATAAGTACACCAGTTCCCAAAAGGAAACACTTGTCTGTGTGAAATAATACTTGATTATAGAACAAGACTAGAAATTAAAAGAAAAAAAAAAAAGCTTTGGCAGCTTTACTGTTAAGAGATCCAAATTATTATGCCTTCAGGAATATGATTTTCACTCTTCCAAAGACTCTTTAGGACATCTCTGTACAGTTTCACCTACTGCCTATGAATTTGTGAGCTGTCAATTTAGTATGTTTCCTTGCTAGATGATGATGGGTGTGTTTGTTGGATTGGTAATGCTGAATTTCAGAGTTCCTATAGCTTCCCATGTACTGTGGGAGACTTTGTTTGTTTGGTTGGTTGGTTGTTTTTGTTTGTTTTTTGTTTATGTGCTTGGCTTGGTTAAAGTCCTTATTCAGTTTACTGTGCAGCCTCACAAACAACCATCAGCAGATGGGGCAGAGCTCTGCAGCACAAGGAGGAAAAACACAGGAAGATTTAAGCTTTCCTCACACAGGGATTGCTAGTGAAGCCAGTATCTCGCCCACTCATTGCTTCAGTAGTAAGTAGGACTCCAAAATTGGTATCTGCCAGTGCAGGCCAGCTGCCAGGACCCACCTCCAGTAGCACTAAATCTGCACAGCAGGGATGGACATTCCAGACTGGAAGGACAGTCAATGAGGATGCTCTTAAAGACCTGAAGGGTGTTTGGGCTGCGGCTGGATTGGCTAACTGAAAACCGAATAATAAAAAATGCTATGGGCATGAACTGACAGCTGTTGCAAGAGTTTTGAGACAATCTTGATTTTTTTTTTGGCACATGTATAATTTAACAAGGGTGATAGCACTTCTTCTGGTGTACTTTCCAACATATCACACTGCCAGAACTCACAGGACTATAAAATCAAGGCAGAAACCAGGTGCAGGGAGACATCATGACATGAAACAAAAAATGTTAACATCCGAGTGAACCACCAATCTGCTGACATTTCAAACTGCATGTATTTTGATGGGATGTACCCATGACATGCAAGGCCACTCTATAATCTTTACTTGATCATGGCAACTGGGAGAAGTGCCTGAAAACTGGAGGAAAGCAAATACTACTCCTACCTTCAAGAAGGGCAAGGAATGCCCTGGGAACTACAGGCTGGTCAGCATCACCTCAGTCTCTGGGAAGGTGATGGAACAGCTAATCCTGAAAACAATTTCCATGCACAAAAAAGGTGACCTTTTCCTCTATTCAACATTGATGAGGCCACACCTGGAGTACCAATAATGTTTCCATTTCTGAGCACCCCAGTACAAGAGAGACATAGGCATACTGGAGAGAGTCCAGTGGAGGGCCACCAAGATGCTGAAGGGACTGAAGCACCTCTCCCATTAGTCTGAGAGAGTGGAGATTGCTCAGCCTGTAGAAGAGAAGGCTTAGGAGGATCTTATCAATGTGTATGAATACCTCAAGGGAGGGTGCAGAGAGGACTGAACCAGGCTAATTTTCAGTGGTGCCCAGTGGTAGGAGAAGAGTCAATGGGCACAAGCTGGAACACAAAAGGTTCCATTTGAACTTCAGGAAGCACAGCTTTACTGTGTGGGTGATGGAGCACTGTCACAGGTTGCCCAGAGAGGTTGTAGGGTCTTCCTCCTTGTAGAACTACAAAAGCTGCCTTGATATAGCTGGAGGGAAGCTGCTCCAGCTATCCCTGCCTGAGCAGGGGGTTGGACCACAGAACCTCCACAGTTCCCTTCCAACCTTAACCACTCTGTGATTCTTTTATTTGGTGACTGTAACAACTACCAGTTGCAAGACCACTATGAGGAATATGTGGGTGTTTTCCATGTTTCCTGCTTCCTGAAGAGCAGAGCTCCACACAAAACTGGCACAGCCCATCCCCAGGATAGATCCTCCTTGCAAGTTCTGCCTTGTTTATCCTACTGCAGCACCTGGGACAATGGCCACAGCCAGCCCTCCTTGCTTTCAAGGTCTGTTTTCCTATTTCTCACTCACCACGCTCAAAAGAACAGATCACTTGTGTTATCAAAAGTTTTCCAACAACTTGTGCAGTTAAATTCCTTAAACACTGCTGACCATTCCTAATCCTTTTTTTTGCCAGCACCCCTTTCAGCAAAAATTGCTGCACTCCATGGAGCCTGATTTATATTTCATTTTGAAAACAGGAAGTAAAGGGATTAAAGTTGAGGATTAAAACACTTACTCTTTGCTGCATTTTTTTTTCTGCAGAATAGTTTGTTAGTTGCCATGGGCACTGCTCAGTGACCCTTAGCCCATGAATGCAATTCTTTTTGCATTAATGACATCTTTTAAATGGACTTCATAGAAAATAAATAAGGGAAAATATCCTTATGTTCAACTGCTCTGAAAGAAAGAAAATACTTTTGCTTCTTTTTCTCTCCATTCTCTCTCTTTTGCACTTTTAACAGTGAAATTTGAACAGTGAAGTTTGAACAAGGGCAACTGAAACTTGAAAGGTGCAGAAGTGCACTGGGCTCGTACTGTAGGCCCTGGACAGAATCCGTTTGCTCTCCGGAAGGCAGGTGTTCAAAAACAGAGCAGTTTCACCAGATTAATATAGTCACATAATAGACAAAGTTGTTGGTAACTGGCTTAATGCCCTAATAGCCTGCTGAAATACCAATGATGTATTCTTCTAACTCTCCTTAGCTAACTCTCTCCTCATCAATTAATCATTCTGAATAAAAGAACAGAAAAAAAGAAGTGAATTAATTTTCTGTAAGAAATTTATTAAGTGGTGTTTCTTGGTTCAAAAAAAAAAAAAATCAAATACTGACAAATTAAAGGAAATGTGTTGCAAAATGAAATAAAACAACGATACTAGCAAAAGAAAATCACAATACATTGTTTTCTATTTGTGTTTGCCACTAAATCTGATGGCTGGCATAAAATTTTGTTTATCCCAAGACTTTAAAACAAGCCAGTAGTTTCACTGATGTGTAGTAAAGTGCAGTAAAATCAACATGTAGTCACAATAAAAAAAAGCCTGCTTTTACTGTAAAACAATTTAAACAATGAACAGGCAAGTAGCATGCAGCACTGTAATAAGCAAGAACACTATTTATTTTTTTATTTTATTTTATTTTATTTTATTTTATTTTATTTTATTTTATTTTATTTTATTTTATTTTATTTATTTATTTATTTATTTTTCCTGGGGGACTGAAGCATTTGCTGTAAGATGTACAGGTTTATATGTGTTATGCAAAAAAGATTCTAAGAGAGAATAAGAAAAGGTGAATTGCTAGAAAGTGATATAAAATGACCAAGGCTCATAAAGATTCAGTCATTGAGATCTGCCCATGAAGGTAGAGATTTTATATTCCCTTTTCACCGACATGAGGCTTGCAGAAGAACAACATCTGCAGGATCATCACTAGCTGTGCATAGGTTCCTCTGCAGAGCCCTTCCATTTCAGTTGGGACCTTGGTCAGGCCACGCTGCAAGGTAGTTCCAGCAATTGCTTTGGCCAGATGATCCATGTCTTTATTTCCTTACTTCCAACATGCTGCACACCTAGAACGGACTTATCTACTCTGCTAGCCTCTACTACAACCCAAATTAGGAGTGGATACAGCTGAGGTATAATACAGTCTGCTTCTTCATCTGAGAAGTGTAGAACCTTTTTTCTTTATTGTAACTAGGAAAAGAATTCTGAAATTTTCCAACCATTACTAACTTAACTATTTTTGAGAGAGCAATAAGTGAAAATGCAAGAAATCATGCATGAATAGCAGCAGGATTAGGGAAACCCTGATTGCCTGTTCCCTTTCTCAGCATAGTGCCTGAAAAGATCTCCTTCAAACTAGATATCATGGGAGGGAATCTTGTAGAAAACCTTAGTTGAGAGAGTATTTTGACAGCTCTCTAAAACCTACTGTTCAACCAGCATTACACAATTGACCAATCTATGTCAAAAAGGAATTTTATCAGGTAGAAATGAACCAAGCTGGAAGTGCAAGTCTGTGCACAGATCCCTGTCTCCTGTGCAATTCGAAACAAATCTCCACCAAGGATAAACAACTTTCACAAATGTCCTTTGGGCTGCCTTTCACAAAGTTATGAATTTGTGATATTTACTTTCTGGCAGAGACAATGCAAAATTCTATGATGGAGAAAGTCTGGGAGATATATACATGAGGAACTGCTGTGTTAGAATAAGACTAAATAAGTATCACATAAATAAATAAGGAGAAAAAAATATATAATTTAATGACACTGCATGCTTTAGCTGCACAGCTCTTCTGTATGGTACTGAAAAACCCAGTAGAAGACCAAGGAGTATCACTTATCATGCTATGGATCTGCTGAGGCATTAAGCTATCTGGTGAGCTGAATCCATGCATGGTGGCCACAAGATCCCTTTGAATGAGCAGGTTTTTCCAGGAGTCATTACAACTTTCAGAGGCAATTGCCAGTTAAGCATTCACTGTCTCAGAGCGTTTCTGTATAACATATATAATCCATAACTAATTTATGAAAAAAGATCACAAACACATTCTGTGCACTGTTAAAAATGTGAAACATTAAATAATTGATCAGGTGAAAGAGGTGAAAGGTGACAGTATTTGGTAATAACGTCTTAAGTTCAAGGCCTACAGTGAAAAGCCCAGGGAGGTTTTACATTCTCTTTAGCTGATCTTGTTTATTTGAACTGTTCCCATTATCTATTCCTTTTTGTTTTTTTGTTTTTTTTTTTTCCACAAAGATGTAGTGAAACAGTTGTATCCTTACCTATTAAAGTATCTTTTAACTAAATGGAAATAATCTTAAATACATACATATTCTTTGGCATCACATACTGGCTTGAAGAACTATTATACATGACAACTGTTCTCCGCTGTTATAAATATGGATAAAATGAAAACTAACTAAAAGCAAGACTGTACACTATTCAGATGCTAAAATAGATACTATCAAACTAATCTTGTCCTTGCCAAACAGCTGTAAGTAATCTAAGCAATCCTTTTGACCTTTTTTTTTTTAAAGAACTATCTTGTTGGTCTGCAAATGCATTTGTTTGAAGAGAAAACCTTCAAAAAGCATTAGACATTGCAAATGCTCATGATAAGATCTACACTAAGCCAGTGGAGGGTCTGTTCCATTGAAATGGGATATGAACTGCAATACTTAAAAGTGAATTAGGGATTTTCTTTATTTAGGAAGATAGCTGCAGAAATAGCAAACTGTTCTTCACGGTACACTTGTATGAATAAGATAATGTTCCTATACTTGTAGAACAAGTTTAAGACTTGTGAGGGTCTGAGCTCTCAAAACAAATAAGTCTTTGTGAACAGCATAAAAATATTTGCCTTCTATATTGGTTTTTATTCACTGCATAGCTAATAGTACAGGTTCTGAATTTTGTTAATGATCATGCTGCATATGCACCTCAGCTGCCTAAGGATGTTCAGCTTGGTTACATATCCTAAAGAATCAAAGACACAAAGCTGGGAGACAGAATAAGGAAAGAAATGGAAAAAGAAAAGTGTCACAAGAAATGAAATGAGAAAATAAAATAAAAAAAAAGCGGGAGAATATGCAACTTAAGGCAAGGACACCTGAAGGTTATTTTTCAGTAGCAATTTAGGAGCATTTACTTCTTCCAAGATCCACCCATACTGCTTTAAGTTACGTACAAAGTCCAGTAGTGGCTGACCTTTCAGTGGAAAGAGTGAGAAAGTGCAAATGAGCAGTGCAGAATAATCAACCTTTTCCCTAATCTCTCTAGTTTGATGCTTACTTCTGTCCTACAGCATGCTCCTGATTCACTAATATTCCATGCAAACCTTGTGTTTATTTTTTAACACTGCCAAAAGAATGATGAGTACTCTCAATAATCACAGAAATACCCAGATACCTTTGAATTCCGATTGCCCCTTGTCTTCTATTATATGTTTTGGTAACAAGTACCACAAGGTAACTGTTCAACTTTAAAAAAAGATCTTTTTAGTTTGCTGTCCTTTCAAAGTTCAAAGGAGGAAATGACTAAGGGAACAGGCTTTTAAACTGTTTGTATTTGAGGGGCATATTGTACGTTATCATTTTTCTCAATATTCCTTTAGATCACATTCTGAATACTATATAGTTTTCTATCACTCACTGCCTTGCATAGAAGGAGCTCCATCAGTCTTCCCCAAGTGAAGATGAATTCCATTCATAGTCAGCAATTTTTAGCTTTTAAAAATGTGAAAGGAAGTACTGTTTTTTATTCCATCAAAATACTTTACAAGTAGGGACTGAACGTTACTGTGCATATGGATTATACTGAAAATGTTTTCCAGACATTTTAAGCATTTATTCCCAGATGATTGCATGGTGTTTGTATATGTGCTTGTCCTCATGCTTATGCAGAATTTTACAAATGATGCAAAGATGGTTAAAAAAAGCAGATGATGTTTCCTTTCTGATTTGCTTTAGTAAATAAGAGTTTATTGTGCTATCTAGTAAACTGCACACAACAGATATATTTATGCTGTGATATTCTTGGAATATAGGATCTCATCCCATTACCTGGAGAGATTCCCAGTTCAATGTATTCAGTGGATGGCTGGAGGCCAGGGCTGGGAAGAGAAAGGGAACAGTGGGAGCCTTACAAGGTTTGCAGAAAAGGTTGTTTTTGCCTTACGTGGTAAGTCATAAACATTTATCAACAAAAATTGTTTAAAATAATTCAGACCTAAATTTATCCATGTCACTGCATCATCTGGCCCTGAACACAGATCTACAAAATCTGGGTTGAAAACTTCATGTAACTAGCATTTAGTACAGCATGTAGACTATGCAACATCAAAGACACATACAGCCTTGGAGAGCCAGCAACTTAAGACACCAAAATAATGTCACTTAGTGTGTAGGGGGACGTTAAAAGGAGGATTAAAAGCAGTGAGGCATAATATACTAAATGAATCCATGACTAACGGGGTGTGACAGCAAAGGGTTTCATTCTTTTCAACAGAATTGATCCCTAGGGCTGGAACTATTACTCCACTGTGCCTTTATCACCTTGGAATTTTTATGGTTATTTTTGATGAATTTGCATTTTTGTAAAGACTTTTTTGACATTAAGCCAATTTTCACTTTTAATTAAAGTCATAAATAATCTTAATTCTTCCTTAAAAGGTTTATTGTTTCTTACTTTTTATTATTATTACTGCCAGGAAATATTTTAAATACCAAAGCATGATGTGAATTAGCAATTACAAGTTCTCAAAGGTCCAGTGACTATGTTGTATCTTGTAAACATTATATGTTGCAAACTTTATCCATGCTTTAAATATCTGATTTGATCTCCACACGTGTGATCTCCACATACATGGAGATTTCACTTCTTTACCTTTCTATATATTACTTTATCTCAAGTACAATGGGTGAACAATGGGTGAACAATGGGTATAGGCAAATCCTTACCAAACAGGGCTTTAAAAACAAGCAGCTATAAAGCTAAAATGTGACCAGAGAGTGAAGCAAAGAGTAAAAAGGGCCAGCTTTAAACTGTTTGGTACAAAGAACGCGTGCAAATTGAAAAAAAAACTCGTAGTGAATGAAATGTCAGAAGGAAAATCCCACAAAGTACTGACACAATCAAAGACAGGAGATAACATATTATTTTACTGTAAATGACAGTAATAGTACAGTGCAGTTCAATACCTGTATTCAGGCCCACTATGCCAGTTTTAGTTGATGTATCACACACAAATTTCTTACAATGCAGTCTTGATTGCCATTTACTTTGCATGCCTGTAAAAGTCATAAAAGCTGCCTGAGCAGCTCCTAGGATAGGCAGGGCAGGGCTCATAGAACTTCTTTGGCAGTCCTGTCTGTGAGCACACAGGAGCAAGGAAGTCAAAGCTCTGCTTGTAATGGTGAACACAAACGCACAGTTACTTTCTCACTCATACAAATGGGCATTCATAAGTTCAGAGGCATCTTCTCATGAATACTATAGACCAGTTCCTTACAACAGGCTGAAATACAGGTCTCTTCTGCCATGTCCTTTTTCTTAGTTACAACCAACCATTGAATCAAAATTTACGGCTTAAATCTATTTATTAAAGACTGTCCCTTGGAGATTCCTATGTTGTACAAACACTTTTTGCTACTTTCTATGAATGGCTGTGCATTAAGTTTTAAACATCTGCAAGGTTTATCTATTCCTGTAACAGTTCACAAATGTTCTTGTATCAGGATTAATACAATACTGATTGACTCAATGATCTAAACTAATGACATAGTGCCAACGATTAATGTGAGATATGAAGAAAAATGCTCAGAAAAAACACCATTCTCTTAGGTCACAGCTCAGCTCTTCAAAGATGTGCTTATACATACAAATAACTCTTGACTCATGGACTTGACATCCACAGGGAGCCAGTGTTGTGAAATACATTTGAAAGTGTCTGGCATATGAAAATATAATTTACAGCTTAACCTCATACACTGTCTATTGAGCCTCAAAATCCATCTTTCCATCCAAGACAAGTCATTTAAACTTGCATTTTATGATCTTATGTATTTATCAAGTGGTGAAAGTATAAAATCAAAAAATTTTGTTTTCAAAGACCACTTTTGATTTTGCTTATTATGTATGTTTATGTATGTGAGTAATCACCACATCAGCAAATAAGAGCATTAAAGCAGGTAGACTCATGAAGTCAAATATAAAATTATCACCTATGTAAAAACAGTTTAATTTGCTTTTCATTAATGTTTTTTCTTTTCGGTCTGAAAACACTACAGGCATTTAATACACATTGATATATCTAATATTATAACACCAACTTCTCCATAAAATACTTACACCTGCCAACACAGTAGAAATTTTACCTTTTTCCTAACTTGCTGGTCTTTGGAAGAATGTGCTTTCACATGTTTTCTCAGGGAGCTTGGATCTGTGTATCGTTTAGTACATCCTGGAATTTGACATGCATAAGGTTTCTAAAACAAAAAGAAAAAGGATAAAGAAGCAGCTGTTAAATCACAGATTATTTTAACTCATGAGAAACCATTTAGAGCTTTGGGATGCTGCAAATCACATTACTACAAAATGAAATGCTGTACATTATTACAAGGAGAAGGCCTAGTAATTTATTAGAAAGGGAAAGGAGAAAAGTAAGGTTCATATGGAAGAAAAAACAAAGGAAGGCTTTAATTATGGCACCTTTCATTATTACCTTTTTTTTTTATTATTTTATCAGTACAATGAATATTGTTAGGTATACTCACAATGCTTCCACCCTTAGAGCTTTGGCTTAATCAGAAATTACATTCTTTAGTGAATCAGGTAAAGAAATTGCAGAAAAGGCCCAGATAGACAATTTAGAATTATAGAAGAATCTGCTTTAGAAAAAAAGAAAAAGTGTTAGTTTTCTACATTATGAAGAGAGCAAGCAAAAACCAGTGCAAACATTGAATACTAAAGTATCAAAAATATTTCACACAAAAATACACATTTTAATCTGAAGTATAAAACAAACACTTCCAGCTTATATTTTCTAATAGCACATCAGTTTAAAGAAATACCAGTCCTGTAATAGTTTTAGAACTTAAAAAGACAAGACCAAAGAACCAAACTAATTCACCAAATAAATACAAATTTCAGAAACTATCTCCTTCTGCCTGTTCTAACCTACCTATCTTCTCTGAAGACCTGAAGATTCACAATAAAGAGTATTAAATGAACACCAGGTCCAACTCTGCTAAAACTGGCTATTTCACAATTCAGGCATTTATGATTAGCAAAGCATTTCTGAAAACACAAGCGTATAAATGTAGTGTACCAACTATACTATCAACTATCCGAAAAGGATCTTTTAAGTTTTTTGACAGCCATTTAATTCGAATGGCAGTGTTCTTTTTCTCCTTCTGGTCTTCTGCCCGTTGGAAACTGTTTGTCTCTAATGAAACCTGAACTTCTTTTGTTGTGAAACAAAGCTTTCATTAAACAAATCTCAATACTGAGTCAAATTCACAAGTAACAATTTGTTGGCATGACTTTCTAGTACTTGCTCCGGCCATTCTACTGATTTTTGTCATATAATAGCAGTTATTATCCCAGCTGGCTTTTGAATCTTTGCATGTTGACTTCAGGTTCCCTAAATAACACCTGAGTGGGAGGAAGTTATTCTACCTGCAATGGAGCCCATGAAGCTGTGGCCTTTTAATCGACTAGTCCTTGAACAGCCCTATAAGACCCTTCTCCTTCCAATCAGTGATGTTACAAGCTACCTGTTGCCACCAACCTGGTGGAAAGGAGCACACAGTCTAATGAACAGGGGACTGCAATGGGACCTCTACTTCCTTACAGTGTCTAGGTGTGTCCTCTGGTGCTTGGCGCGGTCACTGGAGTTGCTGAATGCTTTCTGGCAGCCAGGGTGCTGACAAAGATACGGCTTTTCACCTGTATGGCTCCTTAAGTGAATCTTGAGGTTTTCTAGTCTGGAGAAGGCCTTCTTGCAGCCCTCAAACTAGAAAAGAAAAAGAAATGATTGTAAAAGAAGACACACACAATAAACTGCAACAGCAAACACTGAGCAGAATGGCAATTGGACTTGCAGGACACTCCAGCCTGCTATGGCCAGATGCCTCTGGAGCTGAGGAAAGCCTGGAATTGTTTGAGACACTTAGACCATAAGAGTGTTTGTGTTGTGTTTGTCTTAATTAGGACACAACATTATACGGTCATTTTTCAGGGGCAACAATGAGACCCAGAGTGACTGCTCAGCTCAGAGCTCAGCACCACCCAGCCTCTCTGGGGAAAACAGCCCATGTTGGTTTTCCCAATAGCAGACAGGAAGCAAAACAGTCACTGTGTTCTGTGCTAGCCAGCCTCATCACAGCTCTGGATGTTAAGAGCTGAGCTGAACAAGTGCTCCTCTTAGTACCAACCCAACCTATGCATGAACAACAAAACCCACACAGGGAAACATCAGTCTGCTCTACCTTGCATATGGCATTGAAAGAAGTCAAAAAAGAACATGAAAATCAAGCTATTTGCTTGATGGCCCCGGTGATAATATAATGCGTTTTGAAACACTTCTTTACCTTTCTGATACATTTGTATGCATTACTAAAAATAAGGGTCTCATCCTTACAGCCCAGCAAAAGAGGATCTTATCTCTATAGGTAACCAAGAATCATGTGGCACAGTAGTTCTGTACCTAACCAAGTACTGCACCTGCAAAGAAACCTAAGTTTATGTAAGTGGAAAACTATTTCTTCATCTGTCATCTGTCCTGCTCCCATGTTATACTTTATTTAGAGGAATGTAAAAAACTTCCATTCTATTTGACATTTGCATTTTCATGTACATTTGATTTCAGTTAGACATGAATGTTTAGAACTCTTAGAAACATAAACTTAATTAATTTCTTTATTTAATTTTCTTAATTAATTTCTTTAATTAATTTTCAATTAATTTCTTTAGCTTTGACCTCTGCACATTCTACTGAGAAGCTACATCTAAAACACTTGCTGTATAACATGATCGTTTACAATTCTTGTTTGCTTGCAAGAGCAATAATGCATTAACATTAAGTAATGTCAAAGATTATCTATGCTCTAACACACACAAAAAAAGAAATAGGCCATTTTCTACTGACACTAGAGTAAAACATACACATTTTGTTATGTTTTATTTAGTGTTTGTATGTTTAAAAAAACACAAGTAGGAACACTGACATAATTCTGATCATAATTAGCAAGCCTTAGTTAGCAACCTGTAATATCCCCCTCCGCCCCCCCCCCCCCCCCCAAAAAAAAAAAGTAAAAACAAAACAAAACGAACCAAAAAAAACCAGGATATTAAAAATGCTTTTACTTTGAGGAAAATATTAGAAGACATTTCACGATCAACAACAACAACAAATAAAATACATAGCAATCTCTACCAATTGCCTGGATAACAGCACCATGTTTTCATAGGAAAAAGTGAAGAGTTGAGAAAGCATTCAAAACATGAGAGCTAAACGACTGATATGAACAAACAGCCTTTGAAAAGGAAAATAATTCAAATACAGCTACTTTAAAATAACAATGAAATTTACTGATGATCTTCACAGACATTTTATATGGACAAGTCATTATTTTTTATTAAATTTAAAAACCTTCTATTCTAATTACAGTATTTAGGCCGTACCAAATATGAAATAAAATGTATTATTTCAAGGGACTTTCTGTTTCATAGGGTAAAACTCATCACATTGAAAAAGTTCTAAAAGCAGGCCCTCTGCTTTTTCACAATTTATAGAACTTTGAATCTTCAAGCACATGAACAAAATTAAACATATATGCAAATAATTGTTTATGATTGTAAAGCAGCATTGAATTTAAATGGGCAAAAGTATTTAACTCTCCGGAAGTTGGAAATATTATCTTACAGATTAAAAAGAAATAAGAAAAAAAATGATTTCTAAGGAATACTTCATTGCTTGGAATACTTCATAGCTTGGAAGTAGAGAAGATAGTCTGATACTCTGAAGTTCTCATCCCTCTACAGCCCTAAAATTCTGTGCATCATATTCACAAGGCTACATATTGAGAAAAGGTCGTCCCATAAAGAAGTAGAAACTTGAAGCCTGTATTATTAGAAAGACTGTCTTTACACAACAGTTAATGAATTCTAACTCTAAATATCAAGCTGTTTGAGGCCTTAGGAATGTTTGATGCCTAAAGATAAAAGGAATGAAGCAGCACTCTTTTGAACAAACATATCATAGAATCACAGAATCATAGAATACCCTGAGTTGGAAGGGACCCTTAAGGATCATCAAGTCCAACTCTTGACACCGCACAGGTCTACCCAAAAGTTCAGACCATGTGACTAAGTGCACAGTCCAATCTCTTCTTAAATTCAGACAGGCTCGGTGCAGTGACCACTTCCCTGGGAAGTGGTATTCTATGATTCTATGATTATAGATATTCTGTGATATTAGATATTCTGTGATATAGATATTCTGTGATATTAGTGATATTCTATGATTCTATGATTTTGAACAACAATTCTATTATTCCTAGAATCATAGAATCATCATCTGGGTTGGAAAAGATCTTCAAGCTCAAGATCTACCATCAACCTTACCTATCAAGTCCCACTCTTCTCTTGATTTCGATAAAAGTTTTCCACAGAAGACATGATTACAAACTGGGCAAAAAAAGTATGGTAGTAGAGTTGTTGCATTTTGAAATGGAACCTTTCATAGTTTCTCATTTATTATCTTGGTACAAGAAAAGGATTACAGGAATGTGTTATGTACCTCCACTACAATTAGTCATTGAAGTACTTGCCATGCATTTGGCATTCTGAGGCTGTTTAGCACTCTTAGTAAACCTGATTAAACCTCCTTTTTAAAATTATTATGTGGAATTAATTGTGTAATATTTTCCTAATCTGCAATACAGAAATCACAGTTACTGAGTTTTTATTTTTACTGTTGTGTGCAAATTGAAATCAATAGCTCACTTATAAAGAAAATTACTACTCCTTACTTCCTAAACTTGGGAGTTCTTTTTAAAACATATTATTAGAGTCTCCATATCCATATTTATTTTATCTTTTTATAAGGCTAATTGCCAAAAGCAGGAAACAGTATATTTACAGTGAAAGGTAAAGCATGTCAGTAAAAAGCAAAAGCACTGCTGACTATGACTTTTAAACACTCGTGCTCTCCAGAGTGTTCTGCATATATTTGTACACACATAAATGGCGTTAAGTGTACTGGGCAACCTTTCTGTAAAATTATAATATTATGACATAGATTTCTAGAAAATAATTGACACAGCATGTGAAGACTTGCTGGATGCATCATTCACTTCTGAGCCCTGTCCTGAATGACACAGCAGACTTCATTTTGAAATACATTTAGACTTTTATACTGTAGGAACACTAGGTTCCTGCATGGATTCCCTTGTCTGAATACTTTAATGCTTGCAATAGATATTCATAAGTTTTTGATGATCCTTATGGGTCCCTTCCAACTCAGGAAATTCTGTGATTCTGTGATTCTGTTTTAACTGAAAAAGAAGCTGTTCTGATTGCCTGAGTTGGTCGGCACTGTAACACAGACTTAAGACCTTGCTCTGGAAAATAACTTCTATCTGAGATCTCATCCATTCACAGAAAAATACCTGGTGTTTATTTAAAAAGTCAGTGACAGGCATTCAGGCATTTTCTTATCTAACTCTCCCTAATATTATCTATTCTTAAAAATCTTCAGTTCTTCCTATTCAAATTCGTTTTGCTTCAGTATCTAAACATTGTAATTTCTTTTGTCTTTTTCTGCTGTATAGATGTGATTAGTAATGTGTAAGATAACTTCCAGTTCCAGGCATTTTCTGAATGTTATCAAGTCCTTTAACGTTCTCCCAAATAATTTACATATATCAAAATTATTTGTTCTCTCATGTTAAACAATACTTTGTCAGACTTCCACTGAAATAATTCTTTAAGAAATATGGACACCAGAGCACAATTTGATTTTACAGTGTTGTTTCATCCCATATAAAACAAAATAATAGTGTCCTATTCTGATATGATCACATGTAGACTCTTAATAGCTTTTTTTTCTTTGAATCAGTTATACAGAGTAATCCTCTTCAGCATCACTGCATTGGGATATCATTCTTTTACTTTGTAAGTGTGAAAGGTAACCATTTCCCTAGTTTATTGCCACCTATGGGGAAATATTTATGGTATATTAAAATGATTTCACTTAATCAGAAGTTTCCAACATGCCCTCTCTCCTTGGATTTACAGGAAAATGGGTGTTTCTTTTTTTCTTTTTAAATTTGACTTAGCTATCTTTCAACTTTCCTATAACCCTTCCATTGCAACAAATGATGCCTACACAGTGTCTAAATAACAAATCTAGGTGCTTCATTTTTTCTTCAGTAAAACAGAATGTGTGCCTCATGTAAGTAGTAGATGAGCCTGAGGTCCTCCAAGAACTGTGATATAGGAAACCATTGGATGCGATATGCCCAAATGATCTCAGAAGTTCATTTGTGAGTTATGCTTGATAAAAGGTAAAGAACTGCCCCAATCTCTGCCAAACTTACTTGATGGAAATCAATCCAACCCTAAATCGACAGCCAGGATGTGCTAATCAGACATTTCAAATACATTCTTGAATTGTTGCAGAATAGTAATTTGTTTAGCTTAATCACCTATTCAGCTATGGTCAACTGATGATGCAAAATGAGAAGGAAAAAATGCGCCTAGAAACTATGATACATATCAGAGAGAATAAATTAGTTCCTGATTTTACAAGGTCAACAAGATAAGAAGCTTCATCCTAGCAAACATGCTTGCCATGGAAAAGTAGCTAAAGAATCAAAATCTCTACCTTCCACATTGCTTGTCAGTAAGCACAATGGATACTATTTCCGGTTCAAGGACACAGAGCATAGTAACAGTGAGACAGGGCCTTGTTTATTACTACCATTTCACACAAGCAGGAAAACCAGCAGTTTCACAGGTGTACAGTTCAGATCAGATGTAACTCTTGCTTTGCCAGCTAGCCCATGGATAACCTACATTAATCCATGACTAATTGCACATGACTACATAAATGCATCTTCTTTAAAAACTCTGTTTCTGTAGTCCCTTTCTGACTATTTCTGCAGTAACCATGGATATGAAATACAGGATCAATATTTCAGTAGTAGTACTTTTTCCAGCACTAGTCATTCAGGTAAGATTACTTTTCTAAACCAACCCCTTTTTTGCTCAGTCAAGGATTGTGTTAGCCTTGTTTAAGTCACAGCATTCTACAGAGGATCACATTTGGTAACACTAAATTCCCTCTCAGATGCATTGTTTGCTAGGCAGAATTTGTCATCTTTTAAATATAAGCTAGAATTCTTTGTTCCTGCTTGTGTTGGTTTGTATTTGTCTGTTTTACAGTTCACAGTTTTATACTGCAATCATTCAGCACAGTCCATCAGGTCATTTCAATTGTTTTCTACATTTTCCTTGTCCCGTTCCAGACTGCAGAAGTAACAACTTGATAACATTTGCTTCCTCCCAGTGTTGATGGATACAGAAGAAAAAAATGAAACAAATGGGACTCTACTAATGTGAAGGACTCCAGGCTGCTGCTGCTTCTGGCTGCTGAGACTTTGGGAACAGAGTGAGAAAACATGTGCTAAAAGATCCAAACTGGTGTAAGACTGCTTGCTTGAGGAGAGTACAAAATGTTGCCTCAGCCTTATACAGATATGCTGGTTGGACTTTGATGGGATCCGATTTCCAACAGCAAGTGTCTGAGATTGATTTTAATAGCTGCTTGACTTGCTTGATATAGTAATATTAATAAACTGACTATATCCGTGGCAAATAACATTTTTAAATCCTAATCTTCAGAGAAAGTGATTTGAGAGAAAGTATAAGCCATTCCTGAATGCCATCACATAGGAATGCATATATGCAAATGGAGAGAATAGTATCCCTGAAAACCACAGACGAAAACATAAATCTAGAGTATCACATACATAAGACCTCAAACAAATCCTTCAATTGCTCAATAATCTGGTAGCAATTTAAAAAAAATTATTAGTAGATAAATGACAAATTAATAATTTACTAATGTTTTATGTCTATCTTATGTTTGTGTTTATGTCAATTAATTTTGAATAGTCTGATATAAGGACCAGGTAGGTTCTGTGTCTGCACCAAGGCAGGTAGTCTGACAAGGACAAAATATCTTTCTCCAGCTTCACATTTATTATAAAATGAGATGTAAAAGCTGTTCTTTACATGGTTTCCAAACAAGAATGATGCATTTCAAACATTATTAATAGTCTTTTAAATGGCATTTCCCTTCCTCAACAGCATTAGTAGGGTGCTGCTTTACAAGAGATGTGAGGGCTTTTAAAAAATTGAGAGTAAGACCTCATATAAAAACCTTTTAAATAGCTTTTTATTCACACAGACTCTCCTGCCTGGCAATCTTGTGAACGACACATAATTAGTGTCAGACATCATTCAAACTGCTGACATCAGGTGGTCACCAACAAGGACGCTGCATACCGCAGCTGAGATTTAAAAGCCCAGGTTCATTTCATGTGAAATGAGTGCTGTGCTTTTAACCCTTAAAGTGTTTAAATGGGGAAAAATGTAGAATCCAGAGCAGCAATTCATTATACTGCAACCATTTCTGTCTTAATGGAGTACATTTTGTGACATGGTGATTGAATGCTTTGGCATATGCACGATGCTTATATAAATAAGGCTGTACTTTCCTCAGGCAATGCAAAGGCTGGAAATTTTTTCTTCTTTTACAATTAAGCTTATGAAATGATACAATATCTTGGAATTCTTTGTTACAGTAAATAATGACAGACTATGTTTATATAAATTGCATAGATTATAGTAGATGCTTGTTTACCCAACCATTCAGTAAGAACTTGTTCCAAAACCTGTTGAAGTCGGTATGTAATTACTCTTTTTTTTCCCCTAAAGAAAAAAAAAAAGTTTCCCTCCTTCACTACGTATCTTCACTACAGGTAGTTTCCATCAGGCAAATTCCATTAAAATTTTAAGATTCTGCATGACATAAGGATAAAACAAAACAAAAAAAACCAAAATTATGGTCTATGAAAAAACCTGAAGTGTATATATATATATATATATATATATATATATATATATATATATATATATATATATATCTTCTTTGCACTTCCTACTTTAAGCTAAGAAGCTTATTACATTTAACAGATTTACAAGAAAGTTTATATATTGTGTACTTCTCATATTGTAAGGGCTTTTGTCTAAGGAGCACATTTTTTTTATTTTTGTTTGTGTGTGTTATGTGTTTAGACATAAGATTAATACACTCTATTCTCATCTGATTTCATTTTTCTAACACATCTTTCTACTTCTGTATATTACTTCTTTATATTAAAAGCAAGAAGATCTATATATTGCTGTTATAAGTGAGAAATACAATGGAATCAATAGAAAAAAAGATATTAATGCAGATGAAAAAGTTAATATACAGAAGAGTGAATTTGATTACCTTTTTTGTTTGTCAGATACACAAAAAACGCTAGTATCTTGCATTCTCTCTGAACAAAATCTTACTATATCTGTCACATTGTCCACATTTTGCTGAGCATTTCCATATGTAGATGTATTACTTAAGCTTAACAATAAAAATCAACTTACATCTTTTTTTGAGGAGATTACTATTTGCAGAGAACATTGTGGTGTCCGTGTGGTGGTTTTACCGTGCTGGGCAGCTAAACCCCACAACCGCTCTCTCACTCCCCCTCCTTTAGATGAGGAGGGGGAGAAGTAAAGGAAAGAACAACTCACGGGTTGAGATAAGGATAATTTAATTAAAGGGAAATAATTATAATAATTAAATAAAGACTACCATGAACTAAACAATTTAACTAAGGGGAAGTAAAAGGGAAAAGGGGAAAAAGGGAGGAAAACAAACAAACAAAATAAATGAAAGCTATATGGAAGTGCAGAGGAAAGAAATTACTCTCTACTTCCCACAAATGAGCGATGATTGACCACGTCCTTGAAGCAAGGCCTCAACGCACGCAGCCAGTGTTCGAGAGGAGGACCGACGTCTTCTCAACGAGAGCCCACCCCTCCCCTCTTCTTCCTGTTTCCACCTTTTATTGCTGAGTGTGACACCACATGGTATGGAATATCCCTTTGATTGGTTTAGGTCAGCTGTCCTAGTGATGTTTCTCTCGTCACTTTTTGCCCACCCCCTAGGAGGGTTAGAGAAAGGCCCAATGCTGTGCCACTGCTGCTCAGCAGTAGACACAACACTGGTGTGATAACACTGCTGTTCCAGCTACAAGTACAGAGTACGGCACTGAATGGGCTGCTGCCGGGAAAGTTAACATTCCAGCCAGACCCAGTACAGTCCGTTCTGATGGGACAAGTAGGAACAGTGGATTAAGGATGCCAACAAACTGCAGTAAAGGTTAAAGAGGAAAACAGGTAGGGGACTGTCCCTACCCAAAATACTCCCTTCTCACGAGAGTTCTCTTTACAGATTAGTCTTTTCATTTATATGTTTTTGATAACTGTAGCATGCTCATATTTCTCTTCCATTTCAAGACTGGAGATTTTCACAGTATCCACATCCTCAAGATCTTCACCACACTCCTCTTGCTTTCTAGGTAATGCCATGACTAAATACAAATACCTCAGCTGAAGTTAAGCATAGTACCTTGAATATTATTTGTTCCCTGAAATAAAGGTGGCAGAGACTCACTCACCATGGAAATGTCTTTTTCTTTTTTTATTAGTTTCATTAGTAAGCATGGACATTTCAGCCTTGGAAGTTATTTCTGGTGCTACAGGGAAGGTACATGTTATGACAAGTCCCTTCAAAAGAAACTATTAATGAACACATCAGCTGGTACTGATTCAAAAACTATATGGAACAGAAACCATTACAAGAAGAATGAACAATATGGAAGTTCTTCCATTGCTTCCTTTTTGAAGATAGTGATCCTGTTCTTTTCTGGTCTTTCTATTTTCTTTCTCTTCTTCCCTTTCTTTTCTAAAAGGTTTTCTTTGATAGTCTAAGAACTGAGGTCAACATTACAATTCATGCAGCTTTCTCTACTAAAAGTCTACACAACACTAAAATTGTTCAAGTGTTAAAGTGGCTATTAAACTCTACTTGCTCTACTTGCTGAACCCCAGAGAGGTCACCTAAAGCTGAACATTTATTGTAGCTGGTAAACTCAGAAGAACTAAATATCCTTTCATCAATGAACAACAAACAAACAAACAAACCAATAATTATGTATATGTTACACAATTTATAAAAATAGAAAATGTATATAAATTATATGCTGCAACACTATTTTCCTCTCCAATACAAAGTCAAACATGCAGATACATCTCATCTTTGTAGTTCTAAGCTCATTACGATCTCATGCCAAAGGTATATTATGAACAGAGACAATAGGTTTTCAGACATGAAGTCAAGGGACTGTAAATCACATTCTCACTGGGAATGTGGTTTTGTATAAGAGCATTTTGCTGTTGTGAATCTCAGAAAGGACAAATTTTTTATCACTGTTATATTAGGGAAAAAAGGGGGGGGGGAATAAAAGATCAGGGATTCTCTGAAACCATACTTCAAGTAGAAAAAGAAACGTGAGTCTCAATGGTTCTTCCTCACACAAATCCCTGCCCAAATTCCCATTAGATTCATTCAATTTTCTATAGAAAAACAAAACAAAACAAAACAAAACACAAACAAACAAACTGGAACAGCCATATATAGGAATAGGAATAGGAATAGGAATAGGATTTATTCTTTTAGTTCTTCTCTATCCCACCCTATCCATAAACATGCTAAACATTCAAGTTGGGACTTAAGCTTCCAACTAACAAGTATGCAAGCTGTTCTACAAATACTATCAAAGTATTTCTTATTACAGGTATGTAAAAACATGTCATTTCACTTCTGTTTTTCATGGGTACAAGGATCCTAAAAGATTGATTGCTGAATCATAAAACAGAAGAAATTATATTGCCAAAACTGTTTTCTTTTTTTTCTTTTTTTTTTTTTTTAAATTGAGAATGTACCCAACTCCAGCATGGTAACCTCAGATATCTAATTAAACGAAAGGTACAGTCTTATTTTTTTCAAGGAACTTAGCATTCTGCTTTTAATAACATTTTGAATGTTACAATATTAATGAATCCCTCCAACATCAATGCCATTAAAGAGGGTAAATATTACTAATCTACACAAAGGAGCTGAAGTTAAACATACACTGCAAAGGATATGATCATACAGTGGAACTGAAAGAATGCAATTAAGCTGAACTGCTTTACCTCTGCCAATAATAAATTTTTATACTAAATATGACTTTTTGACCAAAACACAATAGGGGTTGTCATCCCAAGAGAAATCTTTTTTTATATAAATTATTCCAAAGTTTCATATCTTGCACTGCCTTTTAGTGAATTCTTTAAGAACATAGTCTGAGCATCTTCATAGCTATGGATATCTTCTATACTTGGATACTTGTCTATAAGCATACTTGACTATCCTCTCAGTATAACATTAACTTTGAATTTCCACCTGTTTATGGAATAGACACCACATGTATTAGTTGTATCTACTTAAGTTTCTTTATGTCATTCTCCACCTCAGTAATGCCATCTCAGAGTGATTTTAATAGGAAATTCTAATCCAAACAATTGTAGATAAAAAAGGAAGAAAGAATGTTACCTTTTGATATTTCTAAATATATGAAGGCACGTAAAGCATACAGAAGTTACCTTCACATTAATCAGTAAATACTGAGCATTTTCATAGAATCATAGAATCAGAATATCCTGAGTCGGAAGGGACCCATAAGAATCATCGAGTCCAACTCTTGGCACCACACAGGTCTACCCAAAAATTCAGACCATATGACTGAGCACAGTCCAAACACTTCTTAAACTCCGACAGCCTTGGTGCCATGACTAAATCCCTGGGGAGCCTGTTCCAGTGTGCAACAACCCTCTCAGTGATTTTCTAACACTTTAAGAGGTTAATTTGTACAGTTGTACACGGTTGTATCATACCCACTTGAGTTGTCCAAGGCATACAGAATACATGCTACTATTTAAAATCCAGCCCACATGTCCCTCCATCCCCCAAAAGTTCATTTAAGAATTAAAAAAAAATAATTAAAAAAAAAAATCAAAAAAAATCAACATTAATTTTTGTCAATTTTCAAAAGAAGCATGCTACTGAAAAAAAAAAAAAGTTTTATTCTGAAATTGTTAAAATTATGTTTAGACTTCTCCCATTGCTTTCTTCCTCATTTAGATAAGACAATTTTCTGACTTTGACAAGAATCTGTTCATTGTTTTCTGACCCTTAAGTGCATTTCCCAATAAATAAAGTATTCACTGAAAATATTAGCTCAGAAACAGTGGCAACAAAAACATTTCTCACTGATACCAAAATTGGACATCCCTTGCTAAGTGTTTCTTCTCCCAGAGAAAGCATAAGAAACAAACACACAAGTTGTAAATCAGATTAATTGATGTTCTATTAAAAAGTGTTCAGATTAGCATCTGTATAGTTACTGAAAAAATACAGAACAGAAAACGTCCCTGAAATTTCTATTCAGCAAAATGTAAGAAACTCAAAATAAAGTAAACATACTGTCTTAACCTTAAACATGTGTGTATCACTGCCAGCCCATAATATAACAGTTCTGTCATAATAATCAGGTTCCAGTTCTGCATTCCATTAATATGCATCACATCCACTCAAGTCAGTGGGAATTTGGGATATGCAAGGAATGAAGAATTAGTTTTGTAATCCTTAGGCCACAATCCCATGGTAATTATAGTGCCTTGACATAGTATTGCTAGCTGAACAGCTCTGCAGCACCTTGTAGGGCATTAACAGTAGGATTTATTGCATTTATTTATTTTATGCAGATTTATTCTAAATATCATACCAGGACCCTGTCTCTGCACATTATTACCTGTAATAATTAAATTAAGCAAATGAAAACTTAGATTTAGATGCATTTTGAGTTATTAAGCAATACAAGTTTACTTCTTCCCCATTTATCCCCAGCTAAAGAGGAGCTCAGTAAAATCCTCGCTTTCACCTCTTCTGAGCAGAACTGCTTACTCAGCTCTCTTGGCAAAACAAAAGAGAATATTCACCTTATGGTTTGAGAGAAGGAGACAGCAGAAAAGAGTTGCGGAAAACAAGGCAAAAGTGTAATCACTGGGAGTTTGTCACAATAGCATACAGACAGAGGATGTTTCTTTTCTAACCCAGAAGTAATCCATATGCAAATTTCCAGTAACATTCAAAAAGTACTTCTCAGCTCAATAAATGCTTTCCATTCTTGGCTGCTTAGCACCCTCAGCTTTTTCCAATTAGGCCCTGTTTGTTTAGTTTTTTTTTTTTTTTAAAAAAAGTTCTAAAGAAAGGATTAAGGCCTGTATCATACAAGGGAGAAAACATAAATTAGAAATTCTTTTTGAATCTGGAGTATGCATTCATTAATCTTCCATCCTGCTGGGAAGTGTAATAAGAATAAAGGCAGAAAGTAGCTTTTTGCTTCATTTGATTTGTTCAGCTGAAAACATGCTTTTGACTATGTGGAACTAAATCCCCAAATTCATGACAACTCAGACAATACTCCCACATGTTAAAAGCCTGTGAGTTAAAAATAGAGCTGGGAACCTTACAGAAAACCACCTGGTGAGCAAGCTCTCCAGATTCATAAGGGCGAGACAGAAGGACATATGAATGTTCAGTGAATCAGCCAAAACTGTGAGAAGATGATAACAAGAGTTCAGGTGCTTGGTAATGCAGTTCTGCAGTGTGGTGTGGTCTCGGAGGGAAAATAACTTCTAAAATGACCAACAGGTCTGAATGATGAGTATGAGTTAGCTAGGGATGAGAAAACCAATGGAAGAGAAAAGGCCAGAGGCTGGAAAAGATAAGGTGTTAGATACGATTTACTGATTCTTTGCAGTAGAAAGTGCTGAAATCTATTGATTATGCTTTGCATTCAAAATGGAAAGAAAAAGAAAGAAAGAAAGAAAGAAAGAAAGAAAGAAAGAAAGAAAGAAAGAAAGAAAGAAAGAAAGAAAGAGAGAGAGAGAGAGAGGAAGGAAGGAAGGAAGGAAGGAAGGAAGGAAGGAAGGAAGGAAGGAAGGAAGGAAGGAAGGAAGGAAGGAAGGAAGGAAGGAAGGAAGGAAGGAAGGAAGGAAGGAAGGAAGGAAGGAAGGAAGGAAAGAATGCTAAAAGCAGAAATAGACATCTTCCTTTTATGATTAAAAATCAACTTGCCTCTATGTGCCAAGTCAGTTTGTGACAGATTTTTGCCGTGATACCATCAAAGTGAAAAAGAGAAAACTCAAGAAATTGTTTTGCTCCTTTCAGTACAATGCCAATAAGTGCAATGAACCAATACATAGAAATAGATACAAAAAGAAAGAAAAAGAAGGCAACAGTTCCTCCCGTCCCTCCTCCCTCTTAACATCCGAAAAGACAATAAGGAAGCAGCATGGCCTTCCAGATGGTGGTTAGGGCCTACAGTTTTCTGAGATCCTGTTTAATGGCACTGAAGCTCATATCCTGACTTAAGAACTCAGTTTGTTGCTACTTCATTGTCAACAATTCAATTTATGTGCTAAAGAAAGGCCCATCTCTTACAGACATTTCTCACAGCAGACAGAAAAAGACATTTGGTGTCACCAGAAATCATACTGTGAGTGCAGGCAGGGCTAGCCCTGGTCAGAGTGGGGCTGTGAGGCTGGGTTGGGTCATGGCTGTGGCCAGGCCACATAGAAGACATTGCAGTAAGGGTGTCACCAGTCAGGGATAATGCCTGAGACAATGCCATCCAAAATCTGTGAGTACAGATATTAGAGCTGGACCTTGGTGGGGAGGCAGGCAGGACCATGGCTAAATCAACATATGTGTCTAGGTACCAGAGAAAGTATTAGGAGTTAAGAGCAAAGGCTGAGCACACAGGACATGATCCAAAGGACCAAGCAAGGCACAGAGCACGACAACACCCAGCAGAGCTGCTGGCACAAACTCTCTGGCTGTAAAACTGTGGTTGGGGTGCATAATTTCTATTTTATTTTTTTATTTTATTTCGAAGAGCTCAGTTTAACTGTTATTCCTCAAGCCACAGGGACTGTGCGGGTTCAATTTCCCAAAAGCAGAAGATAATGGAACATAAAATTCACGTGGATCCTCTTGAAAAGCTTCACTTTTTTAACCCACACACAGGAAATGTTGGTCCCTTAAAACTACCTTAAGCAAACAACTGTTGTGACAAAAGGTCAGTGGTGGGACACCAAGAGATTAATGCAGGAGACTTTCCTTGTGGTGAGGCAAAAAAAACCTGCTCATCCCTACAAAAAATAATAGAGGAGAAGTGGAGGAATAGGCTAATTAAGTAGTGTTCACTAATCTTTATTATCTATCTCTACAATAAATTAAGTCATGCATACAGCACTAACTAATGTTGTATGTATGTATATTATAAACAACCTTTAAAATACCAGACACCTACACAGTTTAATAAAGTAAGCATGCATTTATTTCATGCCAGGCATGACTTAGAGGTGTGCTGGACACAGTTCTTCTCCTGGGGCTCTAGAGAGAAGTGACATGGCAGTGATGCAAAAACAGAATTACTAAATCATTTGGGAATAAACCAGTTTCGTTGCTCTACAGCACAGATCCTCAAATGCATCTAGCATTGCATTTCTTTCTCTTGAATGTGTAAGTAGATGAGTCTCTTACACATCTCACATGAGTGGTTCTCACCATGCAACTGGGGTTTTCAGCTAGGATAAACCCCAAGTGATCATGTGTAAGAAAGACTAAATACAGGAATTAAGTAATAAATATAGGGTTCTAGTGAAGTGCTCACAAGTCTTGATGAATATAAGAATTTTGTTCTTATCAAGCATCAGATACAATTTTTGAGAGAAGCCTTGAAGAGTTTACAGACCTTACTGAAGCAGTATACTTTGGGAATAAACATAAAGCTTGGATGAGAGAAGTCAGTCCAGAGCATTCAAGGTGAGGCAGAAGAAGATACAAAAAATAGGAGGAAAAGGAAGAAAAAGCAGATTGCTAGGCATGGTGCATTAAGTCAAGGAAGTATGTCCATTCCTCAAGTGGAATATATGTTCAGTGAGTAAGTTACAAGACATTTATTTATTTATGCAGTATGTCTGACACCACAGCTGGCTGTGGAATACTTGGAGGACATTTTAGATAACAGATATAACAGATTAATGACTGTAACTAACATTGCTGCTCATGGATATAGCAAACAAGAAAAAAAACAAAATACCTGCAGGTTCAGACACGCAAGTAGGGGATGAGCTGTACGGCTTTCTCAGGAAAAGGATAAGAAGCTTTGAATTTCACCAAAGCAAAATAATGGATGGCTCAGTAAATAACTGTTCTCAGAACATATCACCAGTGCATGAAAAGGTTTTTTCCTCCTTTCCTTGGTGTACAATGCATTCTTCTGAGTATGTATTTCCCCTTGGCAACTGAACATTTACCTCATCCAGTGTAAATCATTACAGCATTCAATAGTCCTTGAAGTAAACCTTTTCCCACTGTGAAATGATGTCTTGAAGAAGCTACGAGAGATATTGGAGCTATTTTTGCAGTGCTGGCCAAAAACATCATGCTTGTTTCTAACTGACAATAAAAACTTTTTTTTTTTTCCTATTTTAATGCTTTGTGTCATTAAGACAAAAAACAGATAATAAAAATACAGATAATCACATAACAAACTGAATAATTAAAGATGAACATCAGGTGAAGCTTACAAGAGCTAACAGAAACAAAAGACTGAGCCTGGATTTATACCCACTTCCTAGTCAAGTGTAATGCTAAAAGTGCATGTTGATGTGCACCACATGAACAGTTGAAAATAGCAGAATAGTGGTCTGCTATACTGTATCTGTCTGGAGTTTCTCCTTCAAAATAACTTTATGTTTACACTACTGTTGAGGAGGTCAGCATCTGACTGGACAGACGTCTGAATACAGTGTGAGCAGATCTGGTGTCACTGCTGCACTTCAAGGTATGTCTGTAAATCTTACAGGCATTTGTTATTGATAGCTTTGTATACAGGAATGTTTAACTCCATGTAACATTACCTTTTCTACTAGACTGTGTAGATGAAGGGAAATATGCATGAGGAGCTGGCACTGTTTCACAGACCTGTAAAATCAAGAAACTAAAGCTAATGGGTGATCTTGTCAGGACAGAGCTTGCTGGACTCAGTACATCGTGACTCCAGCCACACCAGCAGCACCATGAAAAACATCTGTAATGTCTAACTGTCTCTTGCTCTCCCCTTTGCGTCCTATGTACCAATAAAGCATTCAAACCAGAGTGGTTTATCTTTGAAGATCATCTGAGTTTCAAGCTTTCAGAATTGACCCAATGAAAGCTCAGTGGAAGTTCTGGCTGTGGTGGATTAGCAAGTTTTATTTCCTCTAGAAAACTGAACAATTGCAGAAACAGATTTATTTATCCTTTTTCATAGTTAATTATAATAGGAATCAGAGCCCAGAAAGAAGGATGATGTTAATGATGATATTGCCAGTAAGAAGATGGTGCTACACATTCTGTTTCCTCAGTTAGTGTTTGCTTTTAAGAAGGTCACATATCTAATCACTATTGCTGCCTCTGCTAATACTCACTTTCTGTTGCTTAACAGCATCTGCTATGTTTCCAAAACCAATATACATTATGTTATGAGAAACTGAGGTTAAGACTAACCTACAGTAATTATATGCCCTTTATGAACACTAACAGACATTAAACACCCTCCATTAAGCGCATGACAACTGTTACTCTGTTACTCACATCATCTTTATTCCTAGACTTTTGTTGTTTTGTCTTACAGTCTGAAAACCTGAGGAAAACCTGAATAAGTCTTTTGCATTTAGCAATCCAATATACATACATACATATTCTTACCTGAAACTTTCCAAGTCACTATTCTCCATATGGGCTTAAGGGACTCTTACCAAGATTTCTCTTTCTGCTTCAATTTATAGTATGAACACTGCTTGAAAGGCTCAGTTGTTTCCTCCAGTGTCCTGATGTCCCACCAAATCAAATTAAATTGATTGAAATACAGCCTGTTGATGCTTTTGTATAGCTATAGAAACTAATGGCAACCTTCCACCCTTTCGCTGAATGGTGTAATTGGCCTGCCAGAGAGGATTTGGGATTTTAACACATTCCCTGTTTGGCTGAGCTAACCAATTATTTTGCAGTTGCTATCAAGGCTGCAGACTTTTCTTCGTTGGGGTCATTAAGCTTGTCAAAACCAATTTGTCACCACAACTGCTGACCCTCATTGCCTCTGACAGCAGCACAAGTGTCAAACTAAACAGGCCCTTGCATTACAAGAAAGCAAATGACTGATCAGAGCCCACCAAGCATCCTGATCATATGCCACAGTCAGGCCTTCTGACCCCACAAGAGGTGCAAGCAGTATCGTCTAAATGACATGGGGTCACAAAATGACACTACTAATCATTTTGCAAAATAAGCAAAAAAAAAGCCTAGGCTAGCTAAAGTGAATTAAAACTCAAGGGCTGCATGTGCCTTGCAATTATGGTCATAGAGTTTTTCATTGTTTTCTTTTTAATTAAAAAGAGAAAATGAAATCCACTTATTCTGAAATAAAATTGTACGAAAGAAGTTACCAGATGATCCAGACTATTTTTTGGAAAGCAGCTCAGACACAGCATCTGGCACTAAAGAACTTTGAGTCCAATCCTGCAGACCAGTGTCATGCAATCTTCTGTGTAGTCTTGGCACCTGAGTGACATACAAATCAGGCCAGTGGCATGTTCTTCATCTGTTGTAATACCAGCCCCAAAGTACTCAGCATTCATCTGCACTTACTACAGCGGGGTAAAATCTGTCTGAAACACATGTGCAAACCTAGAATTTTCTTCTTTAAAGGTAGATAGATAGATAGATAGATAGATAGATAGATAGAGTGAATCCCTTCTAATTTTCTAAACAACTAAATTATTTTGTTGACTAATACTTCACAACCTGATTTTAAATCTCTCATTTACTGTTCCAAGTGTATTCAGTTTGATGGGGTAACTTTCAGTTTAGACTGATGTTGAACTAGCACCATGTCCTCAGTCCCAATAGAGTATTTGAAATGAAAATAAATTAACAAAAATAAGCAAACAGTTTCAGAGGAACACTTTCTCTCAGCGTGTTCCAAAAGAATCAAAGTCTTTATCTGAAGAGGCCTGGAAGGGGCCTATACCTGAAATAGCCTGAGAGGTCCTATTTGCTTCAATCATGATGACCTGTAATATGAATAAATCTTTGCAGTGTCAGGACTTTCACTCTTGAACACTATCTTGCAGTATGTTTGGGAAATACAGTGACAGCAACAGGTGTGTAGTATCCACCCTCCCCTTTGCCCCTCCTTCTTCCCACCAGAAGCTATCAAATATCATCATTTTCCTTTACTTTTGTTAAAATAGTATTTTTCCATGCAGATCAAGTACACCTCAGTAAACAAGATCTGATCTTAAGCGACAAAACCTTTTTTTTTTTTTCTTTTTTCTTTGTGTGTGTGTGTGTGTGTGTGGTAAGGGTGTGTACATTAATTACATTTATTTAAAAAAGGCTAAGTGGCTTATGGTTTATCACCAATGTAATGGCTTTGAGAACTAGTGTTCCTATTTAAGAAATGTTAAAGAAGAAGGAAGAGGAACAGAGCTAAAGAAGAAAGAAATGGAAGCCAGTGTTGCACAGTATCCCAAGATTTTGCTGAGTCCTAATGATGTCATTCAGTATTTAATTTCTGGTAACAAAGAGGTTTTTTTTTTCCCCTCCTTTCAGCAAGATGTACGCCTAAAATCTTGGCAAATTCAACATCAACAAAGCCATTTATCTGAAGCCAAGATTTGGATGTGAATCTTAAGTTGTTTCTAGGCTTCTCTATTCCTTCTCTCTGGATGGAAGAGAGCAGCCACAATTAAAAAAAATACATGCTTAAAAACCCACATTGTTATTTTGAGCTTGTTTTTAATTTACTTTTGGGATAGGGGGTTACAAAAAGACTATTACATTCACTGGCAGAAAAAGAAATGGTAATTGTGGTACGAATAATTGGGGAACAGCCAAATATTGCAATTTGCCAAGTATCACAAACAAAAGCTTTTAAAACCATGTACATGTACATTCTTTGACTAGTGTCTTTTGTTGTTAAAATCAGGCACGGTGAACTAACCAGGATGGCAGAGAGGGAAAATAAGAGGAGGGAATAAAATGGGTGTGACGGTCTTCATATTCCCTAACCATTAATCCCTTCTAGAGGGAGACACTCCTGATTTAAAACAAATTATTTCCTCTTATTTGTTTGTTTGTTTGTTTTGTTTGTTTTAGGAACAGCATTGACGCTAAGAGTTGTTGCTATATGCAAAGAAAGAAGGATTTTTTTCCCTTTGTTTCATTTAATGGCTAGCAAATAAACTGTTGATCTCCTTATGTACAACAATATTTTCCAGAGCCGATGAATTTGGATGAGTCCTATACAGTATTGGATGAGTCCAAAACAATATTCCTGATATGAATTGAATTCTGAATTTTTGATGACTGTTCACTGCCAGCCAAAAGCAGATGATGTTTTCAATGCAAGAATGACACCTAAGTGCATACGAGCTTCTCTGCAAAGGTTCCAGGTCAGGCAAGCATCTACCTTAAGCTGCAGAGAGTTGTTCTTTTTTTTTTTTTATTTGGTTGGTTGGTTGTTTTTTAAGGATTCCCATTTAAAAAAAAATAATAGAAAAAGAAAACAATTTGTATTACTTCTATTCTATGTAAAATAAAGAACTATTCCTGTTTTTTTACCATACTAATCCTGATTTACCTGAATTTTGATAGTAGGAGTTAGGACTTTCAAACCACAAAAGAGAGAACAGGAAAAAGATGTATATCACTATGCAAAAAATTGCATTTAACTTCAGTTAAGCTAGTTAGAGTTTCACTATAGACCACCTACATGCCAATAATCCTCAGACATCCTAACTTCCCTAATATGTTCAGAACTCATAACTGCTCCAGGATCCAACAGGAACAAACATTATATTACAGTATATTGTAATGTATTATAATATCGTATTACTGTGGCAATTTTAATCAGAAGTCAAGGACCCAGGACTCCTGAAGACACGGAGAGGAAAATATTGCACCTTGATATTAGTTTTTCAGAGCAACTCTTTGTCCCAGAACTTGACTCACTAAGTCTCGGGATCAAGTTGTCTTTACCTAATTAACATTCTTCACTGTAGAAACACTTGTTTTCTGTTGGTAAGAATAAAGAACATTTGAATGTTTTAGACTTACAGACTTATACAAATCCATTCCTTTACTTGGTATGTTGGTCTGGTTACCACAGAAAATCCACGCTTTATAAATATCAGAATGGACAGAAGTTGACTGAAACTGCAACATCGTGAAAGGCAGTGCAATACAACTACACATAGTGACTGGGAGTTAGGTTTTAAAGTATTATTTCTGGTCATCCTGACATCACTTCTTTATTCACCCTGAACACTCAGGTAGTGAACATACTTCAGCACAAAGATATATCAAATGCTTATTTCAAAGAGACATGCATAAATACTCAGGGAAGCCAAACTTTGTTCTCAATAGTCCTCAATATTCATGCTACACATACAAGAGCATACATGTCACATTAAATGGTAAAACATAACTTGTGCACCCAGTGAGAATCATATCAAAAAGTTTCAGAGAAAATGACTCAAAGGAAAAGCTTAGAATCAGTGTGCTGACATAACAGTTTTGAGTGACTGTTGCTCTCTTTTATGCAATGAATTTCCTCAGTGGGAAATTAATGTAAATAAAATATAAAAAATGACCTATAAAAGAAGTGGAATTTTGCATTCATTTTACTGAAGTGTAATTACCTACACAAGTTCAGGAACACTGAGAATCAAACCTGAAAAAAAATGTAAGAAGTACTACTTGATAGTCTATATTACAGTATACCTCTGAGAGTATAATGTGTTACAGCAATGCACGAATAGAAGAAAATAGATACACTTACAACCTATGCTGTCCTTATGATTTAGTGGTGACCTGCAATGAACATGCCATTAAAGACATTTTTCACTTTTGCACTACAAGCACAAAACAGATGACTATAACTCAGAATCAGAAATTTACTTTGACAGTAAAATTAGCCTCATGATTTTAGTGTTCAAATGTTCTGATTTGGTTGACATATGTGGATGAATCCAGTATCACAAGACTGCTGATGTGTACTGCTGCCAGCCAACTATGACTTCTACTTTAACTGCTCAGTGCTGCCTGATGGTTGGCTAATTCTTCCACCAACACTCTGCTGATGGATGTGAGTATGTTATGGTGTTCCCTCATCCACCACAGACGAAATCAAACAGGTTAGTTTATTTAATGAATATCTAGGCAAGATGTCTTAACACACGTGCATGATTAGGGAAGACCTATGCTATTACACAGCTAAGAAAGTCAGCAAGTCAGCAAACCATTTGAAAACAACACATATATTTCCACTGATGGTAAAAAACTAAAAGGAACAAAAATGAGTTAAGATTCAAATAGCACTCATAGGGTACCTGCAAAATTCACCCTCAGGTTCTAATACAAGTTATTAAATTCTCATTCTTCAAATCAGTAAGTAGAACTTCAACCAAAAAGTCAGCAGAGAAACTGCTGACTCATTCAACTCATTCAAGACTGGAACATGGCATTAGTAATGCAACAAAATGTCTGCTCTAATCTTTCTAGTTAGGCACAGATGGTGATGGTTCCATATTCGAGTGTTGTTTCTTCTGTGTAAACAGTGATAACTCACCTGCATGCAAGTTTACATCACTTACCAATGCTTTCTGTCAAAGCTAAGTTAAAATTCTGTTTACTTTGCTTTGCTATCACAGGAAATGATTCTATACTGAATTACACAAATAAAGTAAGCAAACAACTTAGCTGGTGCCTACCAACTGTAAATTTTGAGCACTTGACAACAAAAGTTTTATCACTGATTTCACAAACTAGCGATTCATTACATAGTGTAAACATAGCATAGCCATTACATGCCATTTACTAGTTTAACTACACAACTTAAGAAAACTCCCAGCCATTTTTTCAGAGATACTTTTTGCCTGTTTCCACTTAGACATGAGCATCCTGTAGTTTTAAAAACCAGGTCTACAGCATTTAAAGTTTACCAGAAGAGTGTACCAGAAGAGTACTCCAACACATGTTTAGGAGATACATCTGCTTCCAGGACATAGTTTCACAGAATAATTCCTCTACATAGCAGCAGAAGTGACAGACTTAATATCCAGATCACAGTGAAGCAGCACTGCCAGAGACCTCTACAGGACGTGGGTTCAACCTGAATGTCCCCATTCAGCCCAATAACCACAGTGCCTGCTGATCTCTGTTAGAATTGTCTGCTGTACTAATATTTTTATTATTTCTCCAGTTGTGTATGAGAGTATTCACACCTCATCACGCTTTTCCACTTTAATTGAAGGACATTAGAAATTTTTTTCTCATAGTGATTAACAAGATTAAGATTTATCAGACTGCTATTGCCTGTTGAAATTCTATTTTTTGACCATAGGTTTTGGTTTTGATAATTAGCCCATTCCCCTCCTGCTTTCTTTAGCAGTGAGTAAATTACTTTTTTCTTTCCATACCCTCCTCCCCCCCTCCCCCCCCCCCCCTTTTTTTTTTCCCCATTTTAAACTCAAAGACAAGGCTATTAAGATAACTTAATTACATTTGTAATTCTGGCTTCCAGAAAGAAGTTAAACACAACCATTGCTTTGGCACTAAAGTTCAGAGAGTTCAGAGCAGAAATGAACAAGAAAAGAAGATCCCAGAGGGGATGAAATGAAGTATGGGGAGAAAGAGAAACAGATGGCTATCACAGTTTGAATCAGAGTTAGGGCTTCCTGGTGTCTTTTACCCACCTTTGATGCAAGACAAAACCATGGTTTCTCATGAAAAATGTGCAGAACATATATCAGAAAAAAAAAAAAGAAAAAGTAATTTTGTTTTCTTATTCAATTTTGTAAAATTAAAAGCATTCTGTAGTGTTTTAAGAGGGGACATAAAATATTAACTGCCATCACAATTGTTTTAAACATCAAGTATGGAAACTGACAACAGAGACATCATTTTGATTTTTTTTAATCATCCGTAGCCGAGACTTGGATGATAGACTAAATCAACCGATTTGATAAAATTCATGCAAGGCACATGCCTTTCTAAACCCCCATTTCTATCAGCTTAT
Source organism: Aythya ferina (assembly GCF_964211825.1). Lineage (NCBI taxonomy): Eukaryota > Metazoa > Chordata > Aves > Anseriformes > Anatidae > Aythya > Aythya ferina. Next base: position 29,392,652 of record NC_140299.1, read on the forward strand.
TTCCTTATCAAGTGAGATACTCTGCAAATTTACAGTGAAAAATTACAGTTTCATATTTAAGTCATCAAAAAGTTGTTCTCCATCAAGCAACTTGGACTTGACATTAATTATTCTAATCAACTTAGTGAATGCATTCTCTATAAGGGTAGCAGGTTGATATAACCTAAGGTCACCATCAGTTCTATATGGATGACTGTAGAAACGTGTCAATTATATTGCTATGAATGTGTCATTAAACAACAGATAAGCAGCTTCCTAAATAAACATTTTTTGTTATTATTGTTTAACAACATTACATCAGTTCTGTAGTTAAGACCAGTTCACAACTGAAATCATCATCTGTTGAATTTACAAACACCAGATCACCATGCCAATATCAAGCACGGTCAACAACACCAAATGAAAGGTCTTAAGTTCTCTTACTGGTATCCTTTAGAGATTTGACAGGATGGTATATTTAGGTACATAGAAGTAGTAAAACTTCCTTTGAGCAGCCTAGTCTTTGGAAATGAAGACAATGCACAAGGACAAGTGTTCTGGTTACAAAACAGTAGGGAAGAGAGAAAAGATGCAAGTATCGATGACTTCTCAAGTGCTTTGACATTTCATAGGAACTTTTTATTTCTATTCCAAAGCTAGAAAGAAAACTTCTGAGGATTTCTATGTTCAGCTTTCAAATATTTTTTTCAGTAATAAAAAACTATGCTTGCTGCCAAGATTATGAAATCACATAAAACTAAAGATCTCATGTTGTAATTGTGATTGCTTCCAATAAGAGCTCCATTTCATTTGAAAATAAATGTCCTAATTTCTTGACAGTTTGTCTGAAAGCAAAAATATTTTGTTTGATTACAAGTCAAGAACAGATCTGAAAAAAAAAAAATATTACTAATGTTTATGTAGTCTAAAATTATACTAATTCTTTTTTTGTCAATCTTTATGATTTGGAAATGCAGTCCTCATTATGGAAATAACATAAAACAATAAATAAATAAATAAATAAATAAGTAATAAAAGTGTTGTTGGTATACGCAACAGACATTGCTCAAGTGTATTTCATTCACCTTTTACCATTAATGAGATCTTCCTTTGACACAGTGAATACCTCTTTGAAAACTACTATTCAGTAGTTACTGTTAATGAAGCTGATGCTCTTAATGAAAAATGGTAATTCTTTTATTACTAGCAGACAGATCTGACTTATGCTATTCTCACAAAGTCAATCAGCATTATTCACATCACTGTGATTTTTTTTTCAGCAATGGAGAGGTCAGAAATTTCACAGAGAACAGGATTGTTACAAGGTTTAAAAGAACAAATCAGAATTTTACTTTATATATGGGAAGCTAGAGTACAGACTACAGGTGAATGAGAACTTGGGATCTCAGTTAACAAGATTTCAACACATCTGAAGTAAAAGAAAAGGGAACATAACTGCAAAAGAATGTAATCTACAAAAACAATTTCATCTTTCCTGGGGTAAATTAACTGCAGGCTCCTCACTTGCAAAACAAAGTGTTTGTTTTTCCAGCCTTTTTAATGTCAAAATGCAAGTGGAAAATAAGGACTAAATTAAGCAACATTAACTTGTCAAAGAGAAGATTATAATAATTTTCAAATATTTGTTTTTTCCCCCTTTACACTGTGTAAAAAGTGAGAGAATAAAGACTCAGAAGAATTTTCCAATTATGGATAGATAGACTGTAAAGCTAGCTTACAAGTCACTGCTTTCTCTCTAAGGAGAAGGCAATGGAACATTTCCTTGAAGCTGGGATCCCGCTAACAGGAAAGTGTTATGCCCTTTTGATCAGGTATATTTCAGCTAATAAAATCTCTGCCCTAAGAATGAATCTAAATGGAAAATATTAATAACTTTTCAGACAAAACTGGGCTATACCTCAAGAGGGTAGTGCTGTTGCTAGAAGATGTAGTCTTGTCTCCCTGAGTAACATTCTCATTTCATCCCACTCACCACTACGTTGTTGAGCCCCACAGAAGTACTTTAAGAGTTTGTGACAGAAGCTTTCCAAGGTCATTACTGGATTGTTGATTTTTGTAAAATCTGCCTCAGTTTTCATCCTGATTTGGCTGGACATATTCTCAAGAAAACCATGACTTTCTTAAAAAGTCAGTTGAGAAATCTCTAATTAAACTTATTTGGCACTCTTGGGAGGAACAGATCAAACTGCTCTCCTTTTAGTTCCTGCAAAATATCCCATGTGAAGAAAGTTATTTAGAAATAAAAAGCAGATAACAGTAATTGACAGTTGGTTCTTAAGGGATACCCAGTCAGGCAGTAGGACACATGTTACAATATCCTGCTACCCTGCCAGATAATGTGCCAAAGTCACAGTATTGCATGCAGCCTATGGCACAGAAAACGTGATTCATACTTTTCCAAGCAGAACTGGATTTCTGTTACTATTGCCAATTGCTAAGTGTTGATGTGCTTTGAGAAAGGTAAAGAAAACACTAAAGAAATTCATCCTACAATTAATGGCAAACAAAGACCCTGACAAGAACACAATACAGTTATTTCCAGGCATATGTCATCCACTGGTTCAGACCAGATCACAACACACATTTTTAGTATTGATTTTAAAAACTATCTTGGCTTGTTGGAAGAAAAGTAAGAACATGTGTTTCAGATTTTGCTAAAATACAACTGTTATTCCTAAGCTTGGCTATGACAAAAGCAAAAATCCCAAAGTGTATTTCTTCTACTAAAGCCTATTTAAAATATCGTTTTAACCTACTTCTTTTAAAAAGTGTAAAAAACTTTTGATTTACTATTTATTTTTTGTTTTGATATTAACAGAACATCTCCTTTGTCTTGACTTAAAGAATTGAGGTTAATGCTCTGATCCTTTGAAAGACAAAGAGCAGATGCTCAGGAATGAGAGTGGAAAAAAGTCATCAGCTAATAAAGAGGAAGACCATACCACAAACTGGAGCTGGAGGAGCCTAACAGCATTTTCCACCTGTTGCTGAAAGAGTCCACTATAAGGCAGTTGGACTCCTCTCAGGCTAGCATGGTGCTAGCAGCCACATTAACAATATTTTTATAAAGAAAAGAAAAGAGAAGAGAAGAGAAGAGAAGAGAAGAGAAGAGAAGAGAAGAGAAGAGAAGAGAAGAGAAGAGAAGAGAAGAGAAGAGAAGAGAAGAGAAGAGAAGAGAAGAGAAGAGAAGAGAAGAGAAGAGAAGAGAAGAGAAGAGAAGAGAAGAGAAGAGAAGAGAAGAGAAGAGAAGAGAAGAGAAGAGAAGAGAAGAGAAGAGAAGAGAAGAGAAGAGAAGAGGAAAGGAAAGGAAAGGAAAGGAAAGGAAAGGAAAGGAAAGGAAAGGAAAGGAAAGGAAAGGAAAGGAAAGGAAAGGAAAGGAAAGGAAAGGAAAGGAAAGGAAAGGAAAGGAAAGGAAAGGAAAGGAAAGGAAAGAAAAGAAAAGAAAAGAAAAGAAAAGAAAAGAAAAGAAAAGAAAAGAAAAGAAAAGAAAAGAAAAGAAAAGAAAAGAAAAGAAAAGAAAAGAAAAGAAAAGAAAAGAAAAGAAAAGAAAAGAAAAGAAAAGAAAAGAACTTCATAATCTGGACGTTTTGTATTTTCTACATGAATGAGTACAAGCTTTGTATTGCTGAAAGCTTCACACATTGAGCATCTCACAGGACTCCTTACAGCATCCATAGAAGCTTAGCAGCCCTGGGAAACATAACAACCCTTGTCTTTCCATAATCTTTAAGCATTCTTTTTTTTACAGCTAGAATCAGGAGCTGAAGTAGTCCTCCCTCACCCTCATCCCCTTAATCCCCCACCTTTGGTGGGGAAAAATGGGGCAGAAAATGAAGATGCTCTTGACTAACCTGTATCTGTTTGCCTACATTGTGATGCTGCTACCTGAGGCACTGGCAGCAAAAGATGCTTTTGTAACCAGCTCTGCTTTTGGAGAGTCTAATAAAAACAGAATGGAGGTATTAATACTCTATGCTCTTTACTGCCAGTGCTATATTCAGTTATTCAGCTGTTTTGCTGCTCAGAGATATTTCTCTTCCTTTCTCACAAAGGACGGGATACATATTTTCCAGAACCTGAAGCTATAAAGGACTTAGTCCAAGAATATAGGAAATATCAGGATAAAGTTAGAGGAAGAGTACTAAAATGGAAGGCAAGGTAGGTCAGCATGAGCCAAATCATGACAAGGAATGAGTGCTTTTTTGTTGTTGTTGTTTTTGTTTTTTGTTTTTTTTTTTTTGTTTTTTTTTTTGTTTTTAAAAAAAAAGCTTAAGTATACTCTAAACTACACTAGAATTACTTAAAATGACACCACTACTTTTACTCTTTTATTTGTCATCTTTGCAATGACTTCTATCAAAACCATTAAATCCACAGGACATGAAATTGTTGGTAATTTCATACTAATCATCGTTATTTTTAAATGATATGCACAGCATTTCAACAAGGGCAAGTGCCATGTCCTGCGCTTGGGGCACAACAACACCAATCAGCACTACAGGCTGGGAGATGAGTGGCTGGAAAGCTGCCTGGCAGAGGAGGACCTGGGAGTATTGGTTGATAGTCGGCTGAATATGAGCCAGCAGTGTGCTCAGGTAGCCAAGAAGGCCAACAGCATCCTGTCTTGTATAAGAAACAGTGTGGCCAGCAGGGCTAGGGAAGTGATTGTCTCCCTGTACTCGGCTCTGGTGAGGCTGCACCTTGAGTACTGTGTTCAGTTTTGGGCCTCTCACTACAAGAAGGACATTGAGGTGCCAGAGAATGTCCAGAGAAGGGCGACCAAGCTGGTGAGGGGTCTGGAGAACAAGTCTTAGAAGGAGCAGCTGAGGGAGCTGGGATTGTTCAGCCTGGAGAAAAGGAGGCTCGGGGGCAACCTTATCACTCTCTACAGGTTAAAGGTTAAACCTTAAAAGAGGCTGTAGTGAAATGGGGATTGGTCTATTCTCCCACGTGCCTGGTGACAGGATGAGGGGGAATGGGCTAAAGTTGTGCCAGGGGAGGTTTAGGTTGGATATGAGGAAAAACTTTACTGAAAGGGCTGTTAAGCATTGGAATGGGATGCCCAGGAAAGTGGCCAAGTCACCATCCCTGGAAGTCTTTAAAAGACGTTTAGATGTAGAGCTTAGGGATATGGTTTAGTGGAGGACTTGTTAGCGTTAGGTCAGAGGTTTGACTAGGTGATCTCGGAGATCTCTTCCAACCTAAATGATTCTGTGATTCTGTTACTCTTGCGATGAAGAATTTAATAATTCATCGAAGTATCTGAACAATAGTTACACATACTGATTCACAGAATTAGATACAAATTCCGATACAATTTTCATTAGTCAAATGTAAAAGATGCATGTGAATAACTGAAGATTTATGATGATAAGCAGTGTTCAAAAACATAGACTAAAAACAGAAAATTCAGAGGTAATACTTTAAAACACTTAGGAACACAAAAAATTTCAACCTTATTTGTTATTGAGGATTACTAAAACTACCTGCAGTTTCATGTTCAACTAAGCTGATTTTAGAAGTTAAATTAGCTCTGTTCTGTTTCTTCTTCTGCATACATATTCATTTATTATGTGCACATAAATAACTTTCAGCATTAGTAAAATCTGTCTTCTGTATTTTAAGTTTAGCAATCTATAATTAAACAAGCTGCATGTTGCTGTGACCATCTTCAGCCTACTTCCTGTACATTTACTACACCCATGATCAGTACAATAATTTGAATTGGATAAAAATAAAAAAAAATTACTTAACAGGAGCTCACACACCTAAATATTTCAGAAGCCTATTAAACATAAAAACACGCTGAATGAGAGGCATACACTCAAATGAAAAATAAAAATTTCAGAAATACGTAGGATGTCACAGACTTCTCCAGGGGAGGGTAGTGAATGGTAAGAGACCCTCCTTTCTTTCCTAGAATCTTCTAGGAACTTCATATATCTACGAGTCTGCAAGATGAATCGCTGTGATCTTTCAATGCACAAAAGTGGTATGAAGTTCTGCTATCCTATTCCTCAAGAACTTCACTAGGCAAAATTTTCTTCAAAACATCAGTTATGAAGAAAATATAATCTTGGCCCTCGTGAAGTCTTGTAAACTAAATGCTTAAAGCATATGAATAGCAGCTTCCAACACAATATGCTTTTGACCTCTAACATACATTATGCATGTATGCATCAAGTCACAAATAGGGAAACCTAATTCAAAGAGCAGTTTAAATCTCACCTCAGCCATCAGTGAAAAATGAGGGTCAACTGTTTTAACAGACGTAGAATATCTGTGTTACTTGGGTCCAGGATCATAACATAATTTGTATTTGATATCAGAAAACAGAAGGGTTCTCTAAAAGAAGTGTGTGTGTGTCTACGTTTCTCAACTCAAGAAGAAATATTTCTTGATTCATGTTCTGTAATCATGTCTATTGAAAATGGTCTCATGGAAAGTACCACTGACCCTATCTTCTGTCTGAATCAGTACAGACTGTCTGGCTCTGTTGTTCTCCTGTTTCTTGCTTGCTTTCCTTCAGAATTTTGTTCTCACTTCTCTGTAACTGGCTTCCAGCAAATCAGCTAATTAAATACCACAGCGGTGACAGTGAATTTCAATGAGTACTATGTGATTACTCTGTGGACTCTTGCCAGTCTTCCAGCTCAGACAACAGACAAGTTCTACGCTGTTCAGCTGAAGCTACTTCATGGTGTTTCTGCATGTACTGCCTACTGACCCAGCAAAAGATGGGTTAGCATCATACTAGATGCTGTACAAGCACAGTAGATAATTATCCCTGCAAGTATTTGCAATAAAGCAAATAAGCAATAAAGGGGAGGGCAGGATATAGGGAATGAAAAAATGTAACTGTTGTAAAGATGTCAATCTCATGATTTTCATTTAATGAGAAGGTTTCAGTGAGGTAATAGCTAAAGAGAAATAATAATGAAGGGATGAGGTGAAGACTGTAAGGGAGCAATAAGGAAGGGAGGAGTGGCAAAAACCTTCGATTTGTGCAGGGCAGAGAAATTCATAGAAAATTCTCTGTGGAAAGTTTCTCTCTTTAACTGTTTCAGCAGATGTGTCTTTGAATATTTGAATGCAACTTTATCCTGAACTTGATTTATTCAAACTGTTTTCTAAACTCAATTTGGAGAAAAGTCATCACCTAATCCTGTATACCCAAATCAGTGATATATCTTCACTGCAGGATCTAGGTTTACAGAACAAGAATCAGGCAAAGACAACCCTGTTTGTGCCATGGCTTATTCTCAGTGATCAGCACTGAGGTGGAAGTCTTAAAGAAGATTGACCTGGAGATCCTGCAGCCCTCAGATAACAGATTTCTAAATTCCAAATCCTGAGAAGGTTCATATCCAACACCTTTTAAAAAGTACCACCAGAGAAAAGAATGAAGAACAAAACCCCGACAACCAAACAGAAAACAAAACAAAAAAAAACTATTACAATTAAGGATAAATTATCTGTATGTTTCTAATAAATTGATATAAGGTCTTTCAAATAATTAATTCTGAAGTTCCATGTATATTATTATACTATAAGAGCATAATACCTAGACATTCTGTATAACATTAGCAGAGTGTATGACTAGGTGTAGTTATGACTAAGTGTATGACTAGGGAGTAATCATGACTTTAAAATTCATGAACAAGAATCTTCTTGGGAAGAAAGTACAGATTACCCTTTCAAGAGGTCCAATTTTAGCACTTTTGACTAAACTAGATACAGGTAATTTTGGAGCTGAACAAATGAAATCTTAATCCTTTAAATTCCTTCTCCATCTTTGCAACACAACTAAACAAGGTCCCTTTGATTTTTTCCTTGGAACGGAAATTCAGCTTTGATCAGTTTCTCTACATATATACCTAAGGAGTTACAGGATGAATTTTGTTACTTGCTCTGCTCGTGAGCATCTTGTCATTGAGATTTTATTTCACACTTGCAATTACTGTTTAAGAGAGTTCCCATGCTCCTGTACAGACCAAATTAATGCTCTTAATGACATTCCTTCCATGAAACACTCACTTTCCTTATTGTGATTCTTGTCATTTGAAAGCTGACTTGCTAAGTTGTACTTTTTTTTTCTTCTAACATTTTGCACATGAAAGCAACAGGTTTATTGATTATGTGCTGTCCAAAGTATACAACCACTAGAAAAAAAAAAATAAAAAAAAATCATGCATGCTGTCACAATTCATAGTAATATTTTCACTGTAAATTTTCCCAAACAGATTTTCAGGATTTTTTGCATAAATCTGATATAAAGATAAGTGATATTGTTATATGTCAGTACCGAGTTCTTTGAGGAAAAGAGAGTTATTGTTTTATTTTGTCTTTAGTTGTGATATACAAACTCCTTGAGAGGCTAAATACATCCAGCCTCTGCAGCCGTAATTAGGAAAAAAAGTGACAGAGACTTGCAGTGTATTTCCTGTGTGGAAACAATCAAGCTGAATGGAGTATCGTCTTTATGGATGGCAAAATTCAGTGATACAGGTCTAGCTTTGGTGCAAACATCCTACATTTGGACATTGTGATTTAGCAGAATCAGTCCTGGAATGATTACAAGAACAGACTCTGTATATAGTCATTCTCAAAATACCATGTGTGAGAACAGCTTTCCATTTGGTATCCACCAAGGCTCAGCTTCTTAAACATTTCAGGAGTTTAGTTTCAGTACCTTGCTGTCCTAATCAGTTATACCATGCTCATGTAAAAATGTGAATTTTCATTTCAACTGCAGTACAACTATCTTATTAAAAAAAGTAAATAAAACCTATTCTGAATTGTCCTGTTAGTTCATTCTAGCACATATACTGGACTAGTTTACAGAATAGTACACTTTAATTCCTTTGTTTTGTTGCAGAGCTATTGTACTTACTTGCTAATGCAGAGACAGAAAAGAACATGACATTCCAAAATGCACTCTTTCCTGTGATTTATTCTGCCTTTAACAGCGTGTGGTAAGACTACTCTGCATTTTAGTATAACCATATAAATAAGAAAATAAAAGTGTTTACTATAGTATCTGGATGAAAAAAAAAAAAAGGTTAGTATATGTATTACAGCCCACTTCCAGAAGCACGTTGATTTACCATTTGTTCTTGCAGCGAAATGCTAAAACTCTTGCAACTTCATGTGTTCCTCAACTCTAATGGGTTAATTGTGTTCTTCTTTTTCAGTTTCCCCTTACAGAATAAAGACAATCACTTCTTTTGTCTCTGTGGACCTCACCTTCTACGGATGGTACAAAACTGATTCAGAAAGTAATAACGTAAATCATACAAAATTGCTCCAAACAGCTGAGCAATTACTGAATTTCTTTTCTAGAGAGACTTTGCTGGTCATAAATTATATGCAAAAGTTTGTAGTAATGTAGGCATCAGGTTTGGATTTACAATACCTTTAGCAACCCAAGAATCTCCCCAGTCACAACTCAAAGTATATCTAAGATGGCCTAAGTCCAAGCACTAATCTGCTTTGGTGTCATCAGTTGAAATTCATGGCTTTTCCTTTTAAGTCCTGTGCTGATGGTGCCTTTATGTTTTGTTTTGTTTGTTTTTTGACATCTATGAAATTAAAAAAAAATGCACTCTTTAGCTTAATTTTTGTTCATGATGCAAATACACAAAGCAGCATTTTACTCATCATAAAAAATAAAAGAGAAAAAGACAGAGAATATTTCCAAAAGGGCTTTGGGAGGTCTAGTCTCTTGGTTTAAAAAATTAGATTTTTTTGCAACTGCAAGATTTATAAATATGTCAGGCTGTGCTGTAAAGTAAAAAGTGTAAAGTAAAGTAAAGTAAAAAGTATTTCAATTAGGAGTATAATATGTAATCTAAAGTAAATGATTAATATAACAATTTTCTATAGTTTAGCATTAAATACCAGCTGCTACTTCTTCACCTAGAATTAGAATATGATACAGTTTTATAATCTGAAATTTTAAATTCTATTGCTTCTTTTTAGCTTAGAAATGTGACAAAAAGTATTGCATGTAAAAAAAGAAGAAATTCTCTATGGCCTTGTCATAATTTAAGCAGCAGACATTAGAAAAATAATAATGCTTGAAGACTATCATCCTGCTTAGGAGCATGGGGTGTGCAGTGAACAGCAAAGCGCAACATTTTGTCACCCATACAGGTGTACCAGTAGAGTACTTTTGTACATAAAGGCCCTCATTCACCAAGTTGTTCCACCCTGATGTATTTTATTTTTCCTTGCCTCTTTCTTAACAATTAGGTAATTATTTCTGTATTTGTCATGCCTTCCACTCCTATTAACCCTGTCTCACCTCACCAGCCTTTTCTGTGACTCCAACTCCTTTCCAAAACCTGTCTCTTGCCAATGGTGGAACAACTGACAACCTGTGCCACAACAAGGTTAGAATGAGGTGCACTGACTGGACAGGGCATCTCCACTGGCCTGAGTGGGTGCCTTGTAACTACTTTTCCCTTCGCAGAAGAACTTTTGCTCCTTATTTATACCATCAAATTCCACATGAGCTACAGGGACTTCAGGTGTGCTCCAGGACAAAACTTGCCATCCTTGGTCCTTCTCTGGCTGGACAGAATCTGCAATAGAGAAACTTTTCTTCTACTGAAGAGGAGAAAGAAAGAGAAAAAAAGTTGAGGAATAGTGGCAACTGGAAGATCAGTCTACTCCCAGCTTTAGGAAAATTCTCTTTGTATGTGTATCAGACCTATCCTCCATGTTCAGGCTGTAAATGTCTTAAAACCATTTTGGTTATCTGCAGTCTACAGACAATTATGAACTGAACTACAAATTTATTTTATGGAGCTCTGCAGTGGTGTTTTAAAATCTCTATATTTCTCAGAAGCTGCAGTGCTCATTGGTAAAGTACTTCAATGTACCTTTATCCTTTTATTCACATTAACGTCTTATTTAAGGTAGGCTTTCTAAATTTAAGGTTCAGCTTACCTAAATGAGGTTTCTACTTTGTCAGCTAAATTTTTGTTTGAGTAATGCCAAATATTGCTTGAATGGATAACCCCAGGCTGTTATCTTGTAATGATTTAATATTCTTTCCAGGTGTGTTCTTTCAGTGTCCTTTCTTGCTGTAAAGAAGTCTCATGCTCTGACATATTCTCTTTCCTGCAAGGCATATTTTCAGAAAAGTGGACATCATTTTCTGAGCACTTTCTTTCATGCTATGTTCAAGCTCCGTATCATTGTAATAGTAATGGTACTATGTTAGATTTCTTCAGACAGACCTAGTTCAAGGAGTGTACCCTTAATGGGGGATGACAGAACAAGTGGCAGGAGAAGTCTGGAAAGTGCTTACAGAGAACATTTAGTTCACGTTCCTACCGGAGATCATGCACTTTCAACTTTCATTGAAAATATTGCTGTCTGGCATTTAGCTATTTTTTCCCAAACGCCTCCAGTGCTCCTATTGCATAGCTTCTGCTGGCAATATAGTCCAGGAATTCATTGCAATACTGTTCTTATTGATCCTAGGTTTTCCTAACAATCTCCCTTACAGAAAAGAAGTTTCAATATCCATGAAGGATAGAAAAAGTACACATTGATCCTTTTCAATAACATTTTTATGTATTCAAAGAATATATATATCTGCATTCCTCTCTTTTTCACTCTGTTGCTTAGTGAAAACTAACACAGCCTTTTAATGTTGTCTAGATCACTTTCTAAAATTCTGGTTATTCACACTGGTCTTCTTGGATTCCAGAGGCTAATTTTTTCATCTGGACCTATTTACTTGAACTGCAGTGGGAAATATCACTGGCCCAAGAATGAGCTAACAATGGTATCTGTTGTCTTACAGATAGTGCTCTACGGGTACGTCCTTGTGTTCTAAAAGTCCCCTTTGCAGCATAACAGCATTATTTAATGATATTCAGCTTGAGGTTCATTATTGTATTCTTTTTTTTGTTTCCTGAAAATTTGTTATGTGGCCAAATGTTAGCAGCCCCCTACAGGGTTCATTATTCCTGCCTAATTACAGTCTCCCATACTGAGTCTTAATGAAAAGCACTTTAAAAGCTTTTTCAAGATAGCTTTGTATTCTGACCCTATTCCTTCAAGATACACATATTCACCCAGCTTCATCTGAAAACAGAATAAATATGCATCAGACTGCTACACTACCTGCTTGGCTAGACATGAGAGATCCCTGTGAAACTACACTCAAGATATATCCCTCTATCTGACATGAATCACTGGGGTTTTCAGACATGGTACCTCTGGCAGGATTACTCAGCCTGTTTGCTATTCACTCTTCATCAGTTCTATGATTACATTTCTCCAATGATCATAATATGTATCACATACAAGCACCATAAACCTTCATAAAGAACAGTCACAGCATCCATGAATTCAATAAATGTTCTCTCATGAGTAGCACTGGGCTTGGAAAAATGAAGAGAAAAAAAAGAAAAAAGAAAATAAAACAATTGGTGTTTAGAATAAAACTGTGCTTTTAATAATAGAGCAGATAAATGTAAGCAAGGATGATGTCATGTGTATATCATTGCTCAGTTGAAAGAATCCAAATAATTTCTTCAGTTGTCTGACTACAGTCCTTATTTACACACACTGACTCACAGATAAAAGAATTTGTGGAGGGAGGAATCACTTGAATCATGCAAGCCTGACTCGGCATCATTGATAGACCTACTCACTGTATTTTTCTGAAGTCTCAGCTCAGCTGGATTTGCATGTTTGTAGTGATAACCTCTACTGCCCCCTTGTCTGTCTAGTCTGCTAACACATTATTCATGCCATCAGAATTTTTTCCTACCTCAACATCTAATGCCTAAGAAAATATAGTGTGACCAAGTATATGAGTCAAGTTCTCTCAACCTATTTTCACTTGGTGTCAAAGCATACCTACCCAGTGTAAGATTACTAATCTATTTTTGGACCTGAAATTTTCAGAGAATGTCTTTTTTATTTAAGAAAGCAGTTTCTGAATGAAAAACTCGGTTGCTTAACGTCCACTGGAAATATCAAACACTATGTAGTGAAGACAGTTGTTAAAAGAAAACCTTTTGAAGACAGTTAAATGTCATTTGATTGGCCAAATAAGATTTGTACGTTAAACATGTCTATGTCTATTTCCTCTAAGAGTACCTTACAATGGCATGCAAATCTGGAGTGAATGTCCCTAGTCATGTTTCAAGGGTAAGTGAACATGATGTAGAGTTTGAAACCTGTATTTATGATGTATATTTTTTCTCTGATTATGTTTTAATTTTAGCTAGAGCTTCAAAAGTACATGGACTGAAAGTGTTAAAAAAAAAAAAAAAGAAAAGAAAAGAAAAGAAAAGAAAAGAAAAGAAAAGAAAAGAAAAGAAAAGAAAAGAAAAGAAAAGAAAAGAAAAGAAAAGAAAAGAAAAGAAATAAAATAAAATAAAATAAAATAAAATAAAATAAAATAAAATAAAATAAAATGTTTTCATCTTCCTAAATTTTTGTCCTTCCTGGTCAAATGCAGGTACCATAAGCAAGCTCTGCCTTATATGAAGACTGATGTTAGCTTTAGTACAGCCCTGACACTGTTCAGAATTGACTTAAGGTCTAAATCCCCAAGTTGTACACTGTGTGAAGGAATCTCTTGTTTCTGACTACTTTATGAGTGCAGCTAAAACCTTTGTATTAGAGGCTTGATCCTAGCACTTTTAACATATTATATTGTACATATCTCCACGAGAACTGTAACACTGCAATTTATTCTCTCTTATAGGTTAGCCCATGTCATTTTGAGAAACTGTCAGCAGTACATGGGCCGCACAACAGTACCTGAAGGCTGTACCAGCCATGCCCCTGCTGCCACCTAGGCCTGCATGGAGCAGTGGTAACAGTGCTGTGGCAGGGGCACAGCCTTGGTCTCTGATTATAGCCTTGCCATTCCTCTCCAGCAGCAACACAGAGCAATATTGGCTTCCCTGAAGTGAATCACACATTCAAAATATCCAGCTTCTATTTCTGGTGTTTGGGTGCTTTTGTTCTCCCCACCAAACCCCTTATTTTTATTCTTTTTTTCCTTTCGTTTTTAAAATGAAATCTCAAAAGATACTGTGAAGGACAAAGGCATGTCCAGTTCCTCTGAAACTATCTTTGCCTCCACTATCTGTGGAGGCATTTCACGAAGTCCCTCATACACCCTTCTCAGCCTTCTCTCCAGATGTGCTTCCCAGCAGGAACCTGAACACAGACATCAAGTCTAAGTTCAGCAAAATGTCCACTATATGGGTAAGTGGATGAGTCACCTCTTCAGGTAACAGGCCTTAAAATACAAGCTCACTATAGTCGTTTATATTTTGGTTTAAAGCAAACATAGATGGCAGAGTGGGGTAGGCTATTTCAGCAAGGATGTTCTTTCACTCTGCTGTGTTCCAGCCTTGTATACTGGGCATCAGCCTGCCTTGCAGGTTTTAAACACTGCTGCTTTATCTCATGCTTCAACCAGGCTGGTCAGGCACATCATAGGAAAAATGTCAGACAATGCCAACTAGACAAACCAGAAACTTTTCAAAGGAATAAGCACGTCTGAGTAAATGTTCACATGAAAACACCCTTTTTTCTTTTTTTTTTTTTCTGTTCTGTACACTGTTTTTGTACCCTTATATAGAATTTTTCCACCTTCAGTTCAAAACTATTTGCTATTAATGTATATGCAAATGAAAAGACAAGAAGAAATGCTTAAAAGATAATGCAACAGACATTTTGATTTACCAAATTTAAATGTTTCCATCTAATCTTTCCATCTGCTTTAGATGCAGCTGTTTGGCAACACCATCTAATCCACTGTGGCCTGATATAGGCCATAATGGTTTTTGTACTGAGTTGTTTGTGTAAAGAATATATACTTTTGGCTTCTAAGCTACATTTGCGGTCATACACTATAACTGTTAAACCATGTAAGCTCTGCCATCTGAGCCACAAATTGTGAGTAGGCTAATCATAGCAGCTGTGCTGCTGTAGGTTGTGTCTGGCAGAGAACATGACTAAGGAGCCAGCTGTGGCCTGGAACGTTGACAGGAGGGATCAAACAGTAGACAGCCAGCCCCCATCCTTGAGTTAAGTACAGGCTCTTGCCCTGATATAGGTGTGGACCAAAACACTAGCTTAACCACGGACTATATTTGGCAAAGACGAAGACATCAGAAACACACCCCCAGCTAGATCTCCATGCTCAAATCCAGTTTCCAGAAGTGCTGTGAAAATGTGCTGCTCTTGCTGTGCCCAGGCTTGAGCATTTTTTCCACCTGTGAAAACTTTGCTAAGGAAAAGCAAATGCAAGACTCTGCTAGCTTGGTAGTATATTGTGAAGACTTAACAGATCGCAGAATGGAATAAATAATGGATGCTGTACAAATCACAAACATGAGCTGAAAAAGTAAGTATGCACAAAGTTTGCAAGATGCTGCTGTACGCTACATGAAAAGAACACCACCAAAATCTCTGAGGAAAGTCTTACAGAACAGCTATCCCAATCAGGAAACAAATTCCACATGAAAAAAGAATGCACTGTTGCATGTCACCATTATAGCAGAGCTCTTTTCAGTCTGGCAAATAAGTCTGAACCTGCAAATTTAAATACTCTGTTTACCTGTTGGCCAGAGATGTATTTACATGGTTTATGACATATTAGGACTTGTGAGGCTCCTGATAGACATAAGGAAAGTTTCAGACTTCAGAAGGTATATTTCTAACAAAAAAAAAAAAAAAAAAAAAGAGAGAAATTTTCTAGAATACTTTCTAAGGATGCAAGAATTTAAATTAATGCACTGTACACACAGTCTATACATGTGCAGGAGAAGCCAAGCTTTGTTTTAGATTTAAATTTCAACGGCATTCTGTAAGTCAGACTTTTGAACTAGTCTTCACCTTTTTATCTTGAATTTAAGGAACATCTGTGGTTTTAAATGTACATCTTCATAAATGTATGCAGTTAATTACTGATTTGCATTTATTACTTAGACCTACACTTCAGCATATACAGGACACCATGTTAAATAAGTCAAAAAATAGGTCTTTGTAAAGCTAACAAAGAAACAAACACACACACACACTGCACAGATGGTTGAACACAGTCCTCAACTGAAGAGTTAGATGCAGTCTGGGTCATGTTTCCTTATAGGAAAAAAATGCTCACTGTAGGAGAAGATCAAGTTGAAAGCCATCTAAACTAAAGGTGCACAAGTCCACAGGACCTGATAAGATGCATCCGGGGGTCCGGAGGGAACTGGTGGATGAAGTTGCTAAGTCACTATCCATCATATCTGACAAGCTGTGCCAATCTGGTAAAGCTCCCATTGACTGGAAGAGGGAAGATAAAACCCCAGTTTTTAAAAATGGAAAAACAGATGACCCAGGTAACTATGGACCATTCAGTCTCACCTCTGTGCCTGACATAATCATGAAGCAGATCCTTCTGGAAACTATGCTAAGGCACATGGAAATGAAAGAGATGATTGGTAACAGCCAATATGGCTTCACTAAGGGAAAATTGTGCCTGACAAATCTAGTGGCCTTCTACAACAGGGTTACAATATTGGTGGATAGGGGAAGAGCTGCTGATATCATCTACTTGGACTTGTGCAAAGCATTTGACACTATCTCACATGATATCCTTGTCTCTAAATTGGAGAGACATGGATTTGATGGATGGACCACTGGACGGGTAAGGAATTGGCTGGATGGCCGTACAAAAGGAGTTGTGGTCAATGGCCCAATGTCCAAATGGAGATCAGTAACGAGTGATGTTCCTCAGGGGTCAGTATTGAGACAGGTGCTGTTTAACATCTTTGTTGGTGACATGGAAAGTGGGACTGAATGCACCCTCAGAAAGTTTGATGATTACACCGCCTATGTGGTGCAGTCGACACACTGGAGGGAAGGGATGCCACCCAGAGGGACTTGGGCAGGCCTGAGAGGTATGCATGGGCAAACCTCATGAAGGCCAAGAGCAAGGTCCTGCATCTGGGCTGGGACAATCCCAAGAACAAATACAGTCTGAGCAGAGAATAGATTAAGAGCAGCCCTAATTAAAAGCACATGGGGGCATTGATTGACAAGAAGCTCAACATGAGCTGGAAATGTGTACCTGCAGCCCAGAAAGCCAACCATTTTGTGGGCTCCATCAAAGGAAGCATAGCTGGCAGGTCGAGGAAGGTGATTCTCCCCCTTTACCCTGTTCTTCTCATACCCCACCTATAGTACTGAGTTCAGCTCTGGGGCCCCCAGCACAAGAAGGACATAGAAGAATTAGAACGAGTCTAGATCAGGGTGATGACAATGTTCAGAGGGCTGGAGCACCTCTCCTATGAAGACAGGCTGAAGGAGTCGGGGTTATACAGCCTGGAAATGAGAAGACTCCAGAGAGACCTCTTAGTGGCCTTTCAATACATAAGGGAGGCCTACAGGAAAGCTGGAGAGGGACTCTTCACCTGGAAGTATAGTGATAGGGTAGGGAATAATGGCTTTAAACCAAAAGAGGGGTAGATTCAGACTAGATATAAGGAAGAAATTCTGAAGGTGGTGAGGCATCGGAACAGTTGGCCCAAAGACGTTGTGTATGCTGCATCCCTGAAAGTGTTCAAGGCCAGGTTGGATGGGGCTTTGAGCAACCTGGTCTAGTGGGAGGTGTTCCTGACCATGGCAGGGGAGATTGGAATTACATGATCTTTAAGGCCTCTTCTAACCCAAACTGTTCTACAGTGCTACGAAAATCCAAGGTGCAGTTGAGATAAATGTTCTGTGGGAACACTCTCCATTCTTCACAGAGAAAATTTTCCATTTAGCCTAAAGGGTGCAGGTGTGCTGAAGTCAAACTGCACTATTCTGCTTAGCTAGAGTGAACACACATCTGCACTGGCTGGCATACTTGCATGTCCTGTCCTCAGCCCACTTTGTGGGATCCCTGCTTGCACCGGAAGGCTGCAGGAGCAGACCTCTCCAGCATCTTCCTTCCATCTTGCTAGGAAAAGCTCTCATCCTCCTTATTCATTGCTATCACCTGGTCCACTCTTATCTGTTACTCCAGATAAGCATCTCTCCTCTCACATTGACCAAAGTCAGTATGTCCAGAACATAACTAAGAAGCATATGTCTTTGCTTCTGTGCTATTACTTGTAGGTTATATCCTCACACAGCAAGTATTACCTGTGGATCTGTAGACATGACACTCAGGAAAACAATCTTCTAATTAAGTTGCCAATTTATCTTTTGATACAGAACACATGAAAAAAAGATCTTTTTCTACTGCTTTGTTTTCTATGCTGAAGAGGGTAACATCAAGGGAATAGAATTAGATGGAACAGGTAAGTTTTCCAAGCTCAAAGTAAAGGGATGACCAAATTAAACCTTCCCAAAGAAATCAGCACTTCTGTATCCTTCAAAGAAACAGCAAAATTCAGTCAGAAGATTACAATGTGGGCTTGCATCATCATGCTACAGCCCCCAATTTAAGCTCTGACTGTCTTTCCTGAGAATTTTGTGGTTCTGTGCATGCTTTAAAACTCCCACACAAGGCTGTGTTAAATCACTCTCTCCTTACTAAATGAAACATTGAAGAATACTGCCACTCATTATTTGTCATGTTTTTTGAGGTTTTTGATGACTACACTGTTATTCAAAGCCGTTACAATCCCCATTACCAGAAGGCCAATGGTCACATAACACCACCACACAGAGACACTCTGATACTAGAAGGATTGATTGAGGTCTCAGTGGTGGACAATTTAGCTCATGAAATTTTCTAATACATCATCTGCAGTTAAGAATCTCAGCAAGTAATGCTTCTATTGTTGAAGAAATTGCATACGTGAGTCTGCTCTTATGGTTATGTCAACTAGTCTTAAGTGTTGTGAGGGCTACAGATCAGAGACTTCTCTCTTTCTTCATGAAATACTGTGCCATTCAAACAGCACTTCTGTGAGTGTTTCAATGTCATGTACTCTGTTACTAAGGCTATGCATGCCTGATATAAATTCATTAGCCTAGGCAATAAAGAATCACACAATCTTTGAATAATTATTATTTTTCATATATTTTACTTGCAATAATATGACCATTTGCCATAAAGACTGTAAGATAATCAGTTGCATTTAATCCATTAAAAATAATCAGATCTCAGATCTTCTGTAGCATTTTTTTCCCTTAGCAGAAGGAGTCATTATCTGAATCTGAACAGTCAGTCAGAGGCAACCTAACTGCATTTTGACAGCATAGGAAAAAAGTCAAAATCTCTTCAATCCCAGCTTTGCAAGTGAAATATTATTTGACACTGAGTCAGTCACTTAGTACTAAGTCCAACAAGGGACATAAATACCTCAACAAAAAGAATTTCAGTGCTTAGGTTTGGACTTACTGTGTTAAGTACAACGAACAGGGAGGAAAAGGGTGACAAAGCAGAAGCTACCACTACATTTTCTGTCAGATCTCTCATATAATCATTTAGGTTGGAAAAGACCTGCAAGATCATCAAGTCCAAGCACCACCTAACACTGCCAAGTCCACTACTAAACCATGTCCCTAACGGCCACGTCCACCTATTTATTTTAAACCTCTAGGGATGAGGACTCGACCACTTCCCCAGGCAGCCTGTTCTAATGCCTAACCACCATGAAGAAATTCTTCCTGATATCTAGTCTAGACCTCCCTTGGTGTAACTTGAGGCAATTTCCTTTCACCTGAGAAAAGAGACTGACACTTACCTCGCTATAATCTCCTTTCAGGTAGTTTTAGAGTGCAAGAGCTCTCCCCTCAGCCTTCTTATCTCCAGACTAGACAGCCACAATTCCATCATCTGCTCCTTATATACCTTGTTTTCTAGCCTCTTCACTGGCTTTGCTTATCTTCTTTCAACATGTTAGCGACTCAATATCCTTCTTGTAGTGAGGATCCCAAAACTGATAACCAGTATTTGATGTGCGGTCCCATCAGTGCTGAGTACAGAGGGACAATCACTTCCTTAGTCATGTTGGCCACACTATTTCTGGTACAAGTTAGGATGCTATTGACCATTTTGGCCTCCTGAGCACACTGGGATATGATTGTTGTTCTCCAAAAATGGCAGCCTAGTTGAGTCCTCAGAGAACACAGGACAAGTTCAGGGTCCTGTACCCAGGTTGGGGCAATCCCAAACACAAATACAGTCTGGGTGGAGAATGGATTGAGAACAGTCCCAATTAGAATGACCTGGGTGGTGTTGGTTGAAGAAATGTGCACTTAGAGCCCAGAAAACCAACTGTATTCCATAGGGGGGCTACAGGAAAGCTGGAGAGGGACTCTTTGCCTGGGATTTTAGTAAGGAGTAATGGTTTTAAACTAAAAGAAGGTAGAGTCAGATTAGATATAAGGAAGAAATTCTTTACTATGAACGTGGTGAGACACTGGAACTGGTTGCCTAGAAAAGCTGCAGATACATCATCCCTGGACAAGTGTTCGAGGCTTGGATGGGGCTTTGAGCACCCTGGTCTGCTGGGAGGTGTCCCTGCTCATGGAAGGGGAGGTTGGAATTACATGATCTTTAAAGTCCCTCCCCAACCCAAGCCATTCTATGATTTTATGACTCTATGACTTGACTGGGATTGGGACTTTCGAATTGGGACTTTTCATGGCAACCTCCCCTGCCATGAGCAGGGACACCTCCCACTAGACCAGGGTGCTCAAAGAATGAAAACAGGGCTAAGGCAGTTAACTTTGTGAACAACAAATACATAACAAACAAGAAATGCAGTGTCCATGAGACTTCAAGGTTACAAACTACGGACCTAACCAAAGCTGGGTAGTAGTTCACCAAGGGTTTTCAGGATTCTGATGCCAGGTGGGAATAGGCTTTCCCTTTCTAGGTCTGTCCCACTTGTGCCTGAAATCCTCTCCATAAAAGGTTAAGACTTGCCCTCTAATAGTGCTGTGTTTCAGTGAGTAAATGTGTCATGGCTGCATGATGTTGACCCAGAATTTCTGGCCCATAAGGAGAAGCAGATTTCTGCCTTTTCCTCCCTTCCTGTACCTAAAGTTAGCATTTCAGGAGTCAAACTTGGGATTTAACTCTCCAGTTAATGGTACTGTGACAGGCTGAAGATAAAACCAATCTTGTGAAGGAGGTATTAATTATCGCTGCATTATAATTGAAGAAGTCATGTACAAATCCAACTGAAAACATTTTCCACACAAAGATGGAGAAGGGGAGAGGAATATTTAAAAAAGTAAAACTTTCACATGTTAGCTAGTTTACATAGAAAAACAGTATAATTCTAAATTCCATTTAAACAGACATACCAAGAATTGTGTAACTGTACTCTGCTTCCCCACTTACAATCAACTACAGAAATCTCAGTTATTTCTACCTGAAGTAAAGATTCCCAGTTCTTTAACAAAATTATCTTGCAAATCTGTCTTTCTGTGACAATCTGTCCTTTCTCCTGATCTATCAAAAATGCCAAAGGCATACAAAGATGGGGCACTTCAGAAACCGTTCAAAATAATAGCAATGTCTCTCGACATAGAAAGGAAGCAACAAAACATCTAACATGTAGTTTACAACAAAAGTTTTGATACTTTCATATACACAAAACCTTTTACTTTCCAACTGTGTAAAGAGATTAAAAATTCTTTTATGGTTACCTTATCAGAAATGCCCCTGGAAAAACCTGGGAAAAACCTTTGTGAACCCATTACCTGCAGACACACACATGCACATTCTGACAAAGACATAAACATTAAATGAGATGAAACGGGAATTTACAGCCAACCTACCAGAGTTTTTCAACTGGGGGCAAGTTACTTATAAAATACTGACTAGACAACAGGAAACATTTTTTTTTCCTAAAAGATTTAATATTCTGAAAACAAACAAACAAACAAACAAACAAACAAACAAAAAAAAACACTAGTTTATGAACATTTAGTTTCAGCATTTATTTACCTATAAAAGGACTGCTCATTTTTTATTTCAAAACTTTTTCTCTTTTAACCTGACTACTGAAGGTTAATTTCCCTTTTCAAATGAACGTTTCATCTAATCTCACTTCCAAATTTACATGTTATCTTAATGAGCATTTAAAGATAGATTTTTCTTTTTCCACATTTCTGAGGCAGAAAAGACTATTTAGGTTGGAAACATTCTTGTACAACAAGTCAAAATAAGTGCTTTGTGACTCATTGCAGTTATTGATCCCTTCTGTGCACTAGAAAGGATATGGGACTGTCAAGCCTGTCCTTTAAGGGGCTGGATATTTACCCAGTTCTGTAGGAGCTCATGCCTTTTAATGAGGTAAGCCCTCATTCAGTTATCACTTAGATGTACAAAACCAGTTGGTCAGTATGGATTGCATGTTCCCTTTGTGTCCCATCTACAGAGTGATTCTGAATTAAAGAACTAAGCTTTGTGATGAGCTGCAAAGACTCACATTATGCTACTGCATTCCCCACATCAGCCCTTGTTGCAAGTGACAGCAGCCCTCAGAAAAGCACAAATGCTGGCCTGAGTCTTCCGGCACTTCAAATCTGCTGTTCTAATTAGTATAAAATAACTTTTACAAGTTGGCAGCAGCAGCAAATTAATCACAGCTACATCACACAGTCAGTAAACAAGAAACAAGAAAAGATAAAGAGAAAATCTGTGCCTGAGTATTTTTATTCCAGCTGGGATGGGAACTATGTTGGAAGAAGGGTCTAGAATTCAAAAGTATATGTGAAGGGCTTCTTTCGTCAAGTTCAGGTTCTCTGTGAAAACAGTGAAGAATCAGTATCAAGATTAAGCAGTCACAAAGAGTCTGAATGGTCCTGTAGGTAGTGTAGAAGCAGCATCTTATTTTTGTATTGGACTCACACAAAACTCTTGTAATAGGTGACAGCAAAAAGCTGAGTTTATGTCTGCCACTATCCCCACATATCTGCTGGAAAATATTATATGTTCTGACCAATGACTGTTTTAGAATCAGATGAATCACCTCTTTGGAAATATCTGTGTCTGCCTGTGTGTCTTTTTGGAGAGCCTAGACAACTTGCTTGGGAGAGACAAATCCCTTCATGCAGTGCTGAAATTATGACAGTACAAGAAGAAATGCAGAGACCAGTATGACACAGTCCACATCCTCACAGTAACTTTCTTCAGCAGTCCTGTAATACAAGAGTACTGGGTGCTAACGACTACAGATTTCAAGTTACAGAGGCAAATTAAATAATACATGTGTTGTAAACATACTAACCCACTGGGGTTGCTTCTAGGAATTAAAAGGTTGAAGAGATTCATTTATTAACACTCTGTGAGCCAAAAGAGCTTTCAAAAATCATCATGTTATTTTATTTGTTTTGGAGAAAGGCCAACAAGTATATCTTCCTATAGTTCATAAAGAATATCAATGTCATTCTATTTACAGATGGTATTATTATTCAGAACACATTTTGAGAGGTATTATTTTAAGTGTATTTGAAATTTGGCTGATATATTACTAATATATTCACATTTGAAACAGTATATAAAGGTTAAACAAAGAAATACGAAAAGTCTATCATGGTAGAAGAACCTGTGTATAAATTTCAAATAACAATAAGAAATAAATATAACAGTCTACTGATGTTTAGTACCTGTTGAACCCTTCTCTCACTCTTTAAAATGTAATATAATTTTGATAATCTGGACTTTTATGAAAAGATAAAAACACACAACACTATCATGTCTTCTTTATTTTTCATTGGTTCAAATACACTTTAGGATAAAATGAATATATATAGACAGATACTACTTTTCAAACATCTTGGTGGCCATGCTGAGAAGCTGAATCTAGTGCAGCTATAGCTGACTTATGAGAAAAGGGAAGAGAAATCAGGCTTTTATGATTCTACAACCCCACCCAAAGAGCATTTTACAAACTTTGTTGTTTCAGTTATTGCTCACATGCTAGTGGATTTCTACATGGATTTGAGAACAGAACAAGTTCTGCCCCACTTTACACTGAAAGACTTGACTTTCAAGAATAACTCATCAGCAGCCTGGACTGGCACACTACCTCACAACTGAGCCTTACAGCCTATGGGTTTGCTGCTAAATCTGGTTTGCATCCCTGTGTTTCTGACCATGCTGTGCTGAGCCTGGAGACATGGAAGCCTGTCACTGTTGGTGCTCAGAACCCTGACTAGAGCAGCATGGCAGCTGTGCGACTGCAGCACTTAAGAAGAGCTTCAAGAAGTGCTGTAGGCTTTCCAAATCTGAAAGTGAGTCTTAATATATAATATACCATGGAGATAAAAGCATCACTCATAGTTACATTATGAGCAAAAGTATTTTCTTTTGAGGTGATTAACATGAAGTCATCTTCCAGTTTTGACATTCCAAGAATATTATTCCCTGAGTAACTGGTTCTCTTGAAGTTCACATGAGAGTTATGCAGCTTGTTTCCAAGCAATAAAAATTACTTTTGTTGACACTCATGGAAACCTATAATTGCATGAGTCAGTGAGAGTTTACAACTGAATAAACAATTAACAAAACTGGAAAAAATTGTTACAGAAGAGATAACATCTCATTAAAAGTGTGATGCCTAGCCACTCACTCACGTCTTACATGAAGTGTATATTTACGACAATGATAGAAGGTAAAACTGATGAGATCTTAACAAAATGCACTTTGGGTACATCCGTCAGTGAAACACCATTGTATTGAATGGTCTTTTAAAAAAGGCATCCTTTGAGTTGCATACAAAATAGAAAAACATATACTGATTGGAAAGTAAGCCTCCTTTTCTACACAGAAGCCTGTATCTTGCTAGTCTGTTTATCTGTTACTTTTATACTTATGCTGAACCACTGTTTTGTTTTGTTTTGTTTTGTTTTAGTTGTTGTTATTCTTTTTTGTTTTTTGGTTTGTATATTCAGTGTTGGCCTTGAGTACCAGATACAGTATTTAGCTTCAAAAGCAGATTAATTTTAATAGTAGAAATAACTCAAGCAAATATCCTGAAATCTATTTGGTGTTATGTAGTAAAGTACTAGGATCTATTTCCTCACTCAGTGAACAAAATTCATTGAGTGAGGTGATTGTCCCGCTGTACTCAGCTCTGGTGAGGCTGCACTTCAAGTCCTGTGCTTAGCTTTGAGCCCCTCAGTACAAGAAGGACATTGAGGCCCTGGAGCATATCCACAGAAGGGCTACAAAGCAGGTGAAGGGCCTGGAGCACAAGTCCTGTGAGGAGTGGCTGAGCGAACTGGGGTTGTTTAGTCTGGAGAAGAGGAGGCTCAGGGGAGACCTTATTGCTCTCTACAACTACCCGAAAGGAAGGTGTGAGGAGCTGGGGGTTGGCCTCTTCTCACATGTAACTACTGATGGGACTACAGGGAATGGCCTCAAGTTGTGCCAGGGGAGGTTTAGGTTGTAAGTGAGGAGACATTTCTTCTCAGAAAGAGTAGTCAGGCATTGGAAAGGGTTACCCAGGGAGGTGGTGGAATCATTGTCGCTAGGGGTGTTTAAGTAAAGGTTGGACTTGGTGCTTAGGGACATGGTTGAGTGGGTAGGGGGATGGTTGGCCCAGATTATCTTGGAGGTCTTTTCCAACCTTAATGATTCGATGATTCTATGAAAATCATGATTTGTTTTATGCTAAAAAATCCTTACAGAAAGCAGAAATCCCATTATGGAAAAGAAGAAACCAAGACTCTAAAAGATTGTATTTTTAATAATATTGGGTATATTATGATCACTGGTTATTTTTATTATGCTTATTATAGTCTCCTCGTGTTTGAACTAGATTCCTTTAAGAGGAAAGGGCAAGAGAATCACCTTGTCCTTTGCATTTTCACTTCTGTCAGCCCTAATTGTAAAACATTTCTATATGATCAAATGAAAGACTACAGTGGTTTCCCACAGATGGCTTTAAGTCGGGAAAATTCCATTACCTTCAGGAAATCTTATCTTGTTATTGATCAAGTCATGTTCATTCACCTTTTTCAGCTTCTGCTGCTTACATTTTCATGCTAGCAAAAGGAGCAAATTTCTTCAAAGTTTAGTAGAGAGTTATACAATTCTGAAAAGAAAATGTACTAAAAGGCTGAACAATGCTTGTATGCATTATCTACAACCGTGTACAACAGACTAGTCTGACCAGCTGCCTTGAGTTTTGTTCCAGGGAAACAAAAGCCATGTGCAAACAGGTCATATCAAGCCTCAGCTCTGAGGCAGAATGAGGTGAGCACATTTCTAGTGGGCACGTTTTTGATGCCATGCTTGAGTAATCTCAGATGATCCTCATTTCCAGGAACCAAGAGAACAATCCTCTTGTACTCAACCTTCTTAAAGAGGCTCTTGCTAGCTACTGAAAAGTCAAGGCGGTCAAATCCATTAGGCATTACTTGTCCTTCCTATCCCAATGACAGAAGACTAAAGCACCAGAACACACTGTGCCGAAGTGCACACTTAGATTAGGAGCTAGCCTGTGCCTCAGCTCCTTTCTAGTCTGAAATCCTATGAAACCAAAGTGCTGGAGAGTAGGGTCATGGCGGGCTGATACAGATGGGACACTCCATCAAAAAGTTAAACCACTGTTTCTTATCATGAGAATGGTATTAGCTCTTAAAACCCAGAAATCCTCATGTTATTATATGATCATTAATTTGTTCGTAAAAGCTTTTCATCCAGAAGTGTTGCTATCCAAGAGTTTATGGCATTCATGCCACCACAACAGCTTTCAGAATCTGTTCTGAAAGAATGGTATTTTCTGTGTTTTGAGAATGGCGTTTGTGAATACTTTTAAAGTTTATAATAAAAAGAGTTAAGCCTAGCATTTTCTAGTCTGTAAGTTCTATTTATCCTAGCTGTCATTATTTATTTAGCAAAAGAAAACCCCAAAGTCAGGGTTATTTTTTTATTTTTTAAAATCAGAATTTAGATTCACCAAAAATATTCCTATTGGTGTCAACTTCACCATCCACACAGGTGCTGAGGAGCATATAGACTGTCTTCCTGGAAAATAAGGAGTACCTACTGCCTGACAGAACCGAGCCTCATTTCTGGGCATTGTTCAGGAGGTATGACTGAATTCACCATTTCTAACCTGAAGTAATTTCCCTTTCTGATCCCACTGTGTACATGTCTCATCTTTGCAAACAAAGCCACTTCAGAATTATGACAGCTTTTGGTAATGATAGGATCTTCATCTAAGCTTTTGTTGTAAGTTTCAGTTTCTCACAGAAGTGTCTTCCTCCTACTTTGGACTGGCAGCTACAACACCATTATACTTGACTTTGTAAGAGCACAGCCTGGAAGCCTCTTAGACACTGTTCTAGTTTTCTGCATGTTTTTTGTAAAAAAGTCCAGTCTTATTCTTATGAATGAAGAATGGGAATCTGGGAATGCCTCTCCCCTAAAGCACTCCTATGTACTGAAGACTGAAATGAAATTGTTCTGAAGTGAGAGTATGCAAAAGCACTTCTAAAACAGCATAAGAACAACAACTTTTCAGGAAGTATTCTAATGTCAGCTAAGCACAACAGGCAATGGAATGACTGAGAAATCAGTTTAGCAAAGCAGACACCAAAATGTGTCTGTACTCTCGCAGACGGGCTTAGCTGAAGATAGGGACATTTGAGTCAGCAACTCCTACAGTAGTTTTCAAGCCTGTGAGAATTTATGGCCAGTACCAAGCAGAGGCAGTGGAACACTAACAGAGAGATGAGAGAAAGTGTGGTTGAATGCCTAAATATTTATCAGGAATTTGGATGTCTGCTCCAACACTTATTTTCAATAAATCAAATTTTTGGAAAACAAAAGCAATTGTACTATGTGCTACAGGTAGACATACCAAGCTGCAAGGATACAGCCATAATTCTGGCTTCCAGCAGAACAGGACTACTGTCATCCCACTACCAGAGCAGAAGAGAAAACAAAACAGAGAAAATAACTCAAATCGCCAAGTAGAAAGGTGACATTAGAACAGCCTGCTTTTCTTGATCATATACAAATTATTTAATGCCATGGGGCTGCAGGTGTATAAATAGCTTGAAATCAAGTGCTATTCCTTCATAGCTTATTTCCACTGACTCAGCAAACATGTCAGCATGTGCTTAACTCACATTCTTCAGCAGCCTTCCTGAACAGGGCTGCCTTCCTGAATCTGAAACATAGGAAAATACTTACCTATCTGCACAGGAGCATGCACAGAATTATTCTTGTGTCTTCCTTTCTGACTTGCTGCAGAAGGCCAACAAAAAGCCAATGGTGACATGGAAATTCCTTCAGTCATCTACTGCCTGTCCTCATGTGCAATAGCTATATTTGTCTCTCCCATAGATTCATAGAATCATTAAGGTTGGAAAAGACCTCTAAGATCATCAAGTCCAACTATTAACTTAGCACTGCCAAGCCAACTGCTAAAATATGTCTCTAAGTGCCACAACTGCACAGTTTTAAATATCTAAATAGAACATCTAATATCTAGAATATTTAGAATATCTAAATTCTAAATTTAGAGTAAGTTTTTGTATTTTGATATTAATAATTATATAGAAAGGTGAAGAGGAGTAATAAGGATACAATTCACCAGCCTGTTAAAAAGAACAACTAGGTTTCTTGATAAAAATATTACATTGCATCAACAAAAAAAGATACATCAATGGAAATTATTATGTCCTTTTGAGGTAGATAAATTCTGAGAAATGTAATGGACTGTTAGCAGTGTTTCTTTGAATGTCTGGCTCCACTCTGCCCCTTCTCTTTACTTGCATTAAGTTATAACCCTTTTTTAGAGGTGAGATGGGGCTTTGGGTGGAATAGTCAGCTTTAATCTTCAAGCAAGCAGCTATTCTGCAGTATAGAATATTAAAGAGATTAATTACAGAAACTGCCTTGCCGTGTTCTTTCTTATATTAAATTCCCATTCTGTGTTCAAATATAGAATACAATTTAATGTCTGTCTTTTCACAGTTTTTATTGTCCCTCTAACATTCTCAAGCAATGGCTATTCTTTTGTTCTGCCTTCTCAAACATCTGCTAAAACCTAACACTGGGGTAGTGTCACAAGGGTAAAAAAGCACAGCCTCTTGCCATAATCTTATTTCTGCACGGATGTGTCAAAACTGGCTAGGTGAGTGGCAGTTTGCTCTTCCTCACTGCACTGGGCAGAAATATCAAGTGGTGATCCAAGCCAAAATCTCAGCTCTGTGTAAACAATGGCTAAATGCTGATTTACAATCTCCTTCACAAAATTAATTGTGAGATCATTTGTAATTTTATTGATAAGTTGTCAGACAGTGCTATTCTTATTTATTTGTATTGAATACTTGAATATGTAATAAAACTCTGCTTATCGTGCCAATACTTGCTGTCACATACAAGGAAACAAGCTGAAGATGAGCAAGTACAAAACACTTTGGTGTTCAATGAAAACCATTAAAAGTATCCAAAATATGTCTAGAGTTTATATATTTTATATGAATGCTTTCAAAACACACATATAAATACATTTGAAAATAGTAGTATTATGAACATTAACTTCTTTTGGGTGTCTAAATAGACGTAGGCAAATATTACTGTTTAAAATGTTTACAGCACCACTTACTCAGAATAACAGGCAGTTTGTAGTTCTTAAAGTATGATGTTTCCTCTGAACTGGTGTCTGAATAAAACAATCAACCAACAGTAATTTATTGGGTATGGGAAATAAGACTTCACTTTCAAAGTAAATTTTATGTAGCCCATTTACTTACAATTTAACTAGAAAGCTTATTTTAAAAAGGCATCAAATCCAACTGCCAATGTTTGAAATCAAAGTGAAAAATTAATCTAAATGATCACTTAGAAAAATAATTTTCAAATTAATTTATTTTAGAAATGTAATCATAAATTTTCCTTAAAAAAAAATAAAAAAATAGAATTTCTCGTGGCATATTTTTGCAATTTATTTGCTATCTAATATTGACTTACAGTACTGGATATGTGCCACAGCAAAGATGTGAAATTGTCAAAGCTCACTTTCCCACACCAGGGTTTGTTGATGTTACTTTTGCCATCATTGCAGGTAGGCACTGAAAAATGTAGTTGGCCTTGAATAAGGTACACAAAGGTGTTTTTGGGTTCTGCTCTCAGAATCAGAGAACATAAAAAAAGAACAAGTCTGTGTACCTACACTCTGCTTAGCTACCACAGTTGTATAGAAAAAGGAGTTTGAAATGTACGAATACAAGTCATGTTACCAGGCTAAAAGCAATGCTGCTGCTTGCACCTGTAAATTTCATGGAAGCCCTGTATATGTTAGCTGGCAAGAAATGGGAGAGGAGGGGGGGAAGGGAGGGGAGAGGGGGGTGTGGAGATAGGGAGTAGAACACAAGCAGAATATTTCAACACATTTCAGTGAAGGTGTTCCAATAGATACAGCAGATGTCCTTGGGACTACAAGGGGACTGACAAAGGAAATGGTATCAAGAAACCATAAAGCTAAGTATGGGCAATTAGCTTGCTGACTTAACCATCCTATATGCAGCCCACACTGGGAAGACCTCTACAGAAACTGAACTGATGTGACTTGCAGGATGCTAAAGGAAAGCAAACTATGACTTGTCCTCCTTCAGAAAAATCACACCTACCATGGTACAGCACCAATCTGATACAAGAAGAAAGAACAACAAAGTGTATGACTATAGAATCAACTTATTTAGCCTCTCAGGACAGGAATTTGTAATAATTCGTTACAATTAGTGACCAGTCTCACTAAGCTATATACCCAACATAACCCTGTTTTGAGACAAACCTTTTTCCAGCAAATACAGAAACTACATGATTTTCTATTTACTGCCAACAAGCAGAATAAATAAGCATTACATCCATCATTGAAATATATTTACTCAACATGTATGGACCTTACAAGGCCACAAGCACTTACACTGCACATAAGAATAATAAACAATGATGTATTAGAGTTTTAGTTAGAAATAGATGTAACAACATCAACAAAAAATTGATATACAAACATTTTATCCAATATGTGGGTAAATAAGGAAAAACACTGTCTACAAAAAGCTCTATCAAATGACAAGAATATGAGTTAAAGATTTGTATACCTCTCTGAATTGTCATCATGCATCTTAAAGAGAAACCTGTAATTAAAGGAACTGAAAGTAATCTATTACAAAGGAAACAAGGAAACAATTCAGAAAAATACCTCATGTAACAATGCACATTATTTTAATTTGCATAGTAAACATTTGGGCATTTTTTTTTCCCTTTGGATATGCTGTTTCAGCACTGTATACCGTAACTGATTTAAATAGTATGGAAGTCTTAAATCTAACCACTTTAACCAAGAATGTCACATCAGAGCCATGTATCACTCAAACCTGTGTAACCACCATAGAAGTGAGTGTGTTTATCAGCAGCATTCAGAGTTTGGTTCCACACTGTCAAAAGGCTGAACAGTCATTTATATGACTTAACAAAAAAGATCCCAGTAGACATTAGCAACATAGCCCATGGTATCTTCAGCACAATTTTACAAGTATACCTCAGAATCACTTATCTTTTCTTTAAACACTTAAATTTTAAACACTGTTTCAGAAGTCAGAGTCACAAAATTATCAGAGTGCAACTTCACCTTTTCAGTAATGACAAAATTTCATTAAACCCTGCTTAAAAAGGTGTTTAGACAGATGTTACAATATTTTCACAGGAATAATACTGTAAAGGACAATTAGACTAGGACAAAGAACAATTAATTGAGTATATGTAGTGACAAATTACAGGAAACTCTTATCCTCCTGATCAATTGAAATGCTTTTCAAATAAACTGTAGACCATGTATTTTATCTGACTGAATCTTTTTAACTGCTTTAGACTTTAATTTCTTCATAAAAATGTATTTTATATCCCCATTTGCTAAAGACTAAAAAATATTTTCCTTTAGTTACCTCATGCAGGACTAGTAACAGAAGGCAACACTTACAGTTTGGTGTTTTTACTTGCTGATTAAAGCACACTGAATTGATTACTTCTCTTATGAAAGCTTTAACCTAATATCCAAAAGTTGAAACCATACACATTAGAAATAGAATAAATTTTTAACAGTGACTAATTAACCAAGCAAAGGAATTACCAATTTAACTGGTTCCTTCTTCCTAAACTTTTTGAGATTAAATGTCTTTCTGGAAGGGATACTTACCTACAAATACTTAGGTACTTACCTACCTAATTATATGTTTGGAGATTGTCTACCTAAAATATAAAAGTTCCCAGTTGGTGGTTGGAGCACTTTGTGCAACAGATTGCTGCTACTCTACTCCTGTCCCACTAACACTCTCTCCTAAAAAAGTCCCTATCAGCAAAAAGCTTTTGTCCTGAAGTCTTGACATATTTACCTATTCATCTGAGAGGCTGCTGTGCTGCCGTGAATTGTGACTATATCATACAGAAAGCACTGATGCAGAACTTTTACAACAATTGCTGCACGTTGTCTGAACTCTCAATCTCACTGAAAAGCCTTGCTTGTGGAGCAGTTCCCTGATTCCCTAGATGTTAACAGGAATTAATCAGTTCATACCACAGCAAAGATTTGTACCTTTCCTTACATACTTTAAGGAGAGTAAGAATTTTAAATATTGGGGATGTATAAATATAAAGCTTAAAGCATACACATAAACGCACACACACACCCTTCCCATGTTCAGATTGTTATGCTCAAATACCTTCAGATGTTAAAGTATAATGTGCTAGACCATTGGAGTATAGCACACAATAAATGTTCTAGAAATTTAGTCTGTTCCCCTTTAAAAACAAAAACTACCACCACCACCACCACCAACTGTAGACATGGTAAAGTAGACATTGCAAGGAATGCAACGCAACAGCCATTTTCTATTTTCTGAGTCCAGGAATTTCTGGTCTCGCTCTATTTAGAGTTACATTTGCAGGTACTAATTTTAATGCTGCTGCCTTCTTAGGTGAGCCCTATAGAGACTGGTAGGTACAGGCATTAGCTACAATTAACAAAAAGTTGCTAGCAGCACTCAAGTTTTCAGTTTTAGTGTTTCTTATTTGACCTTGTAGCCTAATTTTCATTGCAAATTTTCATGTGCTGTCTAAACTCTTGTGTGTTTACGCATGCACCTCTACTGGTATTTCCCATCAGAGTCAAACGTACTTTGGCTTCCTCATCACATAACTAATATAGCACTTAATCAAGGCTTTGGTAGAGGTGAAGAATACTACAGTCAATAGCTACAAGAAATGTGTTTTGTCTTGTTTTGTTTTTTCTTCCAGAAGTTGTTAGTTTTATACTGTCCAAGAGCCCTCCTACAGTGGGGAATCCCCAGCTAATGGAACATCGCAGACCTTTTGCCCTGTTAGTGCAACTAGAGAATGGCCTTCCACTTAGGACTACAACCTAAAAAGTACTTCATGAAGCTAAAGAGCAAAAGGTGCTTGAGCATCTAGTCCATTAGTTATTTTACTACCTTGTCAGGAAACATGTACACAGAGGTGACAAAATCAAGTTAAAATATAGCATAGCTCATGAAATAGCCTACGGTCATATCAAATGTCACCAGATGGCACTATTAACGTAGCCTTACAGTTTTTGTTTTAATAGCATGAGCAAGTTTTCATCCTTAAAGTATGCATACCTATTTTTGCTGCTGTTTTGGCTGTTAGGTTTTGCACAGTGGAAGACATTGCAGACAGCAGCCTTGTTACTGACTGGAGAAAAAAGACCCTGCCAGAGAATTAAGCAGTAGCAGAGACAGATTATGACTACTGGGTGCAAAGTTGACGTTGCTTGCAGGTCCTCCAAGGCAGCTATACTTGTGAGATTTCCCTGAGATTACCAAATACCACAGAACTCTTTTCTGAGTTTTTCCACAGGGAATATCTCTGTTTACAGAGGCACGGTGTGTGACAACAGGGTTGAGGTAACACATATGTCAATGCAGCTGTAATACCATCACTTCTTGCCTATATGAATAAAACCACAAATTAGGTACATACAGAATCTCCTTCCCTTTGTCTCATAGGAGAAACCAAATATTTTTCACTCTGAATACAAAATTCTAACAGTGACATATAACTCGAAGGGAGGTATAGGCTATGAACTCATCTAATTTTACCCAACTTTTGTAGCAATATTAAGAACATATGCAGCAAACCTTCACATAAAGTCAAATAACCTGGTGGTGCCACTCAATGTACAAGCAGCTAATGCACTTCAAAAATTTTAAATGGATTCTGAAAATTTTGTATCCTGTTCTTTGCATCACTTGCATCATGAATCCTAAATTATTCTGTTTCTACAGATGGAAAATCACAGAATTAAACATGTTCAACCAGCTGGCACAATGACAACATTTCAGAAAACTCAGATTTTTTTAAGCTGTGTTCAGTCCTGTTTTAACATCCGTGACCCTGAGTCAGAAACACTGAAGATGAAAGTATCAGTGAATATTATACTTTACTACACTTAAATACTTCCTCCTTGCCTCTTCAACATCTTTGCATAGTGGACTACTCAGAAAGATACTCCTGAGAAACCACATTTAAAGAAGATTTTTTTTTTTTTTAAATCAGACAGCTGTATAAAGTAATGAAGTCCATATATACAAAATGTTAAAAAAGGAGGAAAACAGCTATAACAGTAATTAATTTGGTGAGAAGGCCTGCTAGGCCCGTATACTCTAATTTGGTCAGCAAGTATCACAGTTGACACCTTGTGAAAATTAAGTACAGTAATTACTTCCATGCATAACTGGCTGTCACATGGAAACTGCAATTTAAAAATGGAATTGGTTGTCATCATCCATTAACTAACATACAATATAGACTTTCCAATGTTTTCCACAACACATTATATAATAATCAAGATTAAGATGCTGTACAGTTTGTTCTTCAAATAAAAAGCCTAAGAAGATTGAAAAATGAAATACTCAACAAAGAGAAGGTTGTAACTACCAATAAACCTGTCCTCCATGAAGACAAGCCTTTAACCACTAGCCTCCTGAAAACCATCACGCAGAAATAGTTTATCATTTCAGACTGAGGGTTATTCTACATGCTTCAGGCTTATTACTGAAATCCTAAATTTTCTGACAATCCTCTCAAAGAATGTGTTGAGGAGTGTAAGGAATAACTCTTTGCATTAGAAACACTCACAGGACGTTGATCTGTGTCCCAGGAAGCATCAGGTCACAATGATTATCTGATTAGCATTGACCACCATCAGTATACAGTTAAGTAGGACTTGTCAATCGACAAGTCAACCATAGCAAAACACACTCAGCAAAACCCATTCATATCAGATGTGGTAATTAGGAATTTAGCGACTTAATTTGAATTGAAGTAATTGTGATACTTTTAATCTGTAAGTCTAATTCCAAAGAAAATTAAATTAAGCCATAGGATGACACAGGCTACAGTCACAATACCTTGAAATAGAGACCATAGTGACTTGAATACTTGTTGCTAGTGTTTCTCAAGAACTCAAAACTCTAACGTGAATGTAGAGAACTTTACCTGAATGTAGCTGAACTCTATCCTGGGAAAACTTTTGTATTTAAAAATCTGAGTCTTATAGCTATGTGCATTTTAAATTAAAAGATACAGTACCTCTATTTTGTGAACTTTTCTTAACATTGCAGAGTCAGCCTATGAGTTTGAATACTAAGAATAAAATAAGTAGTTGAAACACGAAAAGAACCGGAACTCATCTTTCTTTTCCCTCCAGTAAAACGAGTAAGTATTTTTATTGTATTTGGTCTTGTACCCACAACATGTTGGTGCATACATCACACTGAGAATACACAAACCTGTGCAAACAGTCTGGAGAAACAGATTAGGCATACATCCAGTAGAGTCCGTTCTCTCCCCTTTGACTAGGCACTAAAGAGATTGCAGACTAAAACAGTAAAGCACACTTCTCAAACATCCAAACAAGCTGAGGCCAATGTGGAAATTAGAGTTTGATGGAAAACTTAGAACGTCTCAAGATGTTCTTTATCTGTTCCACACAGGAAATCAATTACACAATGACACATGACAATGCCTCTTTTTTAATTAGGAACAGACCAACCTCAATGACATGACCAAGATATAGTTCTCCACATCTGTGCACCAGTAAATCAATATTCCAGGAGATTAAAATCAAGCCTGTGTAGCTGACAGAGTAGCCTAGAACAGCATGCAGCCTCTACAGTACAGCACTGAGGATAGAGCCGAGATCCTCGTTCACAGCTTAGTCCTGGTCCCTCTCCAGCCTGCGCCAGTCTTTATCCTTCCTTGGACAGGAATCACTGGTCCTGACTGCTCTCCTCTACCTACTTACCCATGGTCTGCTTAGGTTTCTATTCCAGCCCAGACCCGAATATATAGCAGAGGCACTGCAGATTGCTGGTTTCAGTTATTAGGTGCTAGATGCTCTTGATACATTTTCTGAAACAGTGAACTTCTCGGCCTCTTTGATATAGTCCTTGATTCAACCTGATCATGATGCCTCACTCAGCCTTTGACTTTTGACTAGCCCTGACCTAACTGGTGGTATCTATTTCCACTGGCAATTTCCCAGGCATTTCGGGTATTTTAATTTTAGGGACAATATGAAAATTGCACCTTATTTTTGACTGAAAAAAAAAAAGTTTTCTCTAATCTCCCCTGTACTCAAAAACACCTGGGTTAATTCTGCTCACATCTGAATAGGACTGGACTCACATCTGGTAGGACTATAAGAAAAAATAATAAAGTTTGTTGATGTATCTACTCAGGAGTTCATGAAAAAACATTCTGTATATTGCTGAATTCTGCTTTCCTCTGTATTCTGACATTTTTTATTAGATTAACTGTGTAGATAAGCACTCCTGAAGAAAAAAACAAAAACAAAAACGATAACCTTTGAAGTGCAAAATAAAGTCAAATATATTACAGAAGGACATGGTACTCTGATCTGCAAGATATGCAGATGTCAGTTTGGTAAAACACAGAGTTTAAAAAGAAACAGAGACCACTAAAAATGGGAGCTGCCTCTCATTGGAAACAGAATTCATATGTGGGTCACATCATCCAGTTGCAGAAAGATCTAAGACTTTGGAGTAATGACATATGCAATGACACATGACCTGACATAATTATAGTAAGGTTGTTTTTAACACATGGAAACTACTGGAGTAAAAGAGCACAGGCTGCTTATATCTTTCCTTAAGAACTGGACTTTAACCAGATGCATAGACATTATTGCATAGTTTCTACTGTGGAGTGCTTGGAACTATTTCATATATTTCACTGTTTGCAATGTTAACTCTGTTGTTAACAGGTGCCATTTTCTTTAGAGTACCAGACAGCTCACACATCTCACCACCCTTACACAACTTTTCAATAGTGATAGAATCACAGAGGTGGAAAAAACCTTCAAGATCACATCCAACCTCCAACCTGACCTGCTGAGTCCTATTGCTAAGCCACATCCCTTAGCGCCACGTCCACGTTTCTTCAGTATCTTCAGGGATACTAACTCCACCACTTCCCTGCACAGCCTGTCCCAATGCTTGACCACCCTCTCCATGAAGAAATGATTCCTGATATCCAATCAAAACTGACCCTAGCACAACTTGAGGCCATTTCCTTGCATCCTATCAGACGTGATAACAGACTCCTGTTCATTTCTAATCTGCTTATAATTAGCTAAAAACTGCCACATCCTTCAGGCTGTTCAGTCCTGTTGCAGGTCACAGGCAACAACTGACTGGAGCTGAGGAGCACCATCTTCAAGACAGCATCTTGCCACAAAGAGCTGAGTATTGCACAGTATGCATCTCAGAGACTTTAGATCGTTCATTTACCTAACTGTAGATTCCTGTTTGTGAGTCAGAGCTGTTCAGCTTGAAAGCCATTGTAATTAAGCTGACATGCCATTCAGTGACCTTGTTATAATCCTAATGAGATCTAAGTCACAGACAACAATTGCTGGAAAAAGAGAAGTATGATTCAAACGTAGAAAGTACTAACATTTTCCATTAGCAAGATCAATGTACTTAACAGCATAGTAACATAATAAACTGCTTTATCAGCTAAGTCTCTTTATCCACCACAAAAAGTAGCTTGTACCTGGACAGTACATCCAGCAACAGAATCAGGCAAACAATTTACTCTGGAGATTGACTGACTGCAGACTGAAAACACAATGCAGACATGCCTTTGGAAAAAAGTCAGTAATCAATACTACCTCAGAGTCAGCTGTGTTTCATAGTTATTATTGTACACTGGGTGGTGAGGGAAAGCCACTTATTTGCACTGCTGTCATTACTATTGATGGTCTCCTGCCCAACATAAGAAGTCAGTTTTGTTGTTCTGTATTTGAGAGGTCATCAGCCCTTGAAACACAAAGGCATGTTTTTTACGTACCGCTCACTGAAAACTTCAGTTTAAAATACCACCTTATGATGGGTTTGTGCAACAACACTGGAAAAGCTTTCATGTTTAAGAATGCTTTTGTATCATCGATAGCACATTCTAATTTAAAAAAAAAAAAAAAAAAAAAAAAACAGAATTTATCCTTTTTTATTTAAATAAAATAATATATATATATTATTTTTTTAATTGTTTAAAATTGAGTTTGTTTAATAACTAAATCATGGAATCACAGAATCATAGAATGGTTTGGGTTGGAAGGGACCTACAGGATCATCCAGTTCCAACCCCCAGCCATGGGCAGAGACACCTCCCACTAGACCAGGTTATTGAAAGCCCCTTCCAACGTGGGCTTGAACGCCTCTAGGGATGTGGCATCCAGATCTTCTCTGGGCAACCTATTCCAGTGCCACACCACCCTTGTAGTGAAGAATTTCTTCCTTATATCTAGTCTGAATCTATCCTCTTTTAGTTTAAAGACATTTTCCCTTGTCCCATTACAACAAACCCTGACAAACCCTGCTTTCTTGCAGGCCTCCTTTACGTACTGGAAGGTTGCTGTAAGGTCTCTGCCAGTCTTATTTTATTCAGGCTGAACAACTTCAGCTCTCTCAGCCTGTCTTCATGAGAGAAGTGCTTTAGCCCCCTGATTGTCCTTGTGGCCCTGCTCTGGACTCACTCTGGTAAGTCTATGTTCTTTTACTGGTAGATAAAACAAAGAATTGTTAGGTAGATACTCTGAGATTAGTACAAAATAAAATTTTTCAAGCAATAACAGTCATTTTTTTTATCAGAAAAAAAGTCAAATGACAGGACACCATTTGCTGTTCTGTTATTTTGATATTATTTAAAATACACTACTCCAGTTGCCCACTGGAATTTCAATGAAGCTTGATCAAGATGAGATTCTTGTTTACAATTCTAGCACAGTCAGCTTTAGTTATTCTTAGAGGGTATGTTGATACTTGGGATTTGATTTCTGTTCAATTTTTTCTTAATCATCCAAGTTTCTCAAAAGAAATCTGTTATTTCTATGAAAGAATTAGTGTCTTCCAACTTAGCTATTTGTAGTGTCCTAAAACTGTATTACTTTTCAACATATTTCTAGCAATCTAATTAATATTCTTTCATCTGTATGCCAGATGATACAATTATTCAAACGAACATGAGAGAAACCTGTGTTCTTCCCCCAACCACACAGATACTCTGAAATGTCACCACTTAAACCAAAGGGCATCCATGCAAAGGCTGACATATCTTTACTACCAGAAACCATAAAGACCATATACTTGTCTTGAGTAGCCAAGGCTACAGAAAAAATTGAGCCAGTTTTACACATATATTTTATGAATAAATTTTTATAACAAAGAAAAATGAGCTTTCTGAAATGTCTTTTTCTCAGATTTCAAAATTCTACATTTGTCTACATAGACCTTGTGAAGCAAAATGAAGCAGGACAGATATTTGTCCAGACAGTTGTGAACTACATAATGTAATTACATAATTACATAATTAATGACTTACATAATGTAATTCACAACTATCTCTGCACTCTTAACACATGCACTTCAGTGGAAAGCCAAGGAAGCCAAACTTCATGCTTCCTGGGATGGATCATCCACGGTATAAGTGGTGTGGTTGATACTGAACAGAAGAAAGGGATGCCATCCAAAGGGACCTGGGGAAAAAAAAAGCTTGAAAATTGGACCCACATGAACCATATAGGATTCAACAAGTCCAAGCACAAGGTGCTGCACCTGGGTTGAGGCAATCCCAGACAGGAGTACAGACTATGAGAAGAACTCATTGAGAGCAACCCTGCAGAGGACTTGGGGGTTTTAGTGGATGAAATGCTTGACATGAGCAAGCAGTGTGTGCTTGCAGCCCAGAAGGCCAACTGCATCCTGGGCTGCATCAACAGAGGGGTGGCCAGCAGGTCAAGAGAGGCAATTGTCCCCCTCTGCTCTGCTCTTGTGAGGCCTCACTTGGAGTGCTGCATCCAGCTCCGAGGTTCCCAGCACAAGAAGCACGAGGATGCTAGCATGCTAGAAAGAGTCCAGATGAGGGCCACAAAGACCATCAAGGGGCTGGAGCACCTCTCCCATGAAGAAAGGCTGAGAGAGCTGGGGTTGTTCAGCCTGAAGAAGAAAAGACTCTGGACTGGCCTTATGACAGCTTTTCAAAACTTGAAGGGGGCTTATAGAAAAGAACAACTTTTTGCTAAGTCAGATAATGACAAGACAAGGGGGAAACAGTTTTAAACTAAAAGAGGGGAGATTTAGATTAGGAGGAAATTCTTCACTCGGAGGGTGGTGAGGCACTGGGACATGTTATTCAGACAGTCTATGGATGCTCCATCCCTAGAGGTGTTCAAGCCCACGTTGGAAAGGGCTTTGAGTAACCTGGTCTAGTGGAAGGTGTCCCTGCCCATGGAAGGGGGAATGGAACTGGATGATCCTGAAGGTCCCTTCCAACCTAAGCCATTCTATGATGCAATGAAGTGTATGGACCATGTACTACATATAGCTGCATTGTTGTCAGTATACATCTTGTTAACTTTCCTTAAAAGAAACAGTGACATATTAAAATCCATCTGACCTCCTGAATACCATTGGAAAGTCATTCCAAATACTAATGACATTTTGATCAGGCAGCTGCATTACAAGGATGGTCAAGTATTTTGCTGTGAACTGAAGATACTCATAGAATCATAGAATCATAGAATATCCTGAGTTGGAAGGGACCCTTAAGGATCATCAAGTCCAACTCTTGACACCGCACAGGTCTACCCAAAAGTTCAGACCATGTGCCTAAGTTCACAGTCCAATCTCTTCTTAAATTCAGACAGGCTCGGTGCAGTGACCACTTCCCTGGGGAGCCTGTTCCAGTGTGCAACCACCCTCTCTGTGAAGAACCCCCTCCTGACGTCCAGCCTAAATTTCCCCTGCCTCAGCTTAACCCCGTTCCCGCGGGTCCTGTCACTAGTGTTAATGGAGAAAAGGTCTCCTGCCTCTCGACACCCCCTTACGAGGAAGTTGTAGACTCAAAGTACTCAAAGCAAAGAAACAAATAAATGCAACATGCTGTGCCTGCTCCTTACCAGGGAAGGATGTGTTTCATTTTGTATTTTAGCTTTCCCAAAATGTATACATCTTTCCTGCAGAGGTCAAATACTTTAAAAGTTCTTGTGCAACTTTAAGTAATACATTTAAATAATGCTCCGCATCTGCATTGCATTTGTTTTTACATGGAAACTGTTTGGGGAGGGGGATGTTGTAGCAATGACTCAATGTTTTGTCAGGTCACAGCCTTGAAAAAAAATAATTTACTGCAAATTTATAAAATGGACAATTATTTTTCTGGAAGTCAAGTCAAAACATTGTTCTTTGTAGAGATTTTAATCAACCTAAACAGAAAAGCCTATCTGTTAAAAAATTAGGCCTAGAATTCATTAAAAGAAATTGTATTTTGTTTCAACTTTTAACTTCAAAAGGGAAAACACACAATTTCTGGAAAGTCCAGTGATGAAGGAAGCCAAAATCCTGAATGAATGAATGCAAAACCCTGTGAAGACTCCTTGTGGAGTCTCCTTCTCTAGAGATATTCAAGGCCCGTCTGGATGCCTACCTAGACAGCCTGCTCTAAGGAACCTGCTTTGACAGGGGGGTTTGATCCTATGATCTTTTGAGGTCCCTTCCAACCCCTACAATTCTGTTATTCTGTGATTCTGTGAAAACCAAAGTATCATTCAAAAATTGGAAGAGCTCATGCTATTTAATTCAACTTATATTTACCATGGTTTGTAACAGAAATGTTCTATGTCTGAACGCTGCCAGACTCCCTCCTTGTATCCACGTGTGAGACTATTCCCCCACTATATTTAAAAGGGAACATGCAGCAGCCTCACCCTGCTTGCAGCCTTGCTCCGTGGGATGTGAGCCATAAGATATTGTCTATTATATTACAGAATTTTGAACAAAGCAGCAGCATCTCAAGATCAGGATGGAGAGACACATAACCTAATAGGTTACATATGACCGTTATGTATCTGGCACTCGTAAGCATATAAGGAATGAAAAATTAAACTCTGGAGCCTTCCACTGTGGGTGGCTCAAGGATGAAGAGCGAAGATATATCTCCAAAGAGGCCTTCACCAAGGAGTGAGTTTTCAAGACGTGTGATATATGTGACCACTGTTGCATTTAGTAGCCTTTCTGGAACTCTTAAGAACCAGAAGCAGAAGTAGCAAACCTTTGCCTTCAGTGGAAATATGACCTCTCACAAATACACAACAGACAAAAATTGGAGAACCTCACCACAATTAAAACAGATCAACAATCTTGCAGATGGTTCACTTTTAATTGGAACCAAGCTCTCCATTGACTCACTGAAATTGCTTGTCCCCAACCCAGGCAACAAAGAGATTGATTTAACCAAGTTTAATAGTCTGAGTTTAAATGGTAATATGCCTATACATTTTTAAACACAGCCTGCAGAGCTATCAGTTATAATGAGTTCATCAGTACTCGCTCAATCTGCATGCCTCTTTCTTTGATAAATTATGCCAAAATGGGCCTGTTTCACTGGTGAAAATGTAAAACCAGTGTCACAACTTAGCAGCTCATATCCTTAATTTACACAACAGATTTAGACCACATTTGCCCAGTCAAAAGCCAAGAGACGGTCAGTCAGAGCTGAGAGGCCTTGTTTTTCAACAGTGGCTGGTTTTAAAAAATGTACTTTCAATAATCTCAGCAGTCTCAACATAAATATTCCTTAATTCAGTTTATACGTGGCCCACTCCTTTAAACAAACAAAGCAGACTTCATGTTCATGTCATCTACCAACTTCTGTAACAGATTACCATCAAATACTTTAAACAAGGTTTGACAAATGTGTCTGAACCACTTGAAAACTAAGATCACAGGACTGAAACTTTGTCATACCAATTATGTAATCCCACTGTAAAAGAATCCATGCATTTTTGCAAGCATGCAGAGCCGGCTTTTCATGAAGCAAAAGAAGTCTTGTCTTTTTCTATTACGTGATGGATCCTAATTAAAATCAATTTTTTATTGTCAGCTCAGACATGCTTCTTTGCATAACTGTAACATCTTAAAACAGAAATCTGAATGCTAATAGGAACATACATCCCCCAGCAGTATAATAGACCTTGAAGAATAGTGGCATTGCAAGATGTTTACATCTGATCATCCTTGGAGGACACAGAAGTTAAACAGTAAAGACTATAGTAAAGAGCCAAAGCAATTTAATTTTGTTTGAATGTATTTATAGAAATGTACCAAGAGTACCCATAAAGGCATGTTGTCATCTTTCCCTTGAGCTTGTGCCAGTTCATGACCAACAGAAAACATTCAAAGAGAGAGAAGAGAGGGAAGGAAATTACTTATAACAACTCTTTGTATCAAGCATGCTACTTCATGAATAGATGAGGAACTTAACATTTCAATATTTCTTGCAGAAACGACTTTTTAAAAAGGAATTTCTTATCACAGTGACACCTCTTGAAATATTTAACTTGTGATCCTAAACTTTGTAATGATGTGTGTTAATTCTCCACAGCTGAGTGCTCATGGAATAAAGTTGCTATACATCCTTTAAAATGATGGTAGGAAAGCACTCTGAGTAGATAAAGATGCGTTGTGGTTTTGGCTGGGATAGAGACATTTTTCTTCATAGATGCTCATATGATTCTGTGTTTTGGATTTTTTGTGAAAATGGTGATAACACGTCGATATTTTAGTTGTTGCAGAGCACTGCTTACACAGAGTGAGGGTCTTCCCTGCTTCTTATGCTGCCCTGCCTGCAAGGAGGCTGGGGGTGCACAAGAACTTGGAAGGGTATGCAGCCAGGAGAGCTGACCCCAACTGACCAAAGGGATAGTCCATACCATATGAGGTCACACTCAGCAACAAAAGCTGAGGTAAAAAAGGGAAAATGGGGATACATCAGTAGTGATGGCATTTGTCTTCCACAGAGATTGTTATGCATTTTGAGCTCTGCTTTCCTCGCAGTGGCTGAATATCTGCCTACTGATGGGAGGCAGAGAATGATTTCCTTCTT
Source organism: Aythya ferina (assembly GCF_964211825.1). Classification (NCBI taxonomy): domain Eukaryota; kingdom Metazoa; phylum Chordata; class Aves; order Anseriformes; family Anatidae; genus Aythya; species Aythya ferina. Next base: position 29,437,104 of record NC_140299.1, read on the forward strand.
TTGCCTTCCCTGTATGCATGATTTTTGCTTTACCTAGTGAACTGTCTTTATCTCAACTTGAGAGTTCTCACACATTTACCTTTCTGAATCTCTCCCCCATCCCAACTGGGTAGGGTGAGCAAGCATCTGTGTGGTGTTTAGCTGTCTGCTGGGGTTAAACCACAAGAAGATGGTACTAGAAAACAATTGCCACATGTAGCAATCTCCGATGCTGAGCCAACTGAGTCCCAGAGCAGCTCTAGACAAAACACATGCCCGCTCACCAGCTTTACTTTCTGAACTTCACTTTCGAGCTCAGCAATCTACAGACTCAGACAGTACCTTTCAAGTGACTTCCTCTATAAAGAGTTCCCTATTTCCATGCAGCCCCATTCAGAAAAGTTTTTTTTTCAGGAGTTATTTTAGCCCTGTTAACCCAAGATCAATAGCAATTGCAGATCTGTAAAAGAGAACTTCACTGTTTTGGCTGAACTAGTAACATCCTGGTCCAATAAGCCTATTTCAACCATCTGTATGAAGAGATGTAGCCTATATGTATGTAAGAGATGTAGCCTATATATATGTAGCCTTCAGAACTATAGCCATGTTCTGAACAGTGCTTAATCCCTATACTGTCTAAGTCCTTTGGAAACATACCCTAGAATTTATCTTCACCCGTAAAAGTTTACAACTTTCAGCATCTGTTCAATGTCACCTCACCTAATTTGGGCTACAAGGGCATTGAAACAGAACTGCTTCAGGGACCAAAGTAAATCAAGCTGATTCTTGTCTTCCTTTGTGTTTGGGCAATTGTGCCTAAAGATGTAAATGTGTGTATAAATCTGTGTTCAAGACGTGCCACTGAAATCAATGGAAACCCTGAGCTCTGTGTTCCTGGCTCCAGAATTCTGTATGGAAGAACCCCACTGAAGTCTACAGGCCAACTGCTGTGCAACTCACATTGTAAAAATTCACAGAACCAGAACTTTCTCTTGATTTCTTTACACATTGCCACTTATATCCTCCTGAACAGGAGTAAAAGCATCTTAAACAAAACCTTAATGTTTAAAAAAATATAACACAGGATACCCTAGTATCTCCAAACACTTCAAATATATTTGCATTTGGTTTGCAAGGTATTCAACAAGTGCAAACATATGAGCATCAAAAAGTATGTGGCATTTTTCCATTTCCTAATTACTCTGTACAAATAATCCAATCACTGTTCTGTGATGTGCAGTTCTTAACATTTGTTTCAAAAGCCCATATTCACACACAAGCCATCAGACTTAGATGTCTGAGAAGTTCTTCACAGTGTGTAAGAAGCATTAATTAAACCTCTAATCCTCAGGAAATCAATGTCAAGCACCTGAATAAAAGCTGACAGTGTGTTTACCTTTTCTTTAAAACCACATTTCCTTTCTGAAGAAGTAACATTGCAATGCACGGTATGATCTATTAACTATCTATCTATCTATCTATCCTTCTCCTTTTCCTTTTTTTTTTTTTTTTTTTTTTTTTTTAGAATCATGTTTTCCATGAATGGCCTCTGTCTGTTTCTATTGTGACTGTATCACAACTTGTATTTCTTATTTTCCTAGCAGATATTGTTAGGCTTTTCTACCAAGAAATTGAAAGCCTCTTAACTTATTTATTCTGTTCCTGACAGGTCCAGTCATCAACCAAACAGAGTTTTGTGAAAATGCAAAGTAAATCTGGAAGACAGTGTAAAAGTTATGCAAAAAGATCTTATGGTTTCAAGAGTAATCCAGTTTCCAAATACTTCACACAAACTTGGCATTAGACACTCAGCTAATTCACATCATTTTCTAGCTAAAAATCTAGTTCTCCAAAACCAAACCAAAACAAAACACACATGCACACACAAAACATATAAAATTTATGCCATTGAAATTTTCTGACACAAAATGTTTGAGTTTGGATTCCACATTTCAAAGAGACAAAAATTTTAGTTTCTAATTTCTTTATGGTTTGACATAGCAATGAAAAAAAAATTTCAAAAACATTCTATTAAAATCATGCTACAAGAAAATGAAAATAAATAAAATATAAACCTTTGTGCCTATCCACAAACACAAAGAGTTAATAACCTAGAAACCTTTGTACAACATGTGTACAAAGGTTTCTGTAATATAAAATATAGCTCTCTGGCCATAATTTTTCACTAACACCAGTCTTGTATCTGCATGTGGAAAGGAGTTTGCTTTATATTTTTGAATACACAAAGTGATGCTTTGTTATTAAAGGTCAGTATTTTTGATAATATTAGCCTTCAGCCGCTCACTGAACCAAAGTGGCAGTTTGGCATCTTAAGCAGTCACAACAAAAGCACATACCATTACACTTTGCACTGTGGACACATTATGTATTTGATACTGAAAGAATAATATTAAAACAGCAATAGCACCATTGCTAAGAGGTAAGATTTATTAGCTTTGGTCAGATGCCATTTGATGTGATCACATGGGTTTGAGTTGTTTGTGGAGGCAAACCCACAATTCATCATAATTTGTTTTACCTTTAACTAGCTAAAGCATCATAACCCAAAAAAGGTTACTGAGACTGTGAAAACTTACGAGAGTTAGGAAGCCTTTACTTTATGTGTCTAAATTCAAACGCAGCTTTTCTGTGTCTACACACCATAAATAAATCTCTGTTTTTTAATGGTATTTCTGCTTCAGTTAGTTCACTGAATTAGTGAAACTGACAACTACAAGCTTTGTCTTTTCTAACTTTTCTAACATTTAAATTACTATTCTTTTAACACTGCGTGCTCAGCTGCTACTATTTTAGCATGGTGAAAGATTCTTCAGCAGACATGCAAGGAAAAATAAATTAATTTTTTTTTATTGTTTCCATCCTCTGAAGACTTGAACAGAGTTCCACAAGGCAGACACACAGCATTTATTCTGCATAGTTTCTCTATGCTGCATTTGGAGGACACCTTACAAGCAGTGGGGTGTCTGAAAAGGTCCCAGTAACTGTGCCTACCAACATTATTCAGGTATGAGATTTGTTACATTCTTTTCTTATAATCAAGAAACAGTGGTATATTCTGTACATAAAATCTATAGTACATGCCACAAATAACACATCATGCATATGAAGGCACACTACTAGAGTCTGAAAATAGAAAAATATCCCCATCATTTTTCACAGAATGTATTTCTGATTTTAATTAACATTTCAGCTTGAGTACCATCTTCTTAAAAGATATTATTCAAATAGTACATGCATATCTACCTAAATACTCATTCTCACCTCAAGATGTTTAATTCTGCCTCAAGTAATCATTATACACGTTTGAAGTTTTATGCTCCTTGTTATTTTAACCATAACTTCTGTTTCATGTGCTTATTAAATTGATGTCTTGTGGGTTATTCTCAGATACTTAGCAGACGTTAAATTGATATTACCTTAAACCCGGCAGAAATACTAGCAATTTTATTGGTTAAAATCACATCAGGCAGCTGTGATAAAAAGAAAAGGTGCACTATAAGTATTGCTATCCCGTACTTCAAAATACTGACACATTGTGCTGTTCAGAACATATAAAAAGCAAAAAGACTGAATTTAGCTTGAAAGGGGAAGTATTCCTAGTGTATCTAAATGAAAATGCAAAGGGAGAGCCTGAAAATTGTCTTTAACAATGCGCTGTTGCTATTTACACCAGAGTAATATTTAAAGTTTACTGTTTACATAGCATGACATAAAGTTAATTAAGTACCACTTATTGCAGCTGAATTTTAAAAGTAGAAAAATATTCACCATAAAAGAAGGAACACTGAGTAGAAAATAAGCTCACAGGTGCAGCCGGAGTAAAAGGTCAGCATTTGCCAATTGCAATTGCAGAGTTTCCACAGCTACCAGGAATTCTCTTTTTCTCTAATCCAGAGGAAATCTGAGGGAAGCTCAGAGAGCATTGTGGTAAATGCTGGCAAACACTGAAGATTTTATCTCAACCACTAGAGAACTAACTGCTTACATTTCAACATCAATTTTGCATTCACCTTTTTCTTATCTTTTTATCTAACTAACTTCTTTCTTATACCCAATCCCACAAACTAAGACATAGACTAATACATAAATATACCACACTCAAAAATTTCATATCTAATTTTATATAAATAATTTAGGAATTGACACTAAATGTATGTTATCATGTCCTGAATAGATATTTTAGTTTTCAAATCGGGTTACTGAAATGAAGCTAGAATCCATTCCAGTTGCAGTATATTGGAATAGAACCCAGAAGGTGTTTTAATCAGCATTAAGGGATCTCAAGACATGTTAACACCAATATAATGAATTCCTACTCCAAACAAGGCAGCTTCAGATTAGGCTTCTTGCATGCAGGTACTATTCAACTTTGCAAATTTCCATATACTGCGATATAGAGTCACCCACTTTGGCTTCCCATACAAAATAAAATGTGGGATTCTATGAAATTTACTCTTTTTTCAGATTAAGAAATTCATACATTTTAGAATGACAACAAATCTTCTGAGTACACAGAAGAAGTATACTGGGTGAAAGAGAGGGAGAGGGAGAGGGAGAGGGAGAGGGAGAGGGAGAGGGAGAGGGAGAGGGAGAGGGAGAGGGAGAGGGAGAGGGAGAGGGAGAGGGAGAGGGAGAGGGAGAGGAAAGTTTGATTTACAGAAAAAAAAAATCAATACAAAGTCAAAATTGTCAGGACTGGTATAGAATCATAGAATACACTGAGTTGGAAGGGACTCATAAGGATACAACTCCTGGAGTTGGACTTGAAGAATGATCTTCTAGATCTAGAAGATCTAGTTTTAGAATGATCTTCTGCTCCCCAGTTACCTTGGTCAAAGTCTTCCTCGTATGCAGGTGTACTTTTACAGTTTCTATCTTCACTGTTACGTAATTCGTGCAATGGGATAGGTATGCTCTGAGTTTTTGACCTTGAGAATGCTTGACTTTAAGTTTTTATCTGATGATCAGGATCATCAAATCCTGGTCATCATGTGCTGCTATCTGATTACAACTCATTCTACAACACTCTCATCTCTCAGAACTGAAAAAGCTGGCCCATCCAAAACCAGAGATAACAGAGTGAAAAGAGCCTTTATCTATAATTTATCAATTCTATTTTTTATTACATAGATAAAAAGGAGCTAGTTTGTATGTGGCAAAACAACTGTGTAGGTCACAAAAATATCTACCTGCAATTTTAACTATAAGTACATGATGTGTTGCAGTCACAGCTATTCTTTAAATCTCTCTTCAAACATATGATTTAGTCATCACAGAACAATCAAAGAGGAGAATAAAAGGATTTTCTGAAGTTCAGTTTATAATTAGTTATGCACCTGATTCTGCATAATTTTTAGTGGCATTTAATAACACAATTTATAAGTGACCCTGGCCTTATATTACTATAATCTTGCAGAGCTTGTTGAACTATAATAGCAATCCACTGCAACCATGAAATAGTCAAACAATCAACACAGTACCAAGTAATGCTCTCTCACCCTTCAGCTGCATGGAAACAAGTACTGTATGATAAATACACTAACCAGGACCTATTGTAATATACACTTAACAAGAAGTGTTATTAACAACACTTATTAACTAACTTTTGCAAAATGTTAGGAACAAACATACATGATGTTCAGACAATGACTGGCGTGTGATGTCACTAAAGTAATGAGTTTTATTGGCTGCATTTAGTTTTAGATGTTCTTGAAACATTATATTAAGCTATTTCTTACCAAAGACCTGTGACTTCTCCTATTCTCTCTGTAGTAAATCTGATTGGTTCATGTAATAAGTCAATATTTGTCATTTTTCTTCCCGATTGGTGTCCTAGATTGCCTGCTATCAGTATGCAAGCTGCAATGAAGGTATACCTGTACTTTATAATGTTTTTAGAGAAAGAAGCATCCTACATGTGGAATCAGAAAATAAATTACAGAAAGACTGCAGGTGGAAAAATAAAGAGGATAAATGGATTGTTTTGATTTATCACTTTAGTGCATTAACTCATACAGGTTTTATGAAACTTCAGATTTCTTTTGCATAATTTTTGGTTCTTACGAAAATCACATTTCATGATCATCTTGCCCAAAGTGTTCTCCATAATACCTCACCTAAAATCTCAGTTTAAAACCCCCAATTATACTGATATGATTGTAAATTTCACTGCTTGGTGAGAAAGGTATGAAGCTTGACTTTAGTATAGTTTCCTGCATACACTGATAGACTTCCAGGCTGTAGCCCCTTGTCATTAGAAAGTCTAATGTGTTTTCCAAATTTACACTGTTGGTGCAATAGTAAAGCAAGCTGTTTCACTCAAAGCCTACTAATGAATGCCAGTTCTGCATGTTTGTCCCAAGGAAGTGGTCCTATGTTCCAGATCTACAACCACATTTTGAGTTGCCAAGTCACCCTTAAAATTTCTCTACTTCGTTACACTTCTAAACATGAAACAAGATAAGTATCAACTTTCAATGTGTAAACTTGGCAGTATCCCTCATTAATTGCTGAAGTTCAGTAAAATGAAGAAGTGTCATTACTGTATATGAGAGAAACCTGTTTCTAAGAAGCTAATATAGACATCTAATTTTTTTTTTTTGTGACATGGTAAGGCTTGGCACACACTTTTGGATTAGTCATCTAAAAATGGGATCATGTTAAGTACTTTATTCATAAACATATTTATCATCGATGAATGATGATTCCTTCAAAGCTAAGGACAGAGACATAAAGGACATAAGGACATAAACATGAGGAAGTCAATGTAAGCAACTTTTCTCAGCAGGTAGGGCAGGGAGTGTAGAGTGAATATAGAGTGCTACTAACACAATGTTTTTCCCAAACTTACTGGATCTTTCATCACAGATATCCTATTGCAAATGCCCTGGGTAACTGCTTTACTCTTTTAGTGTTAATTCACCATTCTCGCCCTCTTTCTTTATACTGTTGTCTCTGTATGATTTTTTTTTTCCATGTGCTACTCCCTTAAAAAATTATTTTATTGACTTCTAACAATTATTTTTTCTCTCTCTTTCTTTCCCTGGAAAGCTGACAAGAAGTGCCCAAGAAACTGAAGTTAACGGCAAATTCTGATCCAACATATCCCAAGAGCAGAAAAGAGGATATAACAAAATGTAAGGAAAAAAAAAAAAAAAAAAGCAAAAGAGAAAGAGAGAGAGATTCAGAGAGCAGAGAATTCAGGCATTCAGGCTCTAGTGTAAAAAAAAATGAAAGATAATCTTCCTAGTGTTGTGACAGTTCCTCCGTCCAGTGTTTTAAATTCAAGAGTTAAATCTGGGAAGATATCTCCTCTTCCTGAAGAATATTGAGCCCTTTAGAGTCCAAAAACTTAAAGAACAAATTTCCTCTATCTATTGTACAATCAAACATCTAGAATAAGTAACAAATTGTAAGAAAAACATTTAACTAGACAAACACCAAAACAGACTCCTTGCACCAACTTATATTACACAACTTATAAACAAATCCATGTTTTTCAAATGAGTAACAATCAGCAGTTCTTTCTAGAAAACATATGTTCATTGTTTTCTTAGGTTATGCTGAGGACTAGGAACAGTACTGGTTAGGCTGTTTTCTGATGGCTCTAGCGTTTAGTGTGGGTAAGCTAATTGTCATCCGAAATATACCTTATAAGTAAAACAAATCAAGAATCTGAATTAGATTATAAATGCTTCACTGGAGTCCAAACATAAGCTGATGGGAGGGTTTACTGGCTAGATCATCTCCCTGTCTGATTATGTATGCAAGGGACAAGCTTGCATTGATCCTAAGAAAAGATACAAGAAAAGCACGGCTTTGGGGGTTGAATCTTCACTACTGGAAGATGTGAGCAGAGAAATTGTCATGTGTATTTTTCCCACTGTATTCAGGACAATAGGGCTGCAGGTCTGTTTTTGGTTAGTAATGAAACAAACAATTGCCTCTTTTCTCAGGCAAAAACTTTTTTCAGTTTATCATGGTTACATTATACACAATCCCCAAAATTTCTCAAATCAAAAAAGAGTAACATCGTGCAATAATACTTTGAGATAGATTACGTCATTTATTCTTCGTCACTTATTCGTCACTTTGTCATTTATTCTACGTCACATTTTCCCCCTGTATGGTTATAATATTCCAGGGACTGATGGTACTTAAGCTTCAATTTATGGAGGTCTACCATGCCACTTCTGCAGTCTATATTAAAGGCTTTCTAAATTTAGAAAACAGAATTTTGTTTAATCCTATCTGTCTTTACATATCAAATTAAAGAATACCTTTCCTTTCTATCTAGACAGAAAGATGAGGCAGTCATGCAGCCTAGCCAAAAAAAACCCACCACCAAACAACCAAACAAGAACAACAAAAATCCAGAATGTTACTTTGAAACATTAGATACAGAGACAGAATTACAACTTCTCTATATTGTCATGAGTAATATATAGTCTATAATTGGTAAGGGAGGCTGAATTCAGACTTACTGTGCATTTGTTTGGCTTCTCTCCGGAGTGGACTCTCATGTGAATCAGCAGTTTATACCTGGCATTAAACGGCTTGAACCTTCGTGGGCACCCTGCCCAGAAGCATGTGAAATCTTCTCCCTTCCTCTGGTCTATATGAATCTTCTCTATGTGCCGCACAAGTTCCTCTTGCTGGTCATACAGTGCATTGCAATCAATCCAGCGACAGCCATGCTTGCCATTGAAATCATCCAGCTCCCCATCTTCTTCAAGCTGTGGGCATGGGACAGATGGAGGCACAGGCAGAGGGTGCATGTGACCAGGAAGGCTGGGCACATGTCGGTGCTGATGAGCATGGTATGGTGGCGGAGGCCCTTGTGGAGGAGGTGGCGGCAGAGGGGGTGGAGGAGGCATGTCAACTGTATGGCCTGAGAACTCATCCAGCTGTTCATTTTTCAGGGCACCCACAGTCTGGCTGTCCATGGGAGGCATGCCCTGCTGGATTACCATGTTAGTTGTGGTTTCTGTCTGCAGGCTGGCTTGCTCCAATTGCTGCATCCGCTGGTATTCACCAGCACTATTCTCAGTGTACTCTGGGAAGGTGATACTGCCATTAGCCATGAGTAGACCTTTCTGGGTAGCTGGAACAGAGTAGTTTTGGGGTATACAGCTTCCTCGAACTCCCAAAAAATGTCCATAAACCTCAGGCTGTGGGGAAATGTTAGCTGGTGATGTCCTTGAGCTGTTGATGTAGGCCACTAGAGAGGTGGGGGATGTACGGATGATTGTATTGAAGTCAATCCCAATGCCATCAGACAGAGGAGAAAGAGAGAGTGCTCTCTTTTTGGAGCGGGTAGATTGAGACCGGGAAGAGGAATGGCGAGGACTAAGGTAAGAGGAATGGCTATTTTCTAAGCCAAATAAGTAGGATGGTAATGAGTTAGATACACAGCTACTGGACACAGATGTTGCAGGTGAAAAATTTAGTAAGTCCCTCAACTCACTACCATTTTGTAAACCTTGTTCAGGAGAAAGAGAAGGAAGTGTCCTGTACCCATGCGACCACTCTTGCTTAACGCTCAAAGTGGACTGACTTTCTGACAAGCTTGATGTTGTAGAGGCCAGAGACTCACATGACAAGAGTGACCTGGAACAAAGACATAATAAAATGAGTAAGCAGTTAGACACTTTAGCAGTTCAAATTTCATGTGTATATACTGCTATAGAGTGATTCTTCAACCTTCACACACACATACATCTAAAGGAAGGTTACATGTGAAAAAACTTATCTCTAACTTCAAGTACTCTCAGTTGATACACCAGGAGCCATACACAGGCAAAAAATATGTAAAAAGATACTTAAGAGTCCAATTTTTAACTTAAGTGTTGTGGTTTAACCCGGACGGCAGCTAAACACCACACAGCCATTCGCTCACCCTCCCCCCTCCCTCTCTGGGATGGGGGAGAGAAACGGGAAAGTGAAGCCTGTGAGTTGAGATAAAGACAGTTTTCTAAGACAGAAAAATAATAATAACAATAATAATAATAATGATGATGGTGATGATAGTACTACTACTACTAATGTGTACAACACAAGTGATGTACAAGGCAATTGCTCACCACCTGCTGACCGATGCCCAGCCTAACCCTGAGCAGTCCAGCCCCCCCCACCCTGGCTAGCCACCCCTATATATTGTTTAGCATGACATCAGATGGTATGGAATACCCCTTTGGCCAGTTTGGGTCAGCTGTTCTGGGTCTGTCCCCTCCCAGCTCCTGCTGCTCCCCCAGCCTGCCAGCTGGCAGGACAGTGTGAGAAGCTGAAACGTCCTTGGCTTGGTGTAAGTACGGCTCTGCAACAATTAAAACATCAGTGTATTATCGGCACTCTTCTCATCCTAAGCCAAAACACAGCACCTTACCAGCTACTAGGAGGAAAATTAACTCTGTCCTAACTGAAACCGGGACACTTAAGATTTTAAGAAATGCTGCTCTAATGGTTCTTGAAATTTCACTGCAGAAATGAAAGGATTTTTTTTCATCAACCGTGGTGTAAAGAGGCTTGAGCTTCTGAAGCTAAAGCATTATGCTCTTGCCTTGTGTGAAGCTCATTGATTTGAGATTACTATTCATTTTTTTTTCTAGCAAAGAGGGAGAAGAAAAATGATTAATAAAGAATAAATGTTTAACCTTTTTCACTTGGCCAGTTGTAATGCATACAAATATTCTTTACAGAAATAGCTGAAGATTATACAGATTATATCTAACTTAACAAAACAAACAAATTAATAATGTACAAGAACTGATTGAAGGGGTTCATTTAGTTTTTGTTTCATGATGTATTTCCCTCTAAGTCAGCAGTCAATTTTTCTTTCACAAAAGTGTAATCTTGCTGCTGTTATCAGTTTGTCATAGAAAGATTAAGAAACTTGTTTAGGTTGCAAATACCCTACAGGTAGCTTAAAAAACATCATAAGCTCCTAACAATATTGGTATCCACATAAAAGTATAATAAGGAAATACAAGGACACCACGTGCCCTGATTCACAGCTGCAAATGCTGGGTAAAGGACAAGTAGATTTATGCCTTTATTTTTCAATTCTGCATATTGGCACCCTTGGATTTCTTGCCAGCCGGTGGAGCCAGTGGTGTCATTATTATATTAATTAGTATTTGTGAGGAGCTCTAACAGTAGAAAAAACCTGGCATCTAGATAGACATGGAGATCTCACAAACAACAAAAACCTCTGCAATTTGGGGGTTAATTCTTGCATTTATGATTTTTACAATACACTTTGGAAGTGTAGAAGCACAGAATTTAAATCGGAGATCAAAGGCATACACAGAAAATCTGGTTTCTCTTCTAAACCTGAAATGCATTTTGAAGGTAAATAAGTTATTTAATCACTGCTTCTCATCTTCTCACATGATAAACAACGTACACAATAGTTTCTCCTATTCTACGAAGACTTCAGGAGGCCAAATTAACTTAACAAAATAAAGTTAGTAAGTGGTAATAGATACTTTAAATACTATATGTATAAAAATATTTCTTGAAATTCTAACTAAACGGTATATCAAATATTTACAAGCAGTAATTCAAATAAATTTGTGGGCAAGGAATAATGTATACTTATTTATAATGGTACGCTCCTATAGTCAGTTATTTATAATGTTTTTACTTCTTTAAACTTTATAATATTTTTACTTATAATTTTTTATATTACTACAAATTTCAAATGTGTAGAAGAGAAAGTATGCACTATAAAGAAAATAAACAAATCTCATCTCTTTCTTGCAACATACGTACAACAAGCATCTTCAAGGAGGCACTTCCACCTCTTTTACTAGCTTCTTTTTCTTAATAGGTAAGCAAGTTTAGAACCTACTCAGGATAAATAATACTCTAGTTGCTACTGAGTTCTGCAAGGTTTTCTTGCAGGCTCTGCTTCAGGAGACAAGAATCCATGAGAGAGATCTCTTAAGGTGCATAATTGCATATTATGTCTGCACCACATCTTGTAGCTGCATTGACTGCAGCCTCAGTGAAGATACATGAAACCACCTAATTTAAGAATTGGTAGCTGGCAAAAGTGAGGATCTCAATCCCATTTAAAACAACATCAGTTAATTCAAGAGAACAAGAACAGATCTTAAACAATGGCTTTGGAGATACCCCCAGTGAATATGCTAATGTTTAACAAATTTCCATGATTCTGTTTGGTAAAACAATTTTTTTCGTTGGAGATCTGTGGATTATTTTTCAATCATATTTGTAAGATTGACAAAATGTATGCTAATATTAGTTGCAGCCATTCAATAAAGAGAAGTGTATGTAGCTTCCCACATTCAACTTCAGCCACACAGATTAAAGCTGAAAAATCCTGGCGTCCTTGTTATCTTATTCAGCTCATCCACATGAGCACTTGCTTCATGATGTTTTTTTTATCCTGTTACTTAGTATTACAGCAGTTTCCAGAAGTTTAAAATCATTTTCTCAAGATTTTTTTTTTTCTTGTAATGGTTGGTTGATTTTCTGTATAAGAATAACTAAGAAACATCCTGTTCAAACTGAATGTTGGTACAGGGTACTGTTATGGAGGTTATGTTACTCCATTGGGGTTTAAATAGCATTTACTTTCAAAACAGAATGTTAAAGAAAAGAGCAATTAACACAATGAATACAATTTTGATTAAGAAAAATGAGAAAAATGTCATAGCTGTATCAGGTCAATCTTGTGTAAGATTTACATCTAAATGGGTAATTATTTGCAGGAAAAAAAAAAAAATCAGGTTGTTGGTTCTGTTATCAATAGGCTTTGTTAAAGCACTGCTCATTATAAGGCAGTTAAATTATGCTAGTATGCTGTGACCCCGCTATAGACCCAGTCCTCAGCAGAATAAGAAAAGTAAGGTTTGATTTTTCCACACTATGCTATAAACACTTATAACTGGAAATTATAAGAATGATGGCTTTCTTTTGCCAGCTTGATCATTTAGATTTCATTTTCCTTCTTATAAGTAGGAAAAGTCATGAATCAATGTAACAAGTCTATTTTTTAATGTCAAGAATTTTAATCAGATGTTGATTAGGACCAGCCTCATTCAAAAAGCTACCAGTGCCTAACACAAAGGAACACACCTGTCAGTGAAGCTGGAGAGAAACTGCATTTCAAAGGATTTTAAAAGTTCGACAAGTATTTAACATAGATAATAAGTAAGAGCCAGATAATCTGAAGAAGTTTAGTTTTCACTTAAGCCTCTACATTCAAAAGTAACAAAGATTCCAGCTATCAAAACAGAGAAAAATTCATTAAAACCCAGCCCACACCATGACTAAGAAGTTTTCTGGGGAAAAATAAATTTACTTAATATGAAAATGAAGGACCAACTATAACACCATGCCAGATTCTCAGATGCAATTAATTGGCATGCTTGCTTACTTTAATCTAAACCAGCTGTGAGTTTGGACCAGATTTTTATGAATATTTAGAAGATATTCCAGCTGTCACTCTATTCTGCCTCCGTGTACACAGGTCACAGTGTCAAGTATAACTCATAATCTTAGACAAAAATACAGAAGACTGAAAACTATGTTTCCCAACCTTTCTGCCTGCTCTTCTGTTTTACTAGCCAAGAACACTTTTTTCTTTCCTAGGTCCTTCTTTCAATTGCATCTCAGTAAGTGGCAGTATTATATTTGGTTTTAAGCAGCATAACTGACTCCTCTGAAAAGTTTTTTGGGAAACTCTCAGAGAAGTTGGGAGAAAGGTTTTATTTCTCTTGGTCTATATCCCAAAATTTGATGATGTCTGCAGGAAAACTGTGGTTTAGCCAACTTTACACCCCACATCAGTAAAAATCAATATAAGACATTTTAGTCTGGGTCAATTCAGCCAACAAGCTGTTCTGGATTGAACTGTCAGAATACAGTTCATGTTGCGTCCTAAAAGCCACAATGAAGAGGAGGCAGTCACTCAGCTCATGAAGGTTTATGAAGTTAACTTGGACAACTACTTTAGGCAAATTCAGTTTAATGCTGAAGCAATAAAAAATAATAAAATAAAATAAAATAAAATAAAATAAAATAAAATAAAATAAAATAAAATAAAATAAAATAAAATAAAATAAAATAAAATAAAATAAGAGTGTCTCCACAATCTGTTAATTAAAATATAACTTGAAACTCGTTCTGCTCTAAATTGAGGGGAAAATTGCTGAGATGGACATTCTTTGGGTAACAAACTGATTTTATAAAGTCTTCATTGATAAATCATTAAAAGACACTCTAGGAACACTACAGGTTGGATTCTGCCAGTTTCAACTTCAGATCACCCTTAGTAAATGTTTATTTTAAATAAAAACAAAAATGTATAACACAGTACTGACATAGTACACGCAACCATACGTTCGCATAAAAATAACAAACCCTACAGGTATACCTAAGACTTGTTAAATAGGTAATAATTGACTAATGATATTTTCATTCTATTGTTTCTACTCTGTCACAAAGGCATGTCTCTGGATTTGTCCTTTGTCACCAGTTTAGCAGCGAATGGTTTTCCCTGACATGTTTATATAGGTAGCATAATTAATCTTATAAATTGTCCTAAAGAACTTAGTTTTCACAAGTGAAGCAACAGAAATAGAACAGAACAGAATATCCTGAGCTGAAGGGGACCCATAAGAATCACCAAGTCCAACATGTCCCAAAGTATCTTGTAGCAGACTATCGCAAGATTTTCTTCCATTGACATAATAGCAGTTTTAATTATTTCAAGATGGTTCCTTGTCTTGCAATAAGGTGATGTAGTAAAATGTAAATTGTTTAGAGAGTAAAGGCTCTTGTGGCCTTTTGTGAATAGAAATGGTTACATTTCAGCTGAGTAGGCAATTATTGCACAAGCCACGTCTACAGAAGTGGGTATGTACCTTCCCACGTAATATGCTGTAATATTTTTACACACTGTGCTTAACTAACATCCAGGGATGTGCTTACTGCACCTGTATGGAGTTTATCTAAACAACTGTTTTCCCTTCATTCATGTTTTTCTATACTGCTCATAGCTATAATCTCAAAAGTTACTGGAACAGTTTAAAATAGAAAAGCCTAACAGATGCAGTTAACTGCTAGCTCATTGCAGATAGGGAACAATTGATCTTATTAACTTGTGTTAACCATTTAAACAATTTGAAAGAAATAGCAGTTGATAAGGAGCGAGAAGCATTAGCAAAGCATTGTGATTTTTTTTTTTTTTGTCTGACATTATTACTTGCCAGGCACCAGCATAATATTCTTAGTACTATTACACTTAAAACACATAACTACCCATGAAGATGTCACATTTGGACTATTTCCGGCATTTCCTGTTCCTGGTTTATTTTTTTCTGTGCAAAAATATGGCTAAGTGATTCTAAAAATCTTTATAGAACAGAAAAAACCCTATCAAGCATAGAAAATTTCTAGCTACATTTTACCCTTGATATGAATGATCTATACCACTGTGATTACAGCTGACATGAATTAAATTATATCAAATTAAATTTGTCATGGCATAACAAAGCATCATTTAGACCATTGTAATTATCAGAAAGGTTGCATTTAAATGGCAAGAGAATTGAAAAGGCCTCTTTATTAAGTACTGAAAAGAAAAAAGCTAACTCAGGACCTTGTATCTGATGAAGGAACACTCAGGCTGGAAGCATCCATAGACCTCTGTAGGGTAGGGCTGATCTGGTTGCATGCTGTTGAAACTTGATTAGCAGGAGGTGAAACAGGTCCTAGGCGCTGAACTGTCATGGGACTGCTGGTGACTACTAGGTTGTTGCAGCTGCCTTTTCCATTGGACTTAGACTGGGATCCATAACCAAGGCTTCCTAAAAAAAAAAAAAAAAAAAAAAAAGGCAGGTGTATATTCATCTCCCGTCCATGAACCCATGAGGAAGCCACAGAACGTATATTGTTTTGTGCAACAGAAGTAACTGGAATTGAGCATCTTCAGAGGATAATGAAACAGAGGATCAACACAAGGAGTTTGCAAACTTCTCCAAATACAAAAAGGAATGTTCTAAAGGGGATTTAATAAATTATGCATGTTTCAGACATGCTGAAGTACATGGGCTAAAGACCAGACATCATGGATAAACATCAGAAAAAAACTATTTGAAGACTTGGTGCAAGAGCAGTCCTCAGCTGAGGGATAGCCAAGTCATAACTACAGCATTCTCTGCAGAAAGGAAGAGAGAACCCAAGGAGGCTGGAGGAACACCACCATGCCTTGAGTTGTACCAAATCCCACAGCTACAAAGCACTGAAAGCCATTCCATCACTTCTACCACCAGCTGTCCAGAAAAGCATGGGGACTGCAAGCATGCATTCCAACTGTTTCCCTTACAGTAGGTCTGCTGTGGCAAAGCACACACGTTTTTCTCGCAGGAGAGAGTTATAGCTGGGATCCAACATTCCTCAGAGGCCTGAGGAGAGGAATTTGAGTTGGGTTGAGTAAAGTAGCATTCTGGACTTTGAAAGGCCACAGTATGTTCCTAGTAACTGCAGCCATGACTCAAAGCTGATGGCTGTTAACACAATAGCAAAGGATGATTACAGAGGTAGATGGCAAGTAGGACTAACTGCAAAATGCTCTGTGTACTCTGTGTCTTGATTTAGGTAGTCTACAAGATCCCCTACATTAAAAGACATCAATATGTAGAAGTTAAAATAGGTCATGATATGGAAGTTACTGGATGTCTACCAAATTCTCATCACAGTTGGAAATACATAATTAGATTGTTCACATTTCTAGCAGCTTCCCTGTGTTTGGACTACTTCTCAAAGCAGGATTAGCAGTACCAGGACAAATACTGTAAGCACTTCAAGAGTTTAAATCTTTTTCTGAAATGAATCTACTTTTGACTTGGTTGCACAACTCACTCATTTTTGTCACAAGACTGTTCAAATGGGTTGAGAACTCCACAAAGAAGTATATTAAGGCATTCACGACCCTCACAGTCACAGGAAGGAGACAGGATTATCTTAAAAATCTGTAATTCATCCTAGGAACTTCAAATGATAGATTTTCTAAAAAACAAACAAACAAATAAACAAAAAAGAGATCTGTTTCAGAGGTCAGAACCTTTTTCTCAAACTCTTCTTCCCTTTGACTAACTAGTAATAACTAGTAATATCTGACATATACATGTATTTATCAGGAGTACATATGTGATCCTCAGTCTACTGGGATCCAAATTGCTGTATATGGGTGATCCAACTCATGTATAGATTTTACAAGTTGATTATATGAAATACCACCAAAATGTAGTCTTTGGGATGAAATATGTCAGCCCTTTAATAAATATAACTTACTCATTGCTACTATTCAGAAATATAAGTGAAGAATATAGCATCTAGTTGAAAAATCAAGGATAAGAAATGAAGACAATAGTTACTAACCCAACATAAAATGTAACTAGAAGGACTGGACATTTCCAAGGGCAAACATATAAGAAGAATTCCTTGTACTGCAATTAACTCCATTTAGGGTATCAAAAAAGCAGCTTTTAAACACTATGGGATTACTTTGTGATTTCCTCATAGATGTCTAATTAGATTGACAGAATAAGAAAAAGTCATTTTGTTTTCTTTCCTGTGCAGTATTTTGCCTTTTTAACTCACTACAGCTGAATCAGTATGCTACTCAGTAGTTGCTTCCACTATGTTACAGGGTGCTAAAATGGAAACACCCAGCAAAATTATTATACAAAAAACGTAAGCTGTTCCCAGCAGTAATATGAATACTACTCTAGCAAAAGGATGAGATGAACAGGAATGAAATATTTACATGACACATTCACTTCACATAAGTTACATAACACTACATAATATGCTTATATATGTGTGCATACTACAGATGTGCAGTCAGCTGTTTTTTTTAAAGGTACATTTATCATGTAAAACCAAAGGCTTTCTGCAGCAAAGCAAACAAAAGGCAGGGAAGCATGCTATACTATACTAACATAAGAAATCTGGCTGTTTTTGACACTGAAACACAGTTGTGAAGCTTGTAAAGCCTATATATATTAACAGCTTCATAAGATGTTAAACTACTAATTAGCACTGCAAAAAAACAATTCTGAAACACAAAAAAAAATGTAAGAAATATATACTGATTCTTCCCTGGATAACAACATAATGCCCTTCACATAAAAGCCACCTCAACAAATTTCAGTGGTAACCATAATATCTTACTCATCATATCCATGAAATGAAGGCCTATGCACTTGCCAAATTTTTATTTAGGGACAGGCCATATGTCATCTATTTGGTTCAAATGACAGCCTGCAATCATAAAATTAGATTGTTGTTTATACAAAATTGAACATAGGGTATGTTCCTCCTTGGAACATAGATGTCAGAAAAGAAATCCTCAAAATGAAAACCAAAATGCAGTAGTGACAAACCATTACTGTTACAA
Organism: Aythya ferina; assembly: GCF_964211825.1. Classification (NCBI taxonomy): domain Eukaryota; kingdom Metazoa; phylum Chordata; class Aves; order Anseriformes; family Anatidae; genus Aythya; species Aythya ferina. The sequence continues at coordinate 29,455,537 of NC_140299.1, forward strand.
TAGAAATTGCATACTCAATACAACCCTTTTCACCTTGCAATTAGAAGTTTTTCTCTTATTATCAGAGCATAAATAGCACCCTCATTGTTCACCAGTTACTGAAAGAAAAGAAAAAAAAGTACTCAGGAGAGACTTTATTATTGGGATGACAGACAAAAGCAGTGTAAGACTCTGGCTCTGATAAACATTTCTTTGTGCATTTCTCTGATTGAGAAGCAAAAACTTTTCTTCTTTATATCATTCACAAACATTTGTTGTCATGGGGAAAAATGACAATTCTTCCAATTAAAGGGAAAAGAGAGAAAAGCATCTATCATCAGCTCCCACCATTGAAAGAGACTACAAAGTGAAAGACTACTGCTATGGAAAGCAAAGTCATAACATTTTATCAACTGTTTCACAGAGATATGTGTGAAGCCCACCATTAATATCTCATCTGTGTCCTGAAGGTCACCAAGAAGTATTAGTTTGATCTGAGTCAGGCTTGAGTGTTGAGCTAAGTTAGAACACAAGATAGGAAGTATATGCTGGCTTTGATCCTGTTGCTGGAGTACAGCTCACATCTGACCAGCATAAAGTTAAAGGGATGCAACATTGACACTTGAGCTAGCCCAATCCTGCTGGTGAAAGGCAAACTGCCAGAAAATGTGCTCAAAGGTGTTGAATAACTCTGACCAGGCAGAATGACTCTGTCCTGGATTAACATTTGGCATGATATACCCACAGAGCCAGAGGAGCTGTCAGTCGAAGTTTGCCATGTCTTTAACCTGAAATCTAAAAAGTTCATTTCAGTGGAAGGACAGGCACCAGGAATATCTTGAATCCACATCAGCTGAGAAAAATGGGAACCTCTTTGGAGGGCATTGGTGGGGTTTGAATGACACTGAAGCTTCTGAGAAAAATACATGGAACCAATATTATAAATAAGAATCAATTTATTTCCTTATATGCAAAGATTTAAATCAGGAGATAGCTTAATAAAGGCAAGAGTATTGTAAAATAGAATCAGTCCTGAGCTGGATAACAGGAAGAGCTGCAGGTGCTTAGCACGTCATTTATTCCAAATAAACATATTATACACAAATAAAAACTGCTCTTTATCAATATCTAACTGTAATAGCTAACAAGTATAAACATTAAAAATATTTTATGGAAATATTTTAATCCATTCACTTCCTCATTCCTTGGCTTACCTATTTTCCCTATTTATTCTTTATAGTTAGTTAATAGGTAAGCTTCACTCATTCTTGACATGGAAAAATATTTCACCGCAAACTTCTGAAGAATGTTCAAAGAATACAGAAAAATATAACTACTTTAATTTAGGTAGAATGGAATTCTCTTAGTTCATATCACTGTTGTGCTTTCTGGAGACATTTTCATTTTTGGAAAGGAAAGTTTCCATGTAAACACATTTTCTTTTATCAGATATTGACTGAATAACAGCAATTTCTTTGTCTACTTCCCTGAGCCAAGTGTAGAAACTAGTTAATTCTACAGAGTATCTCAGGTTATACTATGAAATTCCTGTATCTAACTTTCGTAATTGCAAATTATGTTTCCCATGTATAAATGACAATAAGACAAAAACATACATCAGCAAAAAAGAAGCATGGCCAGCAGGTAAAGGGAGGTGATTATCCTCTATTCTGCTCTCATGAGACCCAATCTGCAGTATGGCATACAGTTCTAGGGTCCCCAGCATAAGAAAAACATGAACCTGTTAGAGAGGGTTCAGAGAACTGCCACAAAAATTATCAGAAGGCTAGAGCACTTATCTTATGAAGAGAGGCTGAGAAGTTAGGGTTGTTCAGCCTGCAGGAAAGAAGATTCTGGGGAGACATTATTGTGGCCTTTCATATATAAAATGGGGGCTTAGAAGAAAGATGGAGAGATACTTTTTACCAACACTTGTAGTGACGGGACAGAGGGTAACAGCTTTAAACTGAAAGAGGGTTGAATAAGATTGGATATAGGGAAGAAATTTTTCATGATGAGGGCGGCAAGATGCTAGAACAGGTTAACAAGAGAAGTTGTGGATGCTCCGTCACTGGAGTGTTCAAAGCTGCACTGACCGGGGTTTTGGGAAACCTGATCTAGTGAAAGATGTCCCCACCCATGGCAGGAGGGTTGGAATAGATGAGCTTTAAGGGTCCCTTCCAACCCAAGCTGTTCTATAGTATTATTCTAAAACCAGTTTTAGATGTTCAGTGTTCTGAAACACACAACATACCAAATACATAACATGAGATCAAATTAAGTCATCTTTTAGATCATTAAATTATTCAATAATTGAATTAATCAATATAAATTAAAAAAAAAAAAAAAAGCTATTAAGGTTATCTGAAAATCTATCCTGTTGTTACTGTTAGAGTGTCAACTTGAAATGAAAGAACTGTAACAAAAGACCAAACGTAATTTCCCTAAAGGTTTTTCTGTCTGTTGGTTGTGCAGTAGTTAGAGCTTTGGAAATGGTCAGTTTTAGTGTTTCCCTTTTAATAGGGTCCCAGTCTTGTTTGTGTGGATTCTGCATTCACTAAGAGCAGGAAAGAAACATACACCCAAAACAGCATACTGTAAGACAATAAATATTAAGACGATAGATGGGCCAAAGCAATCAGTAAGACTGTGTCAATTTGTACTTCACGTAGACTAGATGTAAGCCATCAAAGTCCTTCTGAACCAAATCTTGTGTTTTTCGATAGCATGGTGAATCTTCAACATGTTGCAGAACCATCCTTGCAGCATGCCACCATATGTGTAAGGTTGGTGGTACCTTGGTTGGAGGGACTTCACAGTAACTGCTGACTGAACACACTCCAAGCATCTCATAGAAAACTTTCCAGATGAGAAATAGCTCCATTCTTCTCTCCTTGGGGATGCCAATTTCTTTCAGCCTTTCCTTCCATGAGTTTCAGTCACATTATTAATAACTATTAGAGAGCTATAACTTTTTCCCTGTGTCCTTGAACACAACAGCCACTTGTCCATTGTTTAAAAAGCACTACTGTATGTCACCTACCTAGGGAAAGAGACACCAGCCACAGAGCTGTGGATCTGAGATCCCCTGAAACCCTCTTTAGAAGGCAAGTGAGTTGAACTGCAGCTTCAAAGAAAAAAAAAAAAAAAAAAAAAAAGACTAAAAGACTAGGGGGAGATTGCTATTTGCTTTTATTAGCACAGGGTCAACCAGAGTCTTTTTGGGAGTCCTGGCTTCTTCTTCACACTGGTACCATCTATTTGGGAACCTGGGCTTATTTTACACCCATAGCATCTTCTGGACCCAAGTCATTTTGGTAGATTTTGAGGCTCATAGTTTAACTACACAAAATTCATTCAAAATTATGTTAGGAATGAGCAACTTGTATATGGGATGCAATCTGCAATTCTTCAGGGTACAACGAAATTACTACACTAAGGTTCAAAAAGTTGCCAAAGTATGATTTTTATTGGAAGTCTTGTGAAATATGTAAGTTTCACAACCCACACTGACACTACATATCAGACAGTCTTGACCTTTATTTTCTTTTAAAAAAATGAATTTTTTCTTTAAAATAATTAATTTTGCAGTTAGAAAATTCGAAAGTTGAGGTCCTGAAGACCATAAACCAGTAAGTTAATACAAATACAACAACACTACCCCACATTTGAAAACAAAACAAAACAAAACAAAACAAAACAAAACAAAAAAAGGAACTCACTGTTTCTAGCCTTATGGTCTTGATCTTAGCTCATGATTTTTTTAACACTTAGCACATACTACCAATGCCTTGTTAGTATGCCCAGGGAAGTGGTGGAGTCACCATCCCTGGAAGTCTTCAAAAGACGTTTAGATGTAGAGCTTAGGGATATGGTTTAGTGGAGGGCTGTTAGCGTTAGGTTGGAGGTTGGACTCGATGACCTTGAGGTCTCTTCCAACCTAGAAATTCTGTGATTCTGTGATTCTGTAAGCCATTTCCTCCAAAACCTCCGGCAGCGTCCACTCTGAACAGTAGGTTAGACAGACCATTAATCTGACTGGTACTGGCAATTCCCATGTTTGTAACTGTTTGCAGAGACTTAATCTTTGCAATCATGAAAAATAATCTGGAGGAAATGCACTAAACAGAATTGTATGACCACATTGTATTATGAGAAAATATTATGCATGTACTGTGAAAGCTCTCCATGCTTTCAGTCTTGGAAAGGCATTTTCTTTACTATCAGAATGCACTTGGTAAATTAGCTTGCACTAATTTCCAATGCTATTTGCCATTCATTGTATGAAGTAATCAAGCATGTACTTTCAGCAGCTCTACTGTGAGACAAAAGAGACTGACAAAGCACAATAAAAAACAATGTCTCCCTTCAAGTGGAACCAGGGTAAAAAATTATCCAGAACTGACTGGTGAAAACAATACCTTGCAGGTAATTAACTTAGCTGGTTTGAAGCAGACAGCAATGAGATCATCTATTTCTATGGAACACTTTAACCACTGAATTTAAACAAATGAAAACAGTGGTCTTTTAATGACTAAACTAAGACCATATTATGAAACTGTTAGGTTCAGGGAAGTTCCAGAAGAAAACATGTACTGTAAAACTGATTTTCAGTTAGATCTGAAGACATTTGTAATATTTCATTATAAACTATCAGTTTAATTTATAAAAGGAAGGTCACCCATTTATTAAAAAGTGTGTTTGAGAGCTGATTTGTTTGCTTATTTTGCATAAAAATAGGAAGTTATCAGTCAACTACTGCACAAACCAGTAAATGTTTAACTAGACTAAAATATAAATGTTTAAGTTGTAATTAACTCCTTATTTGTTTTTGATGAAAGTCTATTATTTTGTTCTCTCTCTCTCTTTTTTTTTTTTTTCTTTGAGAGATTTTCTACATACATGTGCTTCCCCTTTTGTCATTGTTAGGATAGTGTACAGTATGTTCTCTTCTAGTACAGATAACATATTCCTTTACATCCTTGGTCTACGGTATGTACCATTTCTCTGGGATGTGAGTTTCTCCTGTCAGCTTCTGTTATGGTTCTACCTACAAACCTTAGCCTGGCCATTTAGTTTGTCTTTCTGTAAAATGAATACATTGTTCAAGCCACATAACTCAAATAACTGGTATGAATTAAGAGAAACTCCACAAGTAAAATAATGCAATATATAATCTTGCTAGTAAATTAATCTTATGGTAAAAAAAAAAAAGTTTCACATTCTCAATTTCAGTATTTGCCAGCTCCTTAAAATATCATTACAATATTAACAATAAAAATTACAATTATAACCAAAAGGAAATACAAAAATACACAGATATTTAAAAAAATAAAATAAAATAAGAGAAGAGAATAGCAATGGAATGAGAGGTAGCACCTTTGAGTTCCACTCCCACTGGGAAAATATTGTTTGAATCTGACTTAAGTGAACACACAGAGCATATGTATGTATGTGCATGAGAGCATAAACTGTTGTGTTTATTTTTTTTAATCAACTGACTTGCAAGAGGCACAACTTGAGGGAAAAAAAAAAAAAAAAAAAGAACTATTGTTAAAACTTCCCAATACACTATGTATGGTATGACTCCAGACAAACTCTGTAGAGAAAAACTGTGCCCCTTTAACAGTGCTGTACTCAACTGCAAAACAAAGCTGATCAATTCCATCAGTATTGTTGCAATACTGTTTTGCTGATATCACCTGTCTGCAATGCAGAACTACCATATACCAGTGAGCCACCCAAAAAACTGCAAAGCAGGATTAGGAAATCATTACCTGGATGAATCACTTTTGGAAATAAGTAATTTGCACTCAACTTTTGTAACATTTGCACTAAACTAGAAGGGAAACAACATATCTCCCTATCAAAGAACAGACAACTAAGATAATACCTTAGGAAAATAATTCTGGAACTTGTAACACTTCTTTCCCCACAACAATTTTCTTGTAATGCTGTTGAACCTTCACAGCACTTTTGTGCATTTCTTCACATTAAAAATACATACTTAGCATTTTTTTCAATACATTCCTGAAGTATTTTCCCCCCTAATTTTAATTAAAAGATGCTCAGATGAGATATTTTCTCCTATCTCCATATCCTTAGTGTTTCAGAAAAGATAAGACAGGAGCTTTGTTATCTGTAACCATGGGCACTTGAAGAACATTACCAAAAAGATTTTTGAAGCAAGGCAGCATAGTATTATATCCCTTGTTCACACAGTATCTTCTGATTTCTTGCTGCTGTGTTTATTGGGCTATGCTTGGTCTTGTGCGTAAACACTGTCTAATACTTCCTTGTGCACACTTTATACTCACTTCTGTCTGCCTGGCTGTACCAGCAGTGAGCAAAGAGAGGAATAGAGAGGCAGCACCCATCCAGGTTCCAGGAGAAGGGAAGATATTTTCCCTCCTCTAACGACTTATACACAGGGAAGCTAGCTCCATCTGGCAGAGCACTAAGAGTAAGCGGACAGACTCAGTGTATACTCAGTGTATACAGTGTACACTGGTGTATACTGCCCTAACTCCAATGAATTATCACAACCTACCCCTAGGAAAGCCTGCCGCCAGCTGCATGGGAGCATGCAAGAGGTTACTTCCTACCTCCAGCACAGGCCAGGTGTCACTCAGCACCATTACACATCAGTGTCATTGCATCTCATGATCCAGCAGGAGACATCTGTTCAGCAAAAAAGCATGCAGTAAAGGCTTTGTCCAATGTTAAATCACAATACCATGTGAGAATCTCTTTCTAGATCTTTATGGATAGCTCAAGTTATTTCACTCCTGCTTTTCAGGAAAATCTCACTACCCCTTCAAGAGACACAAGCAGAAGAAAAGAAAAACAAATGCCAACCTGTTGAATAGTGATAATATTTAAGAACAGGTGGCAAATGTTAACATGGAAAACTGAAGAAATGGGCTTTTGAAGTATGCAAGCAGGAATGTAAGTGACTTGCAGTTGCATTCAGTATGTTTTTGTTCCCCAGATTAAGTCCATTGTTCAAGGATAACTAAAGCGTACTTTTTAAAACTGCATTTTCCCTGAGTTTCTGAGCAGTACAAACAAGCAATTTTCTCTTTTTCCTTGTGTTAAAAACAAGATACTGTTTAATGTTGTTTCTCCTAAAAGATAATGTGAGAACTTTATCCTAGTTGTCAGTTTAACTAGGCAGAAATAACAAGTATACAGCCCACATAACGTATGTATTCTAAGAAGCTTTGTACTCAGCTAATTAGTTTAACTATTGCTTTCATGGTTCATTTAAAAGTTTCATGCTTCATTAAATACCAATACATTTTACCACCTCAAAAAACTTTTCAGTAAAAATACAATTGTCTTTTCAAGTGATAATCTTGTTAACTGATAGATACATTTCAAGCACATCTATCAGACACTATCAAAGTTTGAATTTCTACACTAGCAGTATCTCTAAGCATTATGAAAATCTCATTCTACAACACACAACAGAGAGGCAGGTGTTTTTTTTTTTTTGTTTTTGTTTTTGTTTGTTTTTTGTTATTGAACAAAGAACTTGAAAGAAAAATAAAATGTTTTGATGGATGGTATTTTAATCATTAAAAAAGTTACCACACTAAATCTGTGGTTGTTCCACCTTCATGACAATCAGCTCAAACACACCTTGGATTCAGTAGCTGTGACTGTTTTGTCTAAAGTCCATAAGTTCAGAAACTCAGAAAGGCATGTCCATAAGGAAGCATAAAGACAAGTGAAACGAAGAGATGCAAAGACAGAGGACAATAGCCAAGTGTAACTCATAAAAAGAGACTTCTGTGGTTAACTGAATATTCTCTACTATAAAGGTGCACCTACTTATATGCAATTTGCATTTTCTCAATTCAAAATTTAAGATTATCTCTGAGCAGTTTAGAAAAACATTTTGTAGGCTGAGAATTTACTCAAGAGTCCACCTGCATAATTACCGTGACTTCTCTGGAAATTTGTACAACTGTTTTCACAGCCAGTCCTGTTCTAAGAAATATATGGCCAGTAAGGTATACTGCAATAATAAAATGACAGTGATTCTTTTTAAAAATCTTATTTAAACTTACTTTTAGAAGAGGTCATTATCACCATTCTTCATGTTATAGCCTATTTAGATTTCTTAAAAGCTGATATGTTATTACATCATGACCCAAACAAACCCTTATACTTGTCTTTCCACTCTTATCCCTTCAAGGCAATGAGAGGCAAAGCCTGGGAAAATTATACAAACAGCCACAAATATTTAAAATCTCTATTGTCACTACATGCTTCCACTCTTCTCAGAGCTTCAGACATTTTTCTTTCAATTTTATTCTTTCATTAGCCCAAAGCGTGCTAATTAATTGGAATTTCCCAGGTCTTTTGTTATTGTGACCAAAAAGAAAAGATGGAAAAAAAGCTCATTCCTTCTAGTTAAAGTGAGTCCATCTATCTTCCACAAAGCCAGCGTAATAAGAGGGAGGATTAAGGCCACTTAAATTGCTCAGGTCCTGCAAAGACAACTCCAGCTCCTGCCCTTTGCCGTCATCCTTGCCAAATCTGATTTATGGAGAATGACATCTTAACCACAGCTATTACTTTGTGAAGAGGAGACTGCTGTGTTTGCAGGGTTGGCATCCCAAGCTGGCTACTGAGTCAGGTCTGATGCAAAGACTCAGGAAACCATACTGGCATACCAATGCACCGGTGTGTCTGTGTGCCTGCAAACAAATCTGAGGGGTGGAAAGAAGTGTTCATGGACACAGGCATATACAAGGCAAGTGTACAGGTGCTTTGCTCTGAGTTGAAGCAGCTTTGTTAAAAGGTAGAAAACCACACAAATATCCTGATGGACAGTGAAATCTTTTTAACAAGCTGGTGATCCCAGCTGTGCATCTTTCTTCCATACTTCTACAAAATCAAGTGATACTTATCTTAATGTTAGCTTGATGGAGGGAATGGGCTATATAGGTAAGAACAAAATGCTCAAAACCAATTACATGATTTTTGAGGATTTAATCCTGTTGACTTTCAGTGAAGTTAAATTCCCAAGTACAGAAGTCATTTTTACAAGTAAAACCTAGCTATAAAAGCTGCTTAGGTCATTTTTCAAACTTCTGTCATACACAGATATTCAGCTGCACTTCTTCATATGATTTATTGTGTGTTTCTTTAGTATTAGGGTGTGTTTTTCTGCTGTTATTTTCATTGAATAAAGGATTAGGATTCCACGATGTTAATGTGATTAGTATATCAATTAGCACATCTTACAGGCAGAAATAGCTGTATTTCACTATTACTAGAATCCACATTCTATTTTACTGTTTGTTAAATTTCATTAAAAAGAAAAGGAAAAAAAAAAAAAAGAAAAAAGAAAAAAAAAGTCTGCTTTAAAGTACTTGTGATGTGCACTGCAAACTAAAGACATAAAACAAAGCCAGTTCCACTTCCAAAAGACTGCACAAGACTAACCCATCCCAACAGAGAATTAAAAAACTTATAATCAAAGAAAAGACAATAATCAGAAAAACAGTTATAGCATTTTTTTCTCTGACACCACTAGCTCTTCTCATTAACACAGTATTAAAGAACTAAATCTGCACAGGCTGGCTGGATGAAGAAATAGTAAGTATTTGCAGCCTGGGGTTGGCAGAGTATTCAATGCCTACATGTGAACTGCCGAATGTCCACCCAGCCATTCTATCCTTTCCCCTCCTTAAGAGCACAGGGGAAGAAAGCAAGATGGTAAAGCTCCCGGGCCAAGACAACAACAGTTTATAAGGAAAGCAAAAGCTGTGCTCAGAAGCAAAGCAAAATAAGGGATTTATTTAATACTTCCCATCAGCAGGCAGATGTTCAGCCTCTTCCTGGGAAGCAGAGCCTCAGTACACATTGCAGTCATTAAGGAAGACAAATGCCATCATGACGAACGTTCCTGCATCCTCCCGTTTTCTCAGCTTTTATTGCAAGCATGACACCATATGACATGGAATATCCCTTTGGTCAGTTTGGATCAGCTCTCCTGGAAATATTCCCTCCCAGCCTACCCCCAGCCTACTGGACTTTTTTCATAGGGCAGTGGGTAGGAGAGGCAACCTTGACACTGTGCAAGAACTGCTCAGCAAGAGCCAAAACACCGATGTGTTATCAACACTGTCTAGCCACAAATGTAAAACACACCACTACATGGGCTGCTGTGAGGAAACTTAACTCCATCCTGGCCAGACCCAGTACATTAGATATGGAAAAAGAAAAAAAAAAGTTTTCTCTTGGTGATTTTATTTTAAAATGTATGAGGAAATGGAACATTAAATGTTGGATAGGTGTTAAAAATCAATTTTCCAGTCAAATAACATAGCTGTAGTATTTCACAAGGCTTTTCACATTGTATTTTAAGGAAAAAAAGTAACTAGTTACTTAATTAAGGATGCTGTATTGGTATCAGGCAACAGAAAGAACTAGAATCATAGAATGGCTTGGGTTGGAAGGGACTCTAAAGATCACCTAGTTCCAACCCTCCTGCTATGGGCAGGGATGCCACCCACTAGATCAGGTTGCCCAGGACTTCATCCAATATGGTATTGAACACCTCCAGGGATGGGGCATCCATAGACTGTCTGAATAACATTTCCTAGTGCCTCACCACCCTCCGAGTGAAGAATCTCCAACTAACTTCTAATCTAAATCTACCCTCTTTTAGCTTAAAACTGTTTTCCCCTTGTCTTATCAGATAATTTTCTGACTGAGCAAAAAGTTGTTCTCCATCTTTTTTTTAAGCCCTCTTTAAGTATTACTAAACTGCAATAAGGCCAGTCCAGAGTCTTATCTTCTTCAGGTTGAATAGTCCCAAACTGGAATACTTTCCTTTTCTCTCTGAATAATACTTTAAAATTAAATATTAAATATTTCTGCTTTTAAAACATTGATACATAATGTGGGTTGGATTTTTTTGTTTGTTTGTTTTGCATTTTTGCATTTTTAACCAGCGAGGGCTTTTTGGAATGGATAGTTCTCGCTGACAAACCCAAGCAAAGCAGAATCCTGAAGGTTCAGTCAACACTGCCAACTGAGTTAAGGGTTGCAGGCAATCCTTTTCCCTCATGCACACCCTTTCCATAAATTATTTGGACTAAACCACCACAACTCCTTCCCCTGTTTTTTTTTTTCAAGTGGGTATTTCTTGGATGTATGGGAGAATTTATTTGCCCAAGATACCCTGACACAGTAGCACCATTTTGCAGCAAGCCAAACGTGGCGTGGGATGTAAAGGTGTGAAGTAACTTGCTCCTTCCCCAGGACTAAGAAGGACCTCAAATACAACCTGTCTTCTGGGTTGCTCCAATAGCACTTCAGCTCCCCATCACAGATATGGGGATAGACTGTAAGGTCTATCCCATACAATTTTCAAAGAGGGGCAAAAGTTAGGACATGAGGCAAGCAGTCCAGAACTATCTTACAGGAATGTAGATATTCACAGACAAGTGTAAGCCAGCAAGCAAATTTCACATAAAACTTACAGCAACTCTCAAAGACCCTATCATTAGATCTGTTTTTGTTCCATCGATGTATCAAAGCACTAGGTATATATGCTGATTAGATACCCTTTATTTTAGAAGATCTTCTTAACCGTCCTCAGGATCAAAAAAACAACTGATACTACCCCATCTAATATGCAAGACAACTCCTTCTTAGTCTCCTAGATAAACAGACAGAAAGCATATATCTTTTCTGTCTTTCTATCCTGTCTCTCATATCCTGTGCCTTCCAGCTTCAAATACCTGAACAACTGTTGGGGACATTCTGAAGATGTCAGCTAAGACAAGGTGCTTAGACACTTTTACAATTTTTCTTGACAAAAATTAGGTGCTGAAATCTGGAAATCCTCAGCATTTTGTGCAATGCCAAATATCTTTTGAAAGAAACCCACAGGCATTAGACTGTAAAATTTTGCTTCTAAGTACAATCAGTTACCTGCTTGATGGTGCCTTTGATAGAATCACAGAATCACGAAATGGACAAGGTTGGAAGGGACCTCCAAAGATGATCTGGTCCAACCCCCTGCCAAGCAAGATCACCTAGAACACATTGCACAGGATGGCATCCCAGGAGGGTTCTGAATATCTCCACAAAAGGAGATTCCACAACCTCTCTGGGCAACCTGTTCCAGCGTTCTGTTACCCACACAGTACAGAAGTGCCCTCTCCTATTCAGCTGGAACTTCCTGTGTTTCAGTTTGTGCCCATTGCCTCTTGTCCTGTCACTGGGCACTACTGAAGAGACAATGGCTCCATCCTCTCAACACCCTTCCCTCAGATATTTATACACATTGATGAGGTCCTCCCAAGCTAAACAGGCCCAGCTCTCTCAGCCTGTCCTCATATGAAAGTTTCTTCAGTCCTCTTATCATCTTAGTAGCCCTCCTCTGGACTCAAATCAGTAGTTCTATGTCCATCTTGTAATGGGGAGCCCAGAACTGGACACAATACTCCATGACATCTAGTCCAAACTCTAGTCCAAAATAAGCGCCAGACAGTTTCAGCTCTACTCTTTGCCTTATGATGATGAGACTAATGTTTTCATCAAATTATTTGTGAAAACAAATTATTATTATTATTATTTTTATATTCTCATTACACAACCAGAGTTGCAACAGAATCCTAGCCTCACGTAACAAATAAATGCTACAGCAATGATTTGTTTCCCTCTAAGTATTATACCTGTGTACCAACCAGGAATAGAATATACTACACATATATATCTAAGAATTCATGGGAAGCTAAACCATGGTGCTTTTTATCACAGATAACCATGTTTCACATACATGGGGCAAAATACAGTTACCCATGTGTCTTTAGCTCTGCCAGTTTTAAAATTAATTGACAAATCATAAGCAGGCAACTGTAAAACCTGAAGTCTTCGTGGCCACGTTTTGATCTTCTCTGTGGTTTCTACTCTTCTAGCCCTGTTATGGTCATCACAAAATGCTCAAAAGAATTGCCTCCATGTTTAAAACCATAAATATTTCTAAAGTTATCAGTAGGCTAAAATAGTAGAACACTACATAATCTTTGAGATACTAGTTTAAAAAAGTACAAGTTGCTCAGCCAAATCAATGAACAGTCCAACAGCTGGACCATGTCCTGCAAAATATACCCACCAGGACAGGGTATCTCACATCAGGAAATGCATGTACAGTCTTACAGGCCTGGATCACAGCTAGAAAAACCCATATATTTTATTAACCTAAATCTAATCTTAGATTAAACCTTAGAAATAAAAGATCTAAAATCTAAAGATCTAAATCTCAGATTAAACAAAATCTAAGTCATATAAATTTGAATAGCCACACCAAGTTTTTTATTTTAAAGAAACAATAAGAGGAGCTTTATCAGAAACATCTGTTAGGATTGTAACTTAGTCCCTGGTTTCTTGCTTGCAACTCTTCAAAAAATTTTTCTTTTTCCATGATTTTTTTTTTTAAAGAAAGAAATAGTAGTCTATTTACTTGCTGTGTAGTTGCAAGGGAAAAAAAAAAAAGAAAAAAAAAAGAAAAAAAATTAGTATCATTATTTTCTACTCTAGTTATAATAAAACCCTTGAAAAGGACTCCAGCATCTAATTTCAAAGACTCATTTTAGTGATATTAGGATAAGAAACTATTCAAATTGTTCAGTTTGACCTTTAACAAACTTATAGGTTAGTATAAGGTGGAGAAATCAATGACAAAAGCAACCAGCTGGAAAGAATCTGCTCATGACTGTTCTTATTTTGCAGAACTTTTCTCTCTCTCTCTCTCTCTTTTTTTTTTTCCTTTTCTTTCTTTTTTTTTTTTTTTAAATACAGTCTATGTGGACCAGTTCTTTCTGTTTCAACATTGTCACCACAAATTTTCTTAGTCTTCTCAGAAACCAAGGAATTCAGATTCTTTTTCAGACTAGAAAACCCCAAAACAGATATAAGAAAAAATGCAGAATTAAAGATTAAGAGTTTTTGAGTTTTTTGTTGTTGTTTTCTTTTGTTTTCAGTGAATCAATGTCCTAATACTTTACGTATCGTATTTTTTGACCTTATAAAATTAGGCTAATGCTGCAACACTCCAGAGAGTATTTTAATCAAGGATCCTCACATGCATGATCTGATCACAAGATCACTTTGAGACCATTGTGCAAACACTTCCTGAACTCCAAACAGAGTCTGCCATGACCACTGCCCTGGGGAACCTGTTCCAGTGCCTAGCTACCCTCTTAGTGAAGAACCTTTTCCTAACATCCAGCCTGAACCTTCCCTGTGGAAACTTCATGCCACTTGTTCAGGTCCTATTGCTGGTCACCACAGAGAAGAGATCACCACCTGCCCCCCGTTCCCTTGTGAGGAAGCTGTAGGCCTCCATGAGCCCTCCTCTCAGTCTCCTCTTCTCTAGACCGAACAATCCAAGTGATTTCAGATGCTCCTCTTATGTATGCTTATTATGTATGGTTATGTATATCTTATAGTGTATCAGTAGATCCTTAACCATCTTTGTAGCCCTCCTTTAGACACACTCTAATAGCTTTATGTCCTTCTTATACTGTGTTGGCCAAAACTGCACACAGTACTTCAGGTGAGGCCACACCAGTGCAAAGCAGAGTGGGACAATCCCTTCCCTCGACTGGATAGCAATGCCATGCTTGATAGACCCTAGGATACAATTGGCCCTCCTCACTGCCAGGGCACACAGTTGACTCACATTCAACTTGCCATTGACCATAACCCCCAAATCCCTTTCTGCAGGGCTGCTCCCCAGCCTCTCATCACCCAGTAGGTATGCATCCAGAGTTACTCTATCCCAGGTGCAGAATCTGGCACTTGCTCTTGTTAAATTTCATACTATTGCTGATTGCCCAGCTCTCTAATTTGTCCAGATCTCTCTGCAAGACCTCACCAACCTTAACAGAGTCAACAACTTCTCCCAATTTAGTGTCATCCACAAACTTACTCTGTTCACCCAAGTTGTTTAAAAAACATTAAAGAGAACTGGCCCTAAAATGGAGCCCTGAGGAACCCCAAAAGTCAAAGAGTAAAATTATATAATTAGGTAATATCTTCATAGTGCTTTAATGTATGAAAATAATTTTACTTCTTTTTTTTTAATATTTTTACTCAAGTTGCTAATACTCCTCAGTATTAGAAGAACGAAATCTTGCATATCTCCAGTGCAGATATGCAAGAATCCAACTCAAAGCAACCACTGGAGACATGTAAGAAGGTCCATTGTTTCATGCCTACAATAACAGGCAACTTGCTCTGTCCAGTACCCTATATACAGCAGTTCTTGGCAGCACTTGAGCACAAACTTGTTTCATGCCTACACTGCTCTTGTTCCTTACTTCTAATTCTGTACATGTAAAATGAGATTTCCAAAAGTGTTGACAAAGTTTCACTTCCACTTCACTCAGACCTCAGGAACAGTCTAAGTGATGCCAGTGCTGAAAGTTTTTGAGAAGCCCATCAAATAAATGTGTGAGCGGCTACAATAAATTCGAGCTCATTATCATGTGTTTTAAGACTTCATTTTCCTGAGTGCTTTTTGTAAACACAAGAAAAAATAGAAATTCAGATACTTTCTAGGTGCTTTACACCCCCTACCTCTGTAAGAGTACGAACTGCCCAATGTGTTATAACACTGAATTTGTTCTGCAGGGTATGTTGTGCTTTATGATATTTAAAAGGAATAAACAAAGTGCAAGGTCTTTTTCTTGTCAGGTGGAGGTTCTGGCCTAAGTTTTATTGCCTTTTGGCTTCCACAAAGAAATTGTCACCCTTTTTAATTTATTTTTTTTCTTTCAATTAAAGATACAGACACTTTGGAGTGCAGCTAGCTGGGTCTGCATATTTTGCTTCCAGTGGTCTGCCTTGCCCATGCCCTTTAGCGTATGAGGCAATGAGATTATCAAAATACCTCAGAGGAGAAAAGATATGATGCAACATGCAGTACCAGACTAACACATCTATGCTGTTCTCAGTGTCAAACAAAAGAAAAACAAACAGTCCAGCAAGTGCTGGATTTGCAGGCCCAGCAGTGTTTGGTCTAGACAAAGCCAGAACATGGTGAAGTACAGGAAAGTATAGAAAATATAATTTTCTTTATTAAAAAAGTACAATAGAAAACAAATTAATAAATAGAAAATAAAGTATGATAGGAAGTAAAATACAGTGAAAATAGATGAATCTTCCTAGAGTGAGCTGCAAACTTTGAGGAATAATCCTTCTTGCCAACAATAGCAAAACATTACACTGTATCCGTATATACAATCATACAAATTAATTATATAATTAGGTAATACTTCCATTGTGCTTTTACCTCAGGAGGTACAGATGCAAAACTGCTCAAGTAACCTAAATGACATTTACACAGATTTGGTCCTTGGTGTTCCCCTTGGCTGGAAGCAGTGCAATTAGCAGGATAATCCCTTTGTCCAACTGGCAGAATTATTTTGTGGTTAAGCAGACGCATGGCACGTACACTTTGTCCTCCCTCTTCCTCCCACATGTACCCCTTCACACACTACCAGCTCTGACACCCAAATGAATTTTTATCAGTATCAGTCTTATACAGAAGTAAAAGATGAAGGAATAAAAGACACTGAATGGAAAAAAAAATCATTGTCTTCTTGTACAAGAATAAACTTTCATTTATTCAGATTTCCTACACTGTAGCTATAACTGTACTGTATCTGTCTTTCTGCAGCTATATGTAAAGTATGTATTTTTAACAGGAGAACAATGCTGCTTTTAGTGATGAAGAGCTCCTGTGACAGCACTCACACTCTAAAGAAACTGGAAACTGAAGCAGAATTTGAACAGTGCTTTGAAAAGTCCCATAAACAAAGGTAGCAATGATGGGGAAATAACCAGAGCACAAGAATAGGAGAAGATAGACTAGAAGGAAGAAAGCAATCACTGAGAGATCAAAAGCAAAAGTTACACTTACCACCATCCTCCATCTCATTTGATTTCACTGCATCTTTTAAAGAACCACTTCCCCAGTGGAACGTCTGACTTACTCTGTCAGCTGTGGGAAACAACGAGCAGTAACCTGTGTCTCTACAGAATCACCGTGACTGCCACAGGCTAATATAGAGGTGCTACTACTCATTCTTGCTCAGAATTTGCACATACAACCACAAGCCTAATGCAAAGGATCATGGTGTCAAAATTTGAATAAGACTCAGTAACATCTGCAAAATGTTAATTAATACTCATAGCACAGGTTCATCTCAAACAAAAAGAGACATGCTGAAGACATAGGTAACTGAGAGGTATGGCGACAGGCACAGTATGGACATTAAAAACACTTCTGTAATTTGCAGTCCTACATCCATAGATGGTAGACTGCATCCATTGGTGCAGTAACACGAGCAGATTTTGAGAGATACAGTATTAGCAATGACTCAGAATATCTTGAAGAGGAATTGTTAGTGAGAAAACAGCTAAAATGGTAATGGTAATTTGGTAATTACCATGGTATTACAGCTAAAATGGTAATTTTCCACAAAAGCCAACAGGCATGAACACAACACAGATATGTTATTTCATGTGAATTTTTCTAATACAAGTGGGAAACTCTGGCATGTGATGAATATATCATCACAAACACACAGCAGGAATCTGTGGCTGCTAATTTTCTGGACACAATTTGGAAAATTGTGGAAAAAATGGAAAAGGCTACCATTTTATTTACTTATACTTTGGAATAAAGTAGGATTGCATCTTGCATTTTGAATATATTGCTTTTGTTATGTCCACATACATTTATGATGGGTGCAAATATTGCTAGGTAAATAAATAATAAGCAGTAAATTGTAAACAGTAAGAAAATTTATTGGAAGAGTGGATGAAAAAGGTTGTTAGGAAAATCAAACACTAAATCAGTGCATTAGGAGAGCAATTAACTTACCTTAATGAAGTGACTTGAACTACAGATTGTACACTTTGCATTTAGGTATGGATGACTGAAAATACCAGTGCTGAGGTTTTTTCTTTTGATAGTTCAAAAAAAATTAAAAAATGTTTGCATTTCAACACCTTCAACACCTTATTATTTCAACACCTTCAACACCTTATTATTTCAATTTTTAACAGTCTGTTTTTCCTGTTCTAAAATAATCTAGGTTTCTCTAAAAAATTGAGAGAAGTCATGAAGAACTTCCTGTACATTCTTTTTCTTCTATCTTTCAAAGTTACTATTGTTCTTTAGTAAGTGACTTATCTTTGGCTGTTCATACACAGACACAATTAACTTTCATTCAACATTATTTTTACCACATTAATTTCAACAAAATCTCTCCTGTGATGAATACCATATTATGAAATTTAACTGGGATGAATGAAATACATTAGTCTAAAACTCTAAAACCTATTTTTTTTCCTACACTTTCAACACTTTTCAGAAATACACAATACAGACATATTTTCCTAGAGTCTACAGAAGTCTAGTGTTTTCTAATAAAATTTGCAAAGGCTAAAACACAAACTGTTCTAACAAACTTTCATCCTTCACCCTTTGACAGAAGACATTTCCATCTAGTGGAAATGTCTTTCCAGCCTCACAGACCTACCACCTCTCAATGGAAGAGGTTAATCAAAAATCTCTCCATATAAAAGAAGAATTTAATGCTGGAGTCAGGGATTATTCATGCAATATTTTCTGTTAACAATGTACAACCCCGCACTTGAATGACTACTGGGAGACAGAGATATGTAGAAAGATTCGCAGCTCATACTTTCAGATCTTTCTCAGCCAGCACTGGGGCTGATTTACTTGCAAGGTCTTGTACAGAGTCACCTGTGCAAAATAGTCTGGGTTTTCTCCTCAGCACCTGTTATCCATGACCTCAACAATCTTCTGCAGAATGCACACAAAGGAATGTTTTTGTTTGTTTGTTTGTTTGTTTCTTCTGGGAGGAAGACTTGTGCATTTTGGTTTGGATTTGAATGCTGAGAATATTTCAGCCATATGACTTCCCCCAAAAATGATTAATTTTTGCGTTTACAAATGCCAGTGCACAACAACTGGAAAATCCACTAGTCTTAAGAGTTCTTTCTCAATTTACAGAATATTTAGATCTAAAGCTATAAAAATGCCTTCAGTATTTGTGCAAGTTCATAAATCTAATCTGAATGTAAACTTACAACCAACACAATTGCACAGATGCTTACTAAACTTGAATCAAGAGCTGTGTTTAGAAGGGAAACACACCCATATTCAACCTACACTTAAAAATTTCATTCCTGATTGCTCTACATATACTGACATTTTCATCTTCTTTGGTCCACACTATGATCCCCGACTCCCATTAGCACTTAATTTTACAAAGAGATTTCCACAGTGTAGTATTTAGTATGTCAAATGGGACTAGTATCTGTCACTACAAGATAATAATTGTCTGTCAGGGAAAAAAAAAATAAAAAGAAGACCTATTTAAACTTATTTTTCATATTAGGCTCATCAATGAAGATTTTTTGTTTGTTTCATAAATGAAAGAGAAAATTCTTGCAAGCCCTAGGTTTCAGTTTCTCCATCTCACAAAACTACAACTTACTGTAATTGTACATGAGCCAATCTTCTATCTACTTGACATAACTGGCAGGGGTTGAGCTGCAGGAAGGTAACAGGGGTGCAGAGGAGATACAAAAGAACAGGGCATTCTGAGGTAAAGAATGAAGTTCCAAGGCACACACTGCACAAACATGCTGATTTTTCGAATGGCTTAGTGGAAGAACAGACATGGAGGGAAAGGACACAGAATTGTGGTGCTAGGGTCACCAGAACTTCTCCACCATCCCAGCTCATTAGGAACAATGACCCTTGTTTACCTTCATTCTGTGAGCTGTGTGAGACAGATGAAAAGTTTTCCAGCTGTTAACCAGGCCCGTGAACTGTCTTATCTAATATGTTTTTCAAATATTTCCCAAGGCAAAGTCAAATCTGTTCCACTTTTCAAACCAGCAATAAATTTAACATCCCACTGAGAAATCAACTCTACTTAATTTCTGCACAGGACTTGCCATGTGGCCAATGAAAGTTTCATAGCCTTCTGCAGCTTCCATATTTAGCAAAAACAAAACAAAATAAAAACTGTTTTTCTTTTGTAAGAAAGGAATTCAAAACAGCCATACGAAAAAATGTAAAGAATTAATGGTGTTGGTCCTACATGGGATTCCAGTCAAAGTTAGCAGTTTGACTATTACTTACACAAAGCTGTTTTATGAAAAAATGCTCCCCATCCAAGTAAACAGAAATAAAGACTGACCAAAAATTGACAGTTTCACTGGGCTGTGAATACTATCCAGCGTTTCTATGACCACAGATGAATAAACAGCTATGAATATTAGTATTTGTGTAAAAGTAATTTTCTTATTTCTCTTCCCTCTCCTCAGGAGTCAGACAAGAAGTGTGCACAGGTTATCAAAGGTCATTTTCCATATGGCCTTGAGGTCCCAAAATGAACAGTGTTTCTTTTAAGCTACAGAATATATTTTAAATATTCTCCCCTTATTGGAAAGTCCACTCATTTTACAGCCAAATGTTAAAACAAATATATAAGCAATCCTCTTTTATTGCCAAAAGAAACAAGAAACAGTGTGGACTGCGCTAAAAGATTCATTTCACTAATTAATTGACACCAGTGCCTGGTCAGCAGTTAAACAAACAAGCAAGCGAACAAACAAACAAACGAAAAATTATTCTGAGAGTGCTGATTGAACAGAACAACTATAGTTTGGTTAGCTGGAACTTGAAAGCCAACTGCAGATTTAGTAACAGATGTTCAAACAGTAGTATATAATAAATGTAAGGTCAACCTAGATCAAACATGCTGCTACTGAACTCTTGATTTATCCTTTTAAATAAGCCACTGAAAATATATGAGTAGGACAGAATAAGGATATTAAAGTGTATGTTATACAATTAAGCTATATTTAGTTGCCAAAGTAAACTTCATGTTGATAATGTTAGCAAAGATGATGACTGTCTGTCATATTAGAATGGTATTCAAATAGAACATGTATTATTAATTCAGGCAAATATGAAAATGTATTCTGTTTCTGTTCAGTAAGGTTCTATTCTCTTTCTATATTTAAGTAAACATGCTACTCAGAAGTTTCCTTTTTTTTTTTTTTTTTAACCTTTCAAAATACTTGGTTTTAGATGCTTCCAAGCCATTCATAGTAAAATTCCTGGATACCCCAAGGCATCTCTTTAGTCTTGGAATTAGACAGAGACAAAATGTGTTCCTATATTGTAAAGATTTTTTTGTGTTTGTAAAAGACAGGATATAACAGGAGCCAAAAGCACAGTTTAGGCTTATACTCCTCATTCAAGTAAAGAAAAGAAGCATAATAAAGAGAAGAACAATACATGTGAAATAAAGAAAACAATAAAATAAGAGAAATAAAGAGAAACGTTCATAATAACCCCAAGAAGCAAACGGAGAACCTTTCCATCTCTCCATTTCCAAGTCAGTCAGTACTGAATACCACTTGAATGGAGGAACCTATATGATTTCATTATGATTTCATTACTGCTCATATGAGACCCTCACTCTTGGTGCTTACAACAAATGCAAACTGAATGTTAATAATGTTAATAAAACCTAATCAGTTTGAATGGAATCCTTTTTTGTAAATGACATGACAACAAGTCTCCCACCCCGCAGCTCCTGAAAGCGCAGCAAAGTGGTGGCAGTGCTGCCACAATTGGTGTGCACCCATGCCAAGGGCTGACTCAGGTAGGAGGGGCAGGGCCATGCTCACCCTAGGGGAAGTGAGACCCTTCTTCTCCCTGGGTGCTCCTGGGCTTCCGCAGGGATAAGCATTTGGGTAGACTATAGGGTGCAGCAGGGTGCCAGGATGGAGCTGTGGAGAAACATCAGGTGGATGGACAGCCACATCTCAGGGGAGATAGAGACAAAGGCTTTGCAAAGGACCAGAGCAGGCTGGGCAGGGTGTGTCGCCCCACCCAAGCCTCTGCACTGGTTGCAAGCAAGGAGTCCATATGAGACTTTGTGGGAGTTAAGCATGAATATTTTGATTCTTCCTCTTCTCTTTTCTCCCTTTTCTACTCTCACTTTTCTCATTATAATAAGTTAACTCTAGTTGTTGCTCTGATTTTTAAAATGGCTTATTTGGAAAACTTTAAAAAAAAGTCTTGGCATATCCACTGTATAATGCCCAACCAGCATTCTCCGTCACTGACATTAAGAGTTGTTATCCATTAACCACCAGAAGTACTGAATCAGATATTGCATTGAGGTGATGGTCCTTGATGGTACAATTCAGAAGAGCTATAACACTTACGGACAACAGACTCAGAAAATTATATCTGCTAAATTTAATCATTTTCATTTTGATTGTTATTTTGAACTACTAAAAAAAAAAAAAAAAAGCAAAGAATTTTTGGGAAAAAAATGAATTTAAAGCTAATCGTTTCCAACTTGCAAGCTTGACAGGGTCTCTTTGCCACACTGGAAGCTTTAATCTACTGTTAAATATTTCTGGGAGGAAGTCTTAATGCCATGTATGCCAACTGTGCTCATCTAGATTCTGTATAGGATTTTTCCCTCATTCAAGGCAGGAATCACCCCAAGCTTTTCTAAAAGCAGAAAAGGAGCAGTTGTTTCTCCTGCAGATGAAACAACACTGGTTCCATGAGACTGCAGTGAAAGAGCATTATGCCACTGTGAGCTGTGTTGGAGACCCCTAGTACAGTTTCATGACTGGGGGACAAATTTCACTTTGGTGAAGGTCATTGTCCTAAACGTGAAATACAGATTGTGTAACAATGGTCAAGCCCTTCCAATGCCTTTTTTTAAAGAAAAAAGAGGCAGACACTACAAGAGGTGGAAATGAAAAGCGCATGTACTTATAAAGTACAGCATCCATCCATCATTATTTACATATCCTTTCTTCTTCATATTTATCTCCAATAAAATCCTTATTGTTAAGGCTTTATTTGATTCAAAAATTAATAGTAATAAGGCAACATCAGTCCAATCAGCCTTTCCTGAACATCAAGAAAAGAAAATAACATTTTCCCCTATTGATCTGCCATCCGAGAACAGTGAAGCTCTGAAAATAATGCTAACCATAAAGACAGGAGTCACATCAATGTGAAAAGTAATCCCTTTGTTGCAGAACAAACATGAAGTTCTGAATTGGACAAAAACACCACCAATTACAATAGGGATTTTGCTGGAGCAAGATTTGGTATCCTTTTAGAGATCTAAATTCATGTGGTTTGGGGGTACATTTCTAAGGAGAAAGTTCAGGAAGGAAAGCTTGGTGCACACAGCTACCATGGGCCAGTCAGGACACCAGCACTGGGTGACTCTCTAGCAGAAAATCACCCACTGTGAGTGCCAATAGGAGATGCATGCCCTGGGATATCTGTCTCCCAGGACACTGGCCACCCACCGTTTGAACACCTGGAGGACTATCTGTCATGCCAAAATGCTTTAATAAAATCACAAAATCAATGAATGTCTCAGGTTGAAAGAGATCTTAGGGACCATCTAGTTCCAATCCCCCTGCCATGGTCAGGGATGCAACCCACTAGACCAGGTTGCTCAAAGCCCCATTCAGCCTGGCCTTGAACACCTTCAGGAATGGGGCATCCAATTCTCTGGGCAACCTGATCCCTTTTAATGGATTTTACAATGATAATGTTTTGCAGTAAGTGTTTTTGGTTTTGTTTTATAATAACAATAACTAGGGCAGGCATGTCTCTTCTCCTGACCTCTCAGCTCAGTGTCACCCTCAGACAAAATGTCAGAGTCATGGTTAAATTGACAAACCTCAAGAGATGCCTTTGCTCTTTAAAGCATAACAATGCACTGTAGACAGAATCTCTACTCATTATAATTTGAAACCTCTTATATGGGAAGACAACGGTTAGCAGATCTATACCAAACAGATATAGAAGTCACTTACCAGTATCAGTATTAGATATACCTGTACATTTTTTCACAACAAATATTTGCTATTGTCAAGAAAGCCAAAGCTACATTAACTGACTGATGGTATGCTCTTCTTACATGCACCAACCCTCTTCTACTTTCAGTTGCCCATGCACAGCCCCAAAGAAGCTGTCCAATTTTAAGGTGAAATTTTACAGAACTCATGTTGTGTGGGAAAAGGGAAAAAATATAAAATAAAAACCAACCAGCCAAAAACAAAACAAAGAACAAAAAATGGTCATGTATACAAACATGGGTATGTGTTGGAAATAACATATTCAACTGCTAAATTTATGCCCATATATGAAATTTTAATCAATCACATGCTGGTACTTATATTGTTTGCATGCAAACAGTTATATGTTTGCATGACAACAGATTTTATCTGAAAACTAGCTTCCTTCAGAAAACTTCATTGCAACCATTTAGGGATGTTTTTGGACATAGATAGAGGAAGAGAGCAAGCTCAAAAGCACAGAACTACATCAATGAAGCCTATTGCAAGTCAGAGTAACCAATCAAACATGCAAACATCTTCCATTATTTCAGAAGCACTTCAGTAACTATTTAATCAATCAGCCTAATTTCTCCTGAAGGTCAGTCTCTAGAAATACAATGTATGAAAATTTACAGCCTTGTTATAGAACAAGTAGATTAACAAGCTGCAATCACTGCCAACGTATGCTATTTAAAATATCCTGTTAGAAGAAACCTACTGCAGAGCTATCATTTGTTCTTTCAAATATAAATAATATGCACCCACAACAGAAAAAAAAAATAGTCTAAGACACCAGATTAGCAAAGCATTTGCTAGTGTCCTAACTGTCCAAATACTGGTTCTTCTTGAGCAGACAATAAAATTCATGAGAGGAGCTGAATGGAAACAATAAACTTCATGAGAGGAGTTTCCACCACAAAACAGGATGATTACTCCAGAAAGAAATTCCTCCCTCTGACTATCTTGTCAAAAAGGCTTTAAAAATCCATTTTTTTTGTGAAAAGACAGCAGTAGCAAAAAATAACCATATTCCATTTCATCCTATTAATGTGTCAAATTCTTAGACTACTTAGGGATATATTTTGTTCTATGCCCTGGGGAAAGCAGCTTAAAACATTGATTTTATCAACTGTACTGCATCTGTAGAACTGACCATATAAAACTTTGACAAACTGAGATTTTTGTCACAAGGAAAAGTTCTAATTCATCCATTTACAGAGGCAAGTGGAGAATATTGTCTAAACAAATGCTTTTTCCTATGTCTCAGCTGGACTCTGTATCACAAGACTGCGGGAAAGGGCTTGAAGAAGTAAACACCTCATTCACTGCTCCTGCTCCAGGTCATCCTGCTTTCATTGTCTGTGAAGGCAGTTCCCTATGCCCCTTTGCCATCTTGGAGGGATTATGGAGTTGACTTCCAACACCTACAAACAGTTTAACAGTTAATTAGCTGCAGCAGCAAATATGGCCCTGTAACACTCCAACACAATTACTCCTACCTCCTAGAACTCAGGAGTTCTGAGTTCTGTGCTGAAACACAGACATTATACCACATTACCATCAAACAACAGTTTTGCTGGTAACAGGTAATAGTTACTATTTTGCCTTCATTCTGTTTACCCAACAAGTTTACCATGGGAAATAAAAGATGAAAAACAAACTCAATTGCTGTGGTTCATTCCAATTCTGTACAAAAGACTGCACCAGGCATGTCATGGCAGTATATCTGCTCTGGTGTCTTACAATCTCTAGCGCATTTAAAGATGTTTTTCTGGTTTCAGAGAGAATAATGCCCTGAAGTACTTATTCACTGTAGACATTTATATCACACCCATCATGATGTGTTATATTTTCATCCCTGCCATTGTGACTTGCATTCCAATAACACCAGAGGATGCAGTAGTGGCCATGTCTGTCACTGGGCTAACATGGCCATCACCGGGAATCCAAAAAGAGAAAAGCAACAAGAAGGGAGAGAGGGAATAGCAGGGCATGAAGCTAAAACGGCACACAACAGACCAAGAAGCTCCAGCAACAAGCACCGCAGCAGATACCAGAAAAAAAAAAAAAAATCTGGCATGCTTATGCAAATGCCAAGTTTTGACAATATCATTGACTAAGCCATGTTTTCACATCTGGATCTCAGTATTCCTTGCCACATCCCATCTGTTGCACCCAATACATATTGAGCTGGCATCTGAAGTCTGATGGAAGGACGACCTACACTCTTACATTTCACAGTGAAAGGCATGCTCCACTAACTCAAGTAGAAAGTCACATGCAATGCCTGCAAGCACCTCACTGGCCTGAGGTGAATTTGACCCTGGAAGTGATAGGTGGTACAGAAATGCAGACAAAGGAGAACGTGCATGCTATTTATAACCCAGTGAGAAACAGGTCAGATACACTTTAAGACAGTTTATTGTGTAAGCTAAGACAAAGTTCAAACATGTTAACATGGACTTTCAAAAAGTCATACTACTTTCCCTAGCTCTGTTGAACTCTGAGGCAGAACTAATTATCAAACTTAGATGCAGAAACACCAGCAATAAGGAAAACAGAGAACAAAAGAACCTCATCAGAGTGGACAACTACTCCCATTGCTATTCTCAGAAAGAAAAAAAAAAAAAAGACATCATTCCAATGTTTACAACTGTGTGAGAACACTAAAAGTAAAAAGAAGTCTATTTTTGTACTTTAGGTACAGCATAGATGTCAGAAGAGTAGCTTCTCTTCACATTGTTTCCTTGGTGAGACGGGTAGGAGAGAGCAGTTAAAACAAAGCAGACAACCCACATGTTCCCTGTTCACCAGCATCAAATATGTGTGCAGCAGTAAGGACCAAATGAAGGAGAGAGGAAAGAATATGCGAGGTTGCTAAAAGAGTCAGCCTCTCAAGAAGGTAGGTGCCGTCTGATGTTGTCCGTTGGGAATTCTTCTCAGGACATGCGATTTTTATCAAAGGCATACTGAGATCTCCACCAGAAGTTGCCAAGTTCAGTGTAGCCTCCCCCATCCAGCTTGCCCCTGCTTTCTCTGTAGCCTTCCAGCTGGAGAGACTCTTTGTATGCTATTGAGAACAGCAAGCTGTCATGGTGAAAGCAGGTGTCATAAAGCTGATGATAAATACAGTCCATCACCTTCAGTTGGCTTGTCCCAGTTTGAAAGAATAATATTTTGTCTAAGAAAATTATAATATGTGACCTACCCCTTAGTGTACCCTTTCACTATATTTTTTGTTGTATTTTAGATAGCTGCAATTCACTTTACAGCATACTGTCCAAGCCCACAAAGCAGAGGATAAAAGTATAAGAGTAGTTACATTAAACTCTTAACACAGAATGGGTAAGTGTTGGCAATATGCCTAATACTCGAGGGATTTTACAGTTCCTGTGTAAAGTTGATCCCTTCTGGCATTAAGCCTAACACTCTCCAGGGAATTTTTGTAAGTTGCCTCAGGCCTTTATAACACATTATCCAATATGCATTTTGGTATCACTATTTTCATTTTCTTCAACATTTTCTTCTTAAAAAAAAAAAAAAAAAAAAAAAAAAGTTTTGAATGGTTAAGATAGAGACTCTAAAAGTACAGAGTCAAAGTCACTGTAAATTGCCTGAACACCGTTTATGTTCAGGAGTTAAGCCATGGCTGAAACATGAGAGATGGAAAAATAAAACAAATTAATCTGCAACAACCACTCCAAAGGAATGTCTTGCTATAGGAATCTATGCACCACCTTTTACATTAAAATGAAATATAACGGCATGCCTATAAAGGCATGCCAAGATCCACAGAGAACCTCCTCAAACACAAGCAGTATTGCAATCAGTCTCTTCATCCCACCCCTAGAACTAATTCATGAATTAAACTTGAGGACTCTCCCATCCTCATCTATGCCATTTTGGAAACTCCTGGTCAGGACAGAAGAATCCACCAAGACCTATCCCTGTTGGCTCAAGAATGGTTCTCCCCAGCGATCACCAGAGCTGCAATTAATGATTTCCTTGCATTGATGGGTCTTGTGTTCCTTTTCAAGCATGTCAAGGCGACTGAAGTATATGCAAAGCTGGAAAATCTGTCATGCTGGATACAGCTAAGATCATTATCACTTAAACACTTTGCTGTACCTAAACATTGTCAATAAATAGGCTTAAAAACTGCTGAAAATTGATTAAAGAAAAGAGCTGAAAAAGAAAATAAGGCCTGAGTCAAGCTTTCTGCATAAGGAACTGCACAGAATACTGATGAACAACTTGTTTTCAGACTGCGCCAACTGACACAAAAAAACAGTACTAGAGAGCAAAAAAAAAGTATGTAGAAGAGATTTCAAGTGTGGCTCAAGCTGCTTACTGATTAACACTTCTGCACATAACAAGCCTGACAGACCTGTGTGGTTATTGTTCAAAAATGAAACAAGGCTCTCTTGGCCACTGTAGACAAATAATCCTTCCTGACCAAGTTCACAGTTCTCACACAGCTTAGCTGGAGCTGTTTCTCCTCACAGAAAGGAAAAAAAAAAATAATCCAACCAACCAAAAACAAACAAAGAGCCCCACCCCAACAACAACAAAACCACACACATGATTAAAAATAAAATAAAATAAAATATTGAAACAAAAACAAAACAGCCACAAGATTTAACGTCTGTCAATATTTCTAGGTTAAGAAAGAGTCCTATTGATCCTGTATAGGAAACATGAATTCTATCTTATCAGACATTTTACCATGAAAAAAAAATCTAGTTGCATTTGCAAGGAAACCATAATAGGAAATAAAATACATGAGGATTTTTCATCTAAAGGCACACACTTAACTTTGTAGAAATCACAGAAATGGAAGATGATAACTATTATAAAATAACCGTAAAATGGACAGCAAAAGGGATCAACATATATCTGCATATGTTTCTTTAATGGCTAGTTTCTTTAAATACCAGTAAGCATTTCCTTTTACCTGCATATGTCCAGATTATCTTCCTCAAGCCCCATCTCAAGTATTTTCATGTCAGCTCTTTACAGCTATAACACAGCCTCAGTCACATACCCACACACAGAGTACAAAACAGTTCTGGTAGAGCAACCAGAGTGGAACAAAAGGCCAGACTGACTTCCAAGACTTGAACTATGTATGAAGCATCATCTGCTGCCAGAGAGAAAGGGGCACAATGGTGTGGCTATGGCTGCCATGTCTAAGAGCTGCTTGTAATTTCTAGAAAGTCTTGCCAGACATAGCAGGTCTGGCAAACATATAAAGAAAGAAGACCAAAAGTCATGATGACATGCTGCCACCCCACTTCCTGTGTCCCTGTGGGACCTCTCCACCAGGTTATGGGAACACTAGCTGGATGTGCAGCAGCTACACCACCTCCATGTACAGCAAGTACCTCACTGGAGAATTCCTACCACAGTGGAAATTCTCTATCAGGCAAATTTGAGTAGCTTTAAGACTGCAGTGTATTGTCTAACATGACAGGAAAATCTACTACTAAGCCTCAAATAAGCTTCCATAAATATTTGTGTATGATCACAGTGTTTCAGGCCAAGGATCCAGCTC
This sequence comes from Aythya ferina, assembly GCF_964211825.1. Classification (NCBI taxonomy): domain Eukaryota; kingdom Metazoa; phylum Chordata; class Aves; order Anseriformes; family Anatidae; genus Aythya; species Aythya ferina. The sequence continues at coordinate 29,485,049 of NC_140299.1, forward strand.
CCCCAGGACCTGACCCTCCTCTGTCCCTACTGGACCCTACCAGGTAATGCTGAGGGAAAAAGATAAGGTTTCCTTAGCAGCCAACTCCAGTAACTACCTAAATCAGCAGCAATGTGTTTGTTTTTAATACGTCTTGATGGAGTTCAAAAACATACGATTTAATTCGCAGAGTAAGAGAAAGCAGGTACAGGTGTTGAACATGTTGGCACTCAGAAAATGTGTTCTATTTTCCAAAAGATTTGGGATTTTTATTACTACATTAGATGTGACAACACTCAGGATGTGCATGAACATCCTCCAGCTCATGCTGACAAAATTTGAAAAAGTGAAAAAGACAAGGAATAAGAAAAGATACTGGATTTTCTAGAAGATGAAATGCTACTTAGATATGTGTATTCAGAACAGATAAGCTAAGTAATATATCTTTGAATAAATAACATTGCCTGGGCATCATTACACTTAAAGGGCAGTTCTAATGTGAACCACATGAAGATCAGACTTTCTTTTTAAATTTTCATTATTAACAGAACATGCAGTAGAAAGCTAGATATTTTTTTTAATGGTATAGGTTTTCATTACAAGACCTCTCAAAAGACGTGCATTGAAAAGAGAAGCTGAAGACAAATGCTGACCACATTTCAGTCTTCTGTCTTTCTTTGCTGCTCTCAAACCTTTCTGCTCATTTTTACCTGATGTCTCTCCAGTTCTTTTTCACCATAGCAGCTAGTGTCAATAGAGATCTGCTTTCAAAGTCTGAGTAAATCTATAATGTGTGGAACTAATTACTCACAAAAAGTGGTCAAATAGACACACCAAATGTAATGTGACACTGTAGATTTCCAAAGTCAAATATGTGTACTGTTATACTTGCAGTTTGCACCTAATTTATATGTGAAAATATGTAATTTGGGAAGACAAAAGTGTTCATTCTTAGCAACAAAAACAACCTACTCTCACATTTTCCAGTACTGAAAAAAAATCCACCATTATACTATTTTATTTTTTGGATGCACAAAACAGTACTAGAAAGCACATCATACATTCAGTACCACACAGGAGGTACAGTAGTTGAAGTCAGAGGCATACACAAGTGCCTGTCAAGACTTGCTTTTTTTCCCTACAGTGAGAAAACACAGTGTGCTCTAGGTTCTTGTCATGCACAGAAGTGTAACAGTTTCTGTTAATGTGACTTGAGGTGGCAACCTTTCTAAAAATCCTTTTCTTTCAAAGCTTTGCATCGTTATACAAGATAAAGATAGTCTTCATGAAAATAAAAGATTCTCAGCATGTTGCTGAGAGCATGTTGCACTTACTGTACGTTATTACTGTTCTCTTTGTACACTCAGCACCATCTCCTGTCAAAAAAACTCCATAGAAAAAAGGTACATAGTTGCACACAATATTCTGTTCTTTCCTTTATCCCAAACTGAAGCTCATGGTCTTTTTAAAAATGGTTTATCCATTATTGAAAATGAGCAGGAAAGCTATTTGCCAACACCAAAAAGTCATTTTCTTGTGTATCTTGCTGCTTTTACTAGTCCATATATTTTAAAGTTAAAAAAGAAAAACAACAACAATAATCTCTGAATAGTGCAAACCTCTATACAGATACAAAGACAACTGTAAAAGGAAAACTATTGTCTTCCTGAGAAAAAGCTTTAACTAAAACAAATACCTATCAAAAAACATTGCCCTCCATGTACCAGCCACTAGTAAAGGACAAAAAAAGACCTGCATGAGCATAAGTTACATGAATAGTTTTAGAGGTTTATAGTCTTATTTGTAAGCTTTATGCAGCATATCAGTGTCTTAGAAAATTATATGGATGCAGCTAAGTGTATTTGACTAAGTGTATTTGGCAAAGTGTATGAGACTTAGTTCTTCTATGATATATAGAAGATATATATGTCCTAGCACACGTAATCTTTAATTTCCTAAGCAGGCCTGTTACTAAAAAGAACATTAAAGCAGGAGGAATTACTAACCCCAATCAATAGAAACAGAATCCAAAGTCCATGGTACCTGAAGCCCTTAGTATCTTCTTCCGTGGTAACTTATCTTCCTGCACTATGTAGAGTTTCCACCATTCTATAAATTCTCAAAAATCAAACCACAACATATTCTTGCATGGGATAACCTGATTTTACAAGTAAATACTACAACATCTGTCTGATGAATGAAAAGGCACTGAGAAGAAAGAAGGTAGACGAGGGTACAATCAAGAGCTCTGTGGCCATTCACTAGCCATCCTATATTGCCTGATTACAGAACAAATATCCAAAGCATGCTTTTGGAAAGACAAGCATGTGTATATGTTAGTGTCACCCATGTTCTTTATCTCCTAATGTCTTTCCTTAAGTTCTTCATTTATTTTGCAACTGTCGCTGTCTGTTGCCTTTTCAGTTACTTGGTTCCAAAATGTTTAACCAGCATTGTTTATACATAAGCTTCCCTAATGCCAGCCCTTCCACCAGAATCACTGTTTGCTGTGATTCAAAATTGCAGACTGCTTTACATACACATTAGGTGAGTGGGCCAAGGAACAAAGATGGAAATGACAAAACAGGAACACCGTGGTCAGGCAGAGCAGATCCAAAACCCCAAATGCCAAGGACAATAAACTAGGTGACATTCTCTTCATCATGTGATGCTCTCTGCAAGACATGCAGCTGGTGGAGCAGCTGCTGCATAAGTTGTTTTAGAGATCCCTGAATGGGATCCCTGAATTATATTTAAGTAAGTAATTTTGAACAGAGCAGGAACCAAGCTCTACCTGTAGTGACAGAGAAACATTTTCCTCCAGAGCTCTTCATGTGAGGAGCCCACCTCTCCTTGCTGCCAATAGCAGAAGCCTTAAGCTAGATGGTGTAAATACACCCACCACCAACAACAAAGCAAGCATCAGACAAGCAATCTCAGAGGTCACCCAATGAATATGTATATGCATTACTACAGGCCTGACTCAGCAGAGCACTCAAGCATGCAGTTAACTTTCAACTTGTTCTGAAATACTGGTGGTTTCAAGCCTGCATGCCTTGCTGAAGAATGTTGGACTTACTAAATTTTCTAAGCAGAGTAATGAAGAAAAAAGGAAAACTGAGAAAAGCAACAGGCTTGGCATAAAGCAAGAAATCTGTCTCCTTTTCTGTACTTGCACTTAGATATAAATTCAAGCTTTTCCTGGTATTTTAAAATATTTAATTCCTTTCTATTCATTAAATCCTTAGGTCTATGCACCAAAATTCCTCAAAAATAGTGTCCTGATTTTAGCTTGGCCAGAATCCATAATTACTGAAACCTTAAAGTTCTCTTCTAACTTCATAGACTGAAGAGCAGATAATAGAGTATTTTCTGATAGAGGTGTAAATCTCTGATGCACAACTACTTACCCAAAGAGAATCTGCATCAAAATCTTGTAAGAGCTATGCATCATTATTTTCCACAGCACACACAGTGGTTCCAGAAATTGGATTGAAAATCTAAGGTTGAGACATCCTCTAAGGTGCTTTACAGCTTGCCCTGCCTAAGCACTCTAAAAACTATGACTACATTGCTGCTTTCATTGGTAAGCAGCTGTTAGTCACCAGCGGAAAGCTGTGCTCATACATCCAAGATGGAATATTTCTGATAGCACTCACAAAGTTCTGACTTTACAGAGCACAAAACAACTATTTGGATTTGTTGAGTTAGGTTAGGAAAGCAAAGTCAGACCACACTGTTTATAAGGAATTTTAGGATAGCTCCGGGAGTATGAGCAACTGCTGTAAATTACAAAGCTCTTGGAAAAAAAACACGTGATTAATTACTTTAGTAGAAAATAGAAAAACATTCTGTTTCAGTTTCTCCTCTGTTGTAGAGTGGTAAAGAAGGTACTGGATTTACTGAAACCAATACCATCTAGCTATGTGATACTGGAGAAGAAATGCTGTTACTAAAAACAATATAAAAAGTTTTACCTTTACCTGTGCACAGGGAGAATGTGTTTCCAAATTCTTGCTGTTTTGGCTTTAAGGATTGTGGGGCTGGCAGTCCTGGGGGCTGCAGGACTTCAAATAAAGGCTTCCCATTTGTAACCACTTGTCTTCTGGGACTTAGAGCGGGAAGGTGAATGGTACTGTCAATGATGTTGCTCTGAGGAGCTACCCCTCCTCCTAGGGGCATCTTTAAGTGTAGGCTGGCAGAAAAGTTTCCAATAGCCGGGCTTTGGCTGCTGCTATCTGAAGATACACAGGGAGTTCCTGCATGAACTCTGATGGGTGGGATCTGCTGTTCACTGATCATCCCAGTTCCATGAGAGATACCTGTTGTCCGATGGCTCATACTGCATGACCTCCCATTCATTTTTAAGGAGTTAATGAAATCAAAGCGTGGTTTTACAGACCCACAGCTATGACTGATATCAATCCAAAGTCAGTAAGTAATCCATTGTGTATTACACCTGTTAAAAAATAAATAAATACATAAATAAAAATAATTGATGGTTTAGTAAATAATGTATAAAAGACAGGTCTGCCTCTGGCTGTTAACTTGGAGACATCACAGGTTACAAGCAACCAAGTACAAGTACTACATGGCCTATCAGGGAGAAAGAACAAAGCCAAGCAATAACTCACGGCTCCAATGTGGAGAGAACCTGCCCCTTCAAAAGCTGAAGTTTGCAATAAGGTCAGCTGCCTTCGCATTAGCTAAACCAGCCATGAAATGAAGTGAATGCTGAGCAACTGAAAGAATGCAGCCAGGAGTGAAAAGACTCTCTGATAAGGCATCGTTGTTAGGATGAACAGGGATATCTCCCCTTTTCCTGCCACCTCCTCAGTCTATTAATTAAAATGGTGCTGAAAAGCAAACACAGCAGGGCAGCACTATGCCAATGCAGACAAAACAGGAAAGAGATGCCAGTTCACATCCTAAAGGATGTACACACAACAAAAAGGAGAGGAAAAAGCAAAACCACAGAAATGCCTCTTTGGACCTTCCAACACTGGTGGGGCTTCACTGTAGAAAAAACTATTACAAGAAAGTACAGTGTAGCAGTATTTGTGAATGTAACTACAAAAGTGGATGCCCACTGTAAACCGACAGATATAATGAAACTTAGATATCATCATACAGTGGCAAATTTTCATGGCCATCTTTTGATTATGATAATAATTGTGGAACTCTGACTTTCCACAAAGACACATTTCTCATTTAAGTTTTCCCGTTACTTCAATCTTAGAAGAAAAGACCGCTTAAATGTATTGAGTGATCATCTCAGACATGACCTATGCCACAGCAAAATCAACTAGATCTAAACATTTCCCAATATAAAAAAGATTTTGTAGACAAAAGCTGCACTTGTCAGTGTAAATCACTAGGCTAAGGTATCACACAGATGGGGAAATTTCAGCCATAGCTCAGCTGAATAGCGTATGCCCAACTTTCATCACTAGGTTCATATGTTTAACATTAAGTACATGGTTAAGTAGTTTTTTCAATCATGGACTCTGTGCCTAATTGACTTGTTCTGACATCCAAATTGACAGAAATAAAACTGAAATTCAGCTCCAATTATGGTCTTAAATCATGTATACAGTAAGGTTTTAATTAAATATTATGACTGTGCTGCAGCAAAACATTGAACTATAACTTCTATCTTCAGCACATGAGGTTTTCAGCATTGAAGCTAGTAATGTTACGATCAGTATATTCATGATCAAAGTTTGTGTAGAACCTTCAGGCTTAACTCTTGGATTACTATGTCCCAATTTTCTCCCTCTGTGAGCTGCCAAAAAAAAATAATATTTTTTTTTGCAAAATTGCATTCATATCACACCTCCAGACCAGAGTAAAAGTCATCTAAGCGACTGTGTAGATACACATGTATAGATATTCACATACACACGCTACAGTTTAAACTCACTAACAATTAAAGGTCTAAGCATATTATCTTCAAAGACAAGAGTAATATTATGGCTGATGTCAGTAAGAGAGAGAGATGCCCTAACCACACGGGTTTGGTCTCAAAAGATGTGTTTAGAATACTACTTTTATTGTTATATTTTTATATTATGGGAATAAAAATTGTAAAGAACACCAATTAAAAGCAATATTATTTACTGTCATGCCTTGATGAAGCACGAATCATTCTTTGCAATTCAACCAAGGACAGACAGAGCTGAATGTTCTTAAGTCCTCAGTTTGTTTTAAAAGCAGAATGTACTCTGTCCTAACACAGGTGACTAGTTCCTTAGAAAAGGAAACACAAACAAAGGCAGTTGTTTTGCTCGTAAGGCTATATACCATGGCATTATAAACTGGCTACAGATAGCAATCATTCTTGTCCGTAATCCCTGTCTGTGAAAAGTACTAATATAATCAAGAAAAGATTACACATGATAAATGCATTAGCTTTACTCAGTAAAAGCATCTTTAGTTTAATCAACAAATACACACATGGTTTACACAGACCTACCAGCTCAGGCAAAATCCAGGTCAAAGCTGTTTGGTCTCCTTACTGTTCTTCTTCTACAGTAACTGTATTTTACAATGAATAACACTGTTCTGTACTGTCTTTGCCTCACTTTTATCACTGGATACTGCTGTTTCTTTCACACTTGAAGAGAAGGCCTCTGGGCCTGTAAATTCTTTATTAAAGCCAGTAAAGATATGTTTTGAACCAAATGACCTGAAAGTGCACAAAAAACAACCTTTATTCTTTTTATGGATGAAAGCAGAAACAATTTAAGTAATTTCTCTACAATTTCTTTGCCAATTTATCTTTCTGATTCCATCATGAGGATGTGTAACACTATATTAACATGAAAATTGGCACTTTCTGTAAAACACTAAAGCACCTTGGAGAGCGTTACTTTTCTCATCTCTTTTGAATTATTATTTTGTTGTACCTTTAATATAATTTACTTGTTCACAAGTGCCCTTTCATTAATTTGATTTGTTTAGTATCAGCTTCCATCAAAATGACATTCTTATATCAAAGTCAGAGTGGCTAAACTGCAATGAAGCATATGTAACTAACTAAAAGCCAATCGGATGCTAATTAAATTCTAAAAGTCTAAATGACTTTTACATCATAAATAGCTCCCGATTATAGACATTTATAAAAGCAAAAAGACATGATAACCATAGTGATCTTAGAAGTTGTAGGAATATTGCATCAGATACTGTTGTTTATTTACCTTACCCTTAGAAATTCCGAATAGGGTTGAAACTTACATATAATAAATTAAGAACACAAAAATACAAAAGAAAAGAATACTATCCCGAGACTGAACAGTTGTGCCAGACAAATTCTTTTGTAGTACCAAAGCAGTGTACAAGCGCTTGCCACCTTTCAATGAAATATTTCTCTCCATCAATGAGACATCGCAGTGTCCTTTCCTACTTGCTCTGATGTCAAAGGAAATACATTTAGGTCCACCGCTTCTGAAGTCTCTTTTTGTAAGCTGACATTACTCAAAGCTCTATGACTCTGCATCTATCAATAACAGCATGACAGCACAGTTACTCAAAATCCATAACAATGATTCATAAATTCACTTTCAGAAAACCATGTAGTAAAATTTAAATTCAAGCTGAATCTCTGGAAAATGTGAGTAATAATCCTTCAGGAAGGAAAACAAAAGATGAATTCACAAGCCTTTGCCTGCAGTGCAGTATGCCATATAGTCTGCTCTTACAGTGCAGTTTTGAAAAGTGCTGGTTTATCACTCCACCCACTGAAGTAAGAGGTAATACACCACTGAGTTTCAGTAAGTGCTGAATTAGCCCACTGCAGACATCAGTTTAAGAAGCTGTAATTAATCCAGCTTAGGAGACACTTTCACAGTTTGATTAGGTGGTATTTATCAGACGTGGGCACTTTGCACATCAGGTATCAAGCACTATCAAAGTATCAAGCAATAACAAAGAAGGCTGAAGGACAACACAGCACACAGTCCCTCCTTCATACTCTTCCACTGGAAATCCTTACCTCACCTCCACAGCAGCTACCATGAGAGCAGACACACGGCATCACCCCTTCGTGCACCTGGACCATGCGCTGCAGGACTGCGAGCGCCATCTTCACCTCACCAAGACCAAGGACAGCTTCTATCCAGCATCCCCCTGCCCCATCTCGGCACTGGTCCAGAGGAGGGCTCCAGAATGGGGGTGCCCCACCTCAGCCCTGCTGACCGCCCCTTGTCTACAGAAACTGGGCCCTGGAAGCTGCTGTGTATCACAGCTGCTGTGAAAAGCACGCACCCTGACAGAAGCTCCACAGCCACCAGCTTAACAACTTGTCTTCTAAAAAACACACGCTCACCAAACGAAGTACTGGTTTGACACCTTCTGCACAGGTATCTGGCTACAGTTCAGAAACCAAAAAGGTAACTATGGGTTTTCCTTTTCCTTTTCCTTTCCAAGGGAAGGAGATTTAACTAGGAAAAAAAAAAAAAAAAAAAAAAAAAAAAAAAAAAAAAAAACACCACTAAACTTAGAGCTTGGAACTCAGCTTGGAACAATACGCAGATCAGGAACCACAACTGCAATAAAGAAAGATGTTGTGGCTTCAAAACTGAAGCTACGAAATACACTTTCCACACAATTTATAGAATCTTTTCCCCACACTCCATGCAAGCCTGCATCTCAGAAGCTATGCAGTACTGACAACAGTAAGTACCTTACATTAGCATCCACTGTTTTGGTCATTTGTGTCCTTTTCATGACACCTGCACTTTTGGACTACCACAGGGGCATGGATTCTAAACTGCAGTACCCTGATGATACCGCATTTATTTAAGCCCAGGTAGTTATCCAATAAAAATGATGGAAGAGTCATACAGTCTCCAGGTTTCTGGTTCTCCACGGTCAGCAGAAAGTCTTCTTGAAACGACATCAACAAGCAAGGCACATGAAAGTAAGAGGAGGTTGCCTACAGCACTGTAAGACAACCAGCCTCCAAACACAACCGAATTTCTCAGAGCTCATGTAATAAATACACTAATTACTTATTACTTGCATCACTATAATTCCTGGGAAGATTAGTCATAGAAAGGAATGCCTTTGTGCAAGGGACTGTACAAACATAGCACAGAATGCAGCCACCAATACTGCTGTGACTGCCATCAGAATGGCAGCCGTTATCAGTAGACAGGATGATGTATATCCTCATGTAGTCGGGACCCAAAATTTTTACCACTCTGCCAGAAAAATCTCCTCAGGTTTTTATGGTGGTAACTAGGATCTCCTCAGACTTTTCTCCGTTAGGACTGAGAGTGGCAGGGCTGTGCCACTGCAAGTGGTTGCTGCAGCCAAACAGCGGGAGCTTTCCAGGAGCAGCGTTATTCTCACTAGGGTGAGCTACAAACTTCAGGCGAGCTGACAGAGAAACCCAGCACAACCTGGAAGCAGCGGGCACTGTCTGAGGCGTGCTTTCGGACCTGCTGTTGATAGCTGCAGCAGGTGTGAGCGTGAGCAGGAGACGGGGAACCACCGACGGTGTTCCCATGGGAGGAAGGGACAGCAGCCACACGGCCAGAGGCACCTGTCCCGGTGCCCCGCTGCCACCACCCCACGCTGCCGCGGGCAGATGTCCCGTCAGATGCCCACTGCCACCCGTACCTCACCCACACGCCTCACCGCTGAAATTGGAGCGCCCTCAGCCCGGGCCAAAACCCAACCGGGGGTCTGAGGAGAGGAGGGCACTGCTGAAAGCCGCGAAGCCCGAGGAGCCGCGGTGACCGGCCGCACGCAGGCCCTCAGACGAGGCAGAGCTGCCACCTCGCCGGGCACTGCCCGCGGGACGCCCGGTCCCGGGCCAGTCCCCGCCGCGGGGGTCCCGACATCTGGTCCTCGCCTCGCCCCCCGCGCCCCGCCGGCCCCGCTCCGCGCCGCTCCCGCTGCCCCCGCGCTGCTCCGCGCCGCCGGCGGGTCAGGCTCTGCCGCCGCCGCCTCCCCCGGCCCGTACCTATCTCCGCTTATTCACCCGCGGGATGACCCGTCTCTCCCGGGAGGCTGTCTGTCTGTCTGTGCCGTCCTGCCAGACGGCGCTGCGCCCTCATCTCCGCGGCAGGCGGGTTGGTCAGCGCGGTGAGTAACGGCCAAGTAACTTCACCGCCGCCGCGTTTGTTTTGCTTTTTCTCCCCCAACAACCCTCTCTCCCCCCCCTCCCTCCCGCCCGGCTCTGACGCGGGGGCCGGGAGCTGCCGACTCAACCTCTCCCGGCGGCGGCGGCGGAGGGGCCAAGCCCCCGCCGGGGGGCCGGGGGCAGGCGGGACGGAGCCCGGCCGGGCCGCGCACGCCCCGCCGCGCTCACCTCCCGCCTCCCCCGCCGGCAGCGAGCAGCTCCCCGCGGAGCCCGGCCGGGCCGTGCCGGCGCTGTCATGTGCCCGCCGGCCCCGCCGTTAACCCTTGCCGACGCCATTTGGGGCGGCGAGGGGGCTCTGCGGGGGATGGAGGGGATGGGAGGCCGGGGGGTGGAGGTGGTCGCACGCGGGGGACGGTGTGAGGCTGAAGGGCTGCTGCCCGTGGGGTGGATATAGGTGTTTAGAAGGTCTCTAGGGGCTGCAGGGCGGCTGGAGGGGGTCTTGGGGCTGCATGGGGCTGCGTGGTGCTGTTAAGGGGGATGCGTGGGGACGTGCTGTGGGGTCCGGAGGGGCTGGGGAGGAGGTGAGGGAAGGGGACAGCGCCACTGCCGTGGGAAGGAGAATCAAGGGGCTGGATGCCTGTCGACACTCCTGTGTGCTTTTTAGAAATGCGGCGTGAAGGCAGCTCTTCTGTCTTATGAGACAGAAGAGTGGTCCTACTTGAAAACACCAGAGACTGGACTAGCAATGGGATAAGGAAAAGCTGAAAGGGAAGTATTTAGGCAGGTATTCTGCATCTATCCCCTCATCCAGAAATGTTCCCAGGGTGATGCAGACTCGAGGTGCTGTCTCCCACAGATGCCTCCCACAGGATGCCTGTCTCACACAGATGGAGGGAAAAGCCCAGGAACTGAAACTTATGCCCTCACTATGGGTCAGTTTTATTTAAGTGCTGTAACTGGGGAATTGGGAGTATAAATGAGATGAAGAGGAGTCTCTGGAAAGCCAGGCTCAGAGAGCAGCAAATCGTCTGATGACTCCCTCATCCAGACCATCCCGTGGTGGGATGTCCTGCCAGCAGTGGGGTCTTGGAGGAAGGGCACCCACCTGCATGTGTGGGCACCAGGAGAGTGCAGCAGGCTCAAGCCCTGCATGCAAAGCAGGATCACCCCAGCACATAGATAAGGTGTTAATGGCAGTTCTCCAAGTCCCAAAGAGTGTCGTCGTGGCTGTCCTGATCATTTCTTCCAGGGAGAATGGGAGCCTGCAGTTCTGCTTGGCTTGTTTGCAAGGTGTGGTGAGGGTTAGTGTCAGGGTGCATGCAGATCACTGAGCTGCTCAAGGCCAGCCTTGAGTTCTTTGGCTGAATAAGCTCCTCTGAGATAAAGCTTTTTTTTGCTGTTCACTCACATTACACCAAATTAATGCAAATATGAACTTGATAAGAAGAGAACAGCATACATTCTTTACACAGCCAGAGTACATAGAGGAAATGTTGAGGCTTCAGGCTTTCTCATTAGGTGACAATGTTTTGTGATCTCTTTGTTTCTAAGTGTATGGCTTCTTAGGCAGTGATCGAGTAAGGTTATATATATATATATATAAATATATATATATATATATATATATATATAAAAAAAAAAAAAAATCTGTGCCTGGCTTTTTTAAAAGCACTGACAAATGAAGAAGGAGTCCTTACCACGTTAGAGCACAGAATGTATATGTGAGCCAAGCAAATTAAAATATCCCATGTTGTTTACTGTCTCTTGGTACCACAGGAGAGAATTTTCCATGCAACTACATTTTAGTTAGAGCTCATCACTAAAAAAATCAGGGGTTATCCCTGGACTGATGTGGGCCATTGTAATGATATTGGTAGACTGCCACCATTACAGGGACCACTGTAATGATAATGGTAGACTCACATTGCAAATGACTGATATAGGTTTATTCAACAGCAACAACAAAACCATTATAAAAGAAAGTCTGCAAAATGCATATTTTATTTGAAAGTTACCAAAACAACTAAATAAACATCTATCTAAATAAATTTCTTTAAGTAAACAGCGAGGATGTTGTCAAAAACAAAATCTGACATTCATAAAAATCTTCTTCCATTTGTGAGTCATTCCTGCCTGTGGGAAGTAAATTTGAGTTCTTCAATGAAAAAATTTGATGGATCCTAGCCATGTAACACCTTGTGAAACACATGAAAAACAGAAGGAACATACAGTCTTCACATGCAGGAAGAGATAGTTTTAGCTGTTGTCACTGTAGCCTGCTGAGATTTGTGTTGAGTAGGGAACACAGAAGACAGTGAAGATCTCACATTACCAAAATTAATAGTAGGTAATTCAAGTTTAGAGATCTTTCTTAGTTTTGGAGGTGTTGGGGAATCTAGTGAACTCTACAAACAAGATAAGGCTACTAAGTATAATAAAGGAGTACATCCAGTCTTAGTGGACAGCAACACAGCGGATTTTCATAAAGATCTGTCAGTATATGCCCATACTCATTTCATACAGGAAACATCCTTCTTTAAGATGAAAAGGCTATGCATTAGTCCTTCAGAAAACTGCATTTTTATTACGTGAAACTAATCTCCATTGCAAGTTTTCTCCCCTGTAGCTCAATCCATGTATCCAACGGAGTTGCTGTATTCAGAAAAGAATACATTATAGCTTATATCTGAATCCCCTGTGAACTCAGGCCATCACCCAGCCAAGACCAAACTGGTTTCCTCAGGTAAAACAGTTTTTTGTTACTTGATTCCCAAGTGAAAATTTATTATTTCAGTAAAATCGTTTAGTTATCTCTCAAGGAAATGTGCAGTTACATGCTATTTGAGGGTATAGCAAGCCTTTAAATTAAGCTTTCAGTTTAGAAACTGTCCAACACAAAAGCATTTTTACAAACATTTTTTGAGAAAAATAAAATGTGTTCTCTTGTTCTTTTTGCCTGCCTCCTGCTTTCAAACATCCCCTCCCCCCCCCCCCCCCTTCCCCCTCTTCCCAGCTGTTGGGATAACACAGCTGCCCACAGTTCCACTCTCCAGTCACTTTCTGATCTGATTCTGGATGCATAATACTATTGGGTATGTTGACCAAAAGGGCATTAGTACCAGTGCTGGAAAAGAAAGACAACTGCTCATATAAATCCTTCTCTTCTTTGTTCTAGAGAAAGACTGTCTCACTGGGTGAGCCCTGAAAGAAGATGGTGAGTGGCTAAAGACGTTTGAAAAGAGCTCACTCAACACAAGTGAGAAACTGCATGAAAAGAAGTTTATTTGTTTTGTCTACTGGCATTCTAGAGGGCTTTTTAAATACAGGAATGACTCTGGGCAGTGAAGTGGAATTTATGGGAAGTCCAATTATTTCCTTCAGGGCTGAGGGAAAGCCATTCTCTCAGAGGGAATGGAGATCAGGGAATGTGACAACCTGGGGATACAGCTGGTTTTAATTTTACTCATCTCACTCTTCTGTATACCAGCATCAGAAGGACTGAGTCCTTAGGAGAGAAAACTAGGTAAAAAGGTTACAAAATACATTAATTTTGTTTAATTTCTATAGCAAGACTGAAAACCTGTTTTGAACACAAATACCTTGGACAGAGGGGTAGTTAATTTAACTGGAGGACAAGATCACCTTTGAAAACAAAAGTAGAATCTAAGATAGTAGCTAGAATATTATCTAGAACATGATGACACTTGGGAAGAAAGAATTAGGAGAATGAGAAGGGCGTGTTTGCATCTTGATACCTCAGACACTAACTGGAATGGACAGAAGTTTGAACATTCACTTTTCAGACAAAATAAAAAGCTTTTTCAAGATGTTTTTGTGGCAACTGATGACTGATCACTGAATTGCCTCTTGAACAGCATCATGTAGCATACATCTGGTATGGACACTAAATATATTCCAAAATAATACAATTGGGTTTTCCTGGTTTATCTGCAAAAGCAAGTCTTGTACTGGGTGGGATCTAGAGTTTGTGGATGTGAGCTCTGGAGCCAGATCCTTTTTCTTCCTTCTGCAAATCACAAGTTGGAAAGGCATGTTGCGCTTATCCAACTCTCATATGAAACCCAGGAGGGCTGTATGATATTATCATGACAAAGGAGGGCCACCAAGCTTTGTTTTCTAATTCAAATTCCCAGTTCTATATCCTGAGTTTATAAATAGGTCTGTAAGGGGTTCTACATGTTATACATAAGGCAAGGCAACATATTTTTCTTCCTCTTTGCAGTACCCTAACACTATGCAGAGCACATTACTAAGTTTTCCAAATCAGTTAACAGCATCCAGAGATACTTAAAAGCAATCAGTTCCTCCCCCTGCAACTCCAGCAACACATGCTATACTGCAAAAGCAGTGAAAAGATGTACTAAGAGCATTTGACTGACACCTAAAAAATTTGTCTAAACTGGCAAGTGAAGCAAAAGCTGCCCATAGAATAAGTATTAAAAAAATATATATTTACATTCTACACACATCCTTAGAGAAACAGAGTTTGATGAATTATGAGCTTCATTCACCAGTATTCTGAAACAGACAAAACTTGTGCTGGTAAACAGGGTTCATTTAACTAACATGTAGACCAAATAATGTGTGATATGAACATATGTGCAGAACTGTTTCAGAAGAATGCAGCAACGTTGTATAACAGCATGTGGTGATACAGTGTAACTGTTTATGGTCAGAAATTAGAATTATTAGATGAAAATTATTTGTAGAGGAATTCTAGGTTCTACAGTGCATCTCAAGAGGATAGAAATCAGACTGATGAGTGGAATAAATTTTCATACTCATAATAATCTGGTCAGAGAGAAGATTAAGCACAAGTAAAGCAGGTCAGCTATCATAGTTACCTATCAACATTTAAACAACACTTTTCACTAGGCATTTAACAGGTGTAGAGAACAGAGGGACCACATTTGCTTGTGAATGTCAATCTTTGTGCCTAAACATAATCTGAAGTCAAATTGAATTTGATCTGGACCAATGTAACATATATTCAATTATAGTAAACTAAGCATGCCTAATTTCTGTTCAGAGAGAAAAGAGATTTCAGTATCAGGAGTTGGCATGACATCTATTCCATTCCCTACTGATATGGCATCCATGTCTATTAATCTACTGATGACTGACATTGCTAGAAATAGCATTACTGATAGGACGTTAACCAGGGGTGAAGTAAGAAGCAAAGAAGGAAATTTCCCACAGTTCACCCAGAAACCTTAGAAGAAAATCCTGCGATAAAATGGAACTACTGTTTGTTTGTCCTACACTAAGATCTTCTGATATTAATAATGATTTCTTTCATAGGCCCCACCAATTGAAGATTGAACTGCTGATAAGTCCAATGTTGAAACTCGCTTTTCTTGTTTGTAAGAGTAAGCATTTTATTAATCACTCCTGTGGCATTTACATACCACTGCAATTTTCATCCTACTTTTGTTTCTGTGCCTACTCACTTAAGCACTTATTTTTAATGTTGAATTATATTCCCTATCCTATAATAGATACCTACATGTATATAGTTTGCTTTCATCACTTTATTACCTTAGGATTTCCACACAAGGGACCAATGTAATTCAGAAAATACTAGTGGAAAGCACATTAAAAGTTATGTCCCTAATCATCCAGTTGTCGAATGATTCAACCCAAACCTGCAACACACTCATTCATAGCTAGTCATGGAGATATCTGTTGCCTCTTTCCAGACAATGAATTTCCAGTGACAATGCTAGACATGCAAAACAAGAGGCTTCATGGATGTTACTACTTCAAACCTTTCTTCCAAATTCCATGTCATCCTTTGGAAGTGGCACGATGGCTGTTGGAGGCAGCCCTAGTACTTTAGAAAATCTGCTTGCTGACATCAGAAGGAAGCTCTTATGCTCCTTTCAGGCTCTAAGGTGTGTGCAGTTTTGCCATGTAGCATGGTTCTTGTTCCAAGACATAGAAGGGAGGACAAGAGGGAGCCGTCACTTCAGTAAGTGTATTTTAGAAGACTGGTCACCTTACCTGTATTTAAACACAATTAGCAGATGAAGATGTGTGCACCTATGTCAGCTCGGTCGCTGCAATTAGTAACACTTTGTAATCTGGTCTGGTAGACAAAATTTTTAAAAGCCATTGTGGTTGTAAAATTAAAGAAAATTGGTGGTTTAGGGCTATGCAGACATTTATACATATATACATATATGTTCAGGCTATAGCCCTGAGAGGTCGTGGTGGAAAGTACTTCCCAAGACTTCTGGTAACAGGACCAAACCAAAAGTTCATACAATTGATGTGAAAATGTGTATCAGTCCATTCAGCATTTGAATGCTTCCTGCTTCATTTTATTTATTATTTTTTTATAGTACAACAAATTCTGTTATATTCTGCATAGGCATATGTCTGTGCACTTCACTAACTTCTGTGAGCCTTACAATAACGGTCCATAAGGAGAACTGGTTTAGACACATTTCTGTCCATTTTCTCTGTGTTGCTAAAAATATATTCTCATCCTCCTGATATGCTGCTTTTTCTTTTCAGTCTTTAATTTATTCTTTTAAGGACACTTAGAGCTCCCTTTTAAAAATATCTTCGTTCAAAGTGTAAGCTACCAATTTGCTGTGCTCTGTAACTGGAGGAGTTTGCATTTCTACAAAAACCTCCGGCATTCATAGTTTTAAGATGGAGCTTACTTGGAAAAATGACACTGTCAGAAACATTCTACAATATAAGCATTAGAGAAACAAGTTCTGCAAACTTTAGCTTTAGGAATAAAATCTTCCAATGTTTCCAGGGAAGTGCTGTGATATTTATGGGGATCTGTATTTCCTTTTTTATGTTCCCAGCTACACCTGTAATGATGACAGAATCCTGACATTCACAATCTCATTCATAGTTCTTTCTTGTGCAGCTAAGTCTGGATCACCTGTTGTTGGGTTAGGTGCAAAATGTAGTATGTGCTAAAACAGTTGTGTTTTCTTTGGTGTTTGTTTTCTGACAGCTCTGACAACACATAATGTTGCATAGCCTAGGAATGCATAATTAATTGTGAAAAAACTTGTCCATGGAGAAATAGGAAAATGAAATAACAATAATCTTAAAAAATAATTGTGTCACCATCTTCTTCAGTATTAGCATCCAAGAGCTTTGGCGCAAACTCATTTTTTCCAAGAAGAGGTACCGTATATATAGTTATATATACCCATACATGCACACAAGAATCCAATCAAAGTAATCAAACCAATGTAATGTGAGCCTATATCCATTAAAATAAAACACTACTGCATGTCAGTAAGATAGGGTTTTGTTGTTGTTGTTGTTGTTGTTTTTGTGTTTTTTTTTTTTTTTGTTTTTTTTTTTTTCCCTTGAAATTTTCTCTGCATTGTATGTTACTATTACAGGGAAACATTCCTCCAGAAGCAATTAAAGTAAAGGCTGGATTACAACAGAAGTATTTTAAAATACTTAAAATTAAGCAAGTGCTGAATGTTTAGGTGAATTGGAGCTGTGATTTTCTGTGCCTTATAAGGTAGAGATGCTAGAAAAGAAGGCAAATACAAAGAGCCTAGCTGGGAAGTATGGATGAACTAAGGGTTTTCCTCAAGCTTATCATTTTTTCAGAGCATATAGGTTTGTGCACTAGCACTAATCAACATGTGACCTCTCAAGTAGATCCTCATTAGCTTTCATTGCTGTGCCATGAATACGTTTGTAGGTGTTCCTTGACTTGATGTTATAATGTCTGGGGGAGGGAAAACTGCTATATCCCTCTTCAGCCAGCCTCTCTCCTTTGCCAGGTTTAGTAGACTTGTGTTGGGTTGTGTTCCTTGCTCCACAGACTATGTCTCCCAAGTCATGACTGTCCTACAGGCATAGGTATTGCTGGGAAGGAAGAGAAATAAGAAAAGGACACCCAAACATGAGAATAAGTGATTAGGGCTGAGAGGGCACACTCCATCCTGTCTTTCACTGCTCTCCCATGAAACAAGGACAACTGATTTCCTAAAATGATTAAGCCAGGAATGGATTGCAAAGAGATACAGTGGTCAAGTTAGAGAGGAGGAGCCTTCTCCTGCACCACCTTGCAGACCACCTTGGTCCTTGCTGACACAAGTCTAATTCACAGGGATCTTGGCATCACATCTTTTCACTCAGGTCTTTCTGGAGCTCCCAAAAACCTGTTATCTTAAAAGACCATACAATCTCATGGCTTAACATAATGAAATTTTAGTCTGCTTTTGATGAGGTATTTTGGAAGTTGGCCAACTATTAAAGTTCGGTGGGGAATCTTTCAAAATTACAGATTAAACTAATAAATTAGTATGGAAAAACAAAAAAAAAAACAAACAATCAAAAAAAAACACAAAACAAACAAACAAACAAACAAACAAACAAAAAACAAACAAAAAAAACCAGCCATCTCTGTCTTCTATATTGTAATTACAGCTCCTAAGAAAATTTCTGTTACATGGCATAGTAAGATCACCAGGTAATTTCTTAGGTTTCTGTGATTACTCAGCTCAGGACAGAGCAGCTTTTGAAACATCAGTTCACTCTGAGATTAATCTGCTTCTTGCTATACACACCTCACAGATAATGGAAAATGCTGGTAGCTTGAATACAGGTATAAATTATCACGGATTTATTTTTGGCTGATATTTATGCATGACAGATCCTGAAGTGACCTTTTGCTATTAGGTAATATATATATATAAAGCATAATTATATATATATATATAAAATATACAATTAGGTATATATGTACTTAGGTACAGTGGCTGTACCTAAGTGTGTGTGTGTGTGTGTATATGTATATATATTTATTTTTTTTCAAAACTCTGTCTTTCCTTATACATTCATGTTCTCTTATACTCTAAAGAAAATCAGCAATTGGGGGGAGGGGGGTTATTACTTCCTTGGCACCATTTTACCTTCCGTCGGAGAAGGCCTGAATTTAATTTCCAGTTAAGGTCCATGGCAGTTTTATAGAGGCAGAATCCAAAGAAGTCACACTTTGTCCTTGAGGTCAAGCTTGAGGTCAGCTATTTATTTTCTGACTATTCTTGAGTAAGCCCCTGAAATTTATGTGCCTCAGCTCTCCGCACAGGACTCATATTTCTGTTGTTGAATTTGTCTATTTAGATTGGGCACCTTACCAATGTTTAGCGTTTGACCAGGTTCAAGTTGAGAGATTGCAAAGCTTCAATCCCAGGACAAGGGAAAAGAGAGTGCACACAGCTTCTCTAAGCACTGTGTGCCAAGTCCCCAAGCACAGTAGCCACAGCATGGGCTTCATTAGCTCATCACTCAAGGAGGCATTAAATCAAACACCGTTAGTCCCTTAGCTGGCTATGAGCTTGTATTTTCTCCTTTAGTGCAAATTTAAAACAGACTAATGACAGGAGCATGAACTAGGCCTTTTTTCCTAAAGCTCAGTTCAATAGTTTAGAAAAACTGCATCTAAAACATTGCCACAGGAAAAGAAGCATCATACTTCCCGTCACCCTTTGTACTCCCATACTGCAGATAAACATTTAAACAACCATCTGAAAATTAAATTCATTATTAAATATAATGACATTGCCATTAAGTGGGGGTTAGCATTTCACAGACCTGTTTGCTAAAATTCAGTTTTAGGTTTAATCCAAATGTTGAAACAGTTTTTTCAAAGATTTTTTTTTTTTTTTTTTTTTTTTTTTTTTTTCCCCTCCCAGCCACTTTTAAGTATTACCAAACAATTAAGATCTTTCTCCTAAAATTCTTGTAGTCAATGCCAGGTTCATAGAAATTGTCAGACATCTTTGAAACTGCAGATCAACTTAAGGTAGGAGAAAATCTGAAATTCAAAATTCTGTGAGTTTTATTCTAACTTAGAGTTCAGGGTCCATCTTTAAAAAGCAGAATGACCTGGAGTCCTATTTTTTTTCCCCTGACTCGGAGAAGCTAAGTGAAAACAAAAGATTTGCTAAGATCTTGCTCTCACAGTTACACAGAATTGGTCTATGAAAAATACATGACATTTTTATTTGTCACTGAGCAAACACGAACGAGGTATAAACACTGTTTATAGACAAAGAACCTTCAGCCTGCATTCAGTGTTAGCATGACGCTATTGCAAAACAACTTTGCAGTTGTCTCAGCAGTGGGTATGCAGTGACCTCTGGAGGACAGACCTGAGACCGGGTCTACTCATGCTCCAGACTCACTTTTGGGAAGTCATAATTATGCTGAAGACAGGTGTAGCTTCTCCAGCTCAATCAAATCCTCTGCCTGCCCATACCATGACAAGAAACTCCTGACCTTCAGTCTTTGATGCTCCAAGTAATACTACAGCAGAGCGGTAGACCTCCCTCTAAACCAGGGAGCCTTAATACATTTAAGTACTAGCTCTGACTACACTAAGGTTTCCCAAGAATATTTTCTATGAAATCTCCATTTTTTATCACTAGGTTTCAAGTTTCACAGCATGCAGAGGTGCCCTGATAACTAGGCTGTGAAAGAGCCAGAAGTTAGGAGGAAGTGGAAGAAGGCTTGGTCCTAAGGGATCAGCTATCACAGATACAGCCACCAGCCACACAACATTCAATTCAGTTTGCCTACTGTGAGAATTTTTTTAGTAGTGGTGTTGCAAGACACAGACAGTTTTTGCTGGATAAAGAATATTTCAAACTCTGGCTTCTTGAACAGTGTTAACAGAGTGACAGTGCTACCTGTTGCTTCACATAAAAGTCAATGAGGGAAAATCAAATGTGAGTGTTATGTCTCCACAGATTTACAGTCCCTGTTTCTAAATCAAAGAGGCAAAATCAGTTAAAATACGTATTATTAGACAAAATCTCTTTGACTACTTCAGCATTTGTGCTCCTCACTGATTCAGACAAACTGCAGTAAATGATTTTCATAACTACCCTGTGTTGCAATACAGCCTGAGTGCTGATCTTCTGGGAAACAGCACTTCAGCAAAGAAGCCCATCCACATCCTCAGATGTATTGGTAACGGTAACAACAGTAGCTCTAGGGAAATTATCCTCTCCTACTATTCATGTGGCACTTGTGACATCCTCTGTATTGCTGTGTCCAGTTTTGGACCCTCAGTAAGACAGAAGACAGGGAGACACTGGAGCAAATTCAGCGGAAGGCCCCCGGTCCTTTGTCAGCCCAGAGAGGGGATGGCTTTGGGGTGTTTTGTTGCTTCTTCACCTTCCTGCTGGGTTGTGCAAAGAATCACAGAATTACAAAATGGATGAGGTTGGAAAGGACCTCTGGAGATACCTAGTTCAACCTGCCTGCTCAAGCAGGGTACCCTAGAGCATATTACCCAGGATTGTGTCCAGATGGCTTTTGAATATCTCTAGGGAAGGAGACTTCACAACCTCTCTGGGCAACCTATTCCAGTGTTCAGCCACCCTCACAGTAAAAAACCTTTTCCCCTTATTCAGCTGGAACTTCCTGTGCTTCAGTTTATGCCCATTGCCTCTTGTCCTGTCACTGGGCAGCACTGAGAAGAGTTTGGCCCCATCCTTTTGACATTCTCCCTTCAGATACTTACACACACTGATCCTTCTCTTCCCAGGCTCCCTCAGCCTTACCTCATATGAGAGATGTTCCATTCCATTAATCATTTTAATAGCCCTTTGCTAGACACTCCTCAGGAGCTCCAAGCATCTCATGTACTGGGGGACCCAGAACTGGACGAAATACTCCAGGTCAGGCCTTGTCACAGCTGAGTAAGGGGAGGATCTACTCCCTTAGCCTGCTGGCAATGCTCACCCTAATGCACCCCAGGACAGCATTGGTCTTCTTGGCCACAAGGGCACATTGCTGGCTCATGGTTAACCGGCTGTCCACCAGGACTCTCTTCACTGCAGAGCTACTTTTCAGCAGGTCACCCACCATCCTGTACTGGTGTGTGGAGTTCTTCTTCCCCAAGAGAAGGACCCTGCACTTGCCTTTGTTGAATTTCAAGAGGTTCCTCTCTGCCCATCTCTCCAGCCCATCTCTCAATGGAAGCAGAATGTGCTGCACCCAGCTGCACCACTTCTGAACAGACAATAGGTGTGCATAAAGCTGTTACCTGGATACAGCTGAGGTCTGCAGGCCAAGTGAAGCAAGAGGGCTTTTTGTCTGAATGCAACATAAGCCAATACCCATGTTTCCCCATACTTTCTAACAAATCAGATAGGGCTCTGCAAGCAAAGGTTGATTGATGGGAAGGGATGTCCCAGACTGTGTATGAAAAAACAATGTTTCAGAAGCAGCCAGACTCTAAAAGACATTGGCAGGGATACCTCAAGGATCCCTGAGGACAAGTGAAATAGGTGCAGAACAACGTGACATAACAAAAAATGCCCCCTGAACAGGTTGTTATGAAAGACTTCAGGGACTTCAAGTGTGAACGTTGGCTTAGGGATAACACATTTTCACTAGGCTGGAAGGATTAAAAAAACACACTGCGGCAAGTTTATTTATCCAGGGCAATAACCTTTACATCTGTTAGCCCAGTTAGCATATAGTAGTGAAAGAGATGGAATTCAGAAAGCCAATCACTTCTGCAAATACTTCTTTAGTTTACACACTACTGATTTTTACAACCATTTATCTTAGGGACTCTTTTTTTTTTTTTTTTTTCCCTGGAAAACAAAATGATCAGTACAATGATCTGGCTCAGCAGATCAGGATCTTCTTAGAAAGAGAATGTAGAATAGAATAGTTTAGGGTAAAGGATCACCTAGCCCAGCTGTCTGACCTCTCCAGGGTTAAACAAAACTTGTATCATATTATTGTGGGCATTGTTCAAATGTCTCTTGAACACTGACAAACATGGGGCATCAACCACCTCTCTAGGAAACCTGTTCCAGGGTTTGACCACCCTCATAGTAAAGAAATTTTTCCTTTTACCCAGTCTGAACTTCACTTGGAGGAGCTACCTCTCTTTCCATTCCCCTGTGTCCAGTTATTGGAGACCAGCACCTTCTTCTCCATTTCCCCTCCTTGGGAAAGTGTAAGGAGCAATGTGGTTGCCTCTTAGCCTCCTTGTCTCCAGACTAGACAGTCCAAGTGCCTTCAGCCTCTCCTTATAAGACTTGCCTTACAGCTCTTTTACCAGCTTTGTTGCCTTCCCTGGACACTTTGAAGGACCTTAACATATTTTTTATATTGTAGAGCCCAGCACTGCACACAATATTCAAGGTGAGGCTGCACCAGTGCTAAATATAGCAGAAGAAACACCTTTTTTGGCCAGCTGGCTCTGCTGTATTTAACACATCCTAAAATGCAGTTTGCCCTCTTGGCTGACAGGGAACACTGCTGCCTCATGATGAGGCTGCTGTTGACCAGTACACCCAGAGCCCTTTCTGCTGAGCTATTCTCCAGTCACTCATCTCAGTCTGTACCTGAGTCCAGCGTTACTCCATCCCAGGTACAGAACCTGACATTTACCTTTGTTGAACTCCAAGTATTTGCTAATCACCCAGTACTCAGTCTATCTAGATCTTTTTTGCAAGGCCTCTCGTCCCTCCAGTGAATCAACAACACCTCTCAGTTTATTATCATTGGCAAACTTGATAAGGATGCAGTCCAGTCTTGCATCCAGATCACTGATAAAAATATTAAATGGGACTGGCCTATTTGTTGGTCTATTCTCCCATGTGTCTGGTGACAGGACGAGGGGGAATGGGCTAAAGTTGCGCCAGGGGTGTTTTAGGTTGGATATTAGGAAGAACTTCTTTACTGAGTGGATTGTTAGGCATTGGAATGGGCTGCCCAGGGAAGTGGTGGAGTCACCATCCCTGGAGGTCTTTAAAAGATGTTTAGATGTTGAACTTAGCAATATGGTTCAGTGGAGGAACTGTTAGTGTTAGGTCAGAGGTTGGACTCAGTGATCTTGAGGTCTCTTCCAAACTAGACAATTCTGTGATTCTGTGATTCTGTGGCCCTAGAACTGACCCCTTCTGGTGACTGTCCACCAGTCAGACGTAGCCCCATTTACTACAATCCTTTGAGCTTAAGCCAGTTCATCACCTAGCGTAGTGTGATCCTGCTTATCTCACAGAAAATTTGTCCAGAAGGATGAAAAGTTCTTACTAAAATCCTGGAAGATTACATCAACCACCTTCTCTTCATCCACCAAGGGGGTGTTCCACCACTATCTCATCATAGAAGATCAAACTACTAAGGCAGAACTTTAACTTGATGAACACATGCTTACTAAACCTCATAACAACTTTGTTTGTTAGTTAAATGCCTTTCAATATCCCTCAGGACAATCTTCTTTATAACTTTCCCAGGGACTGAGGTTAAACTAATAGGTCTGCAGTTTTCTTGGTCTTCTCTCGTGCCTTCTGTATATACGTATAATGCTGCCTGTAGTCATCATGGTTCTCCCCAGACTCCCATGACCTTTGGTATACAGTTGAGAGAGGTCCAGATATAATGTCCAATCCTGCTATAATGTCCACTAATTTCTCTAGCACTCAGATGAATTCCATCTGGCCTCATGGACTCTGAGCGTTATTTTCTGCCTCAGAACAACAGATCCACTACTTTTTCATCCTGCCACAGATGATAAATAAATAACAATAATAATTAAAACAAACAAACAATCAAACATAAACCTCCAAGTCTTGCTTTTCTCTCTTTGACTTTCAAATAGCCTGCAAGTATGAGTGTTTCACAAACAGCTTACAGTGAGCATTGTATCTGAGACTAGACAATGCCTTACTTGAAGTTTCCACTGTGGAATAACCATTCAGTTAATCCTGAAGTTTTTTTGTTTTGTTTTGTTTTGTTTTTACATTCAAGTCACATCCTCCTTTCTGAGTGGTTTTCCTGTGACCCTGAGCAGACCAGAAGTCCTACCCGGCCATGTATCTGACTCCTGTCCCCTAGCCATGACCTGGTCATACTTATATGGTGTGCCTATAGAGGTTTCAAAAATATTTTTTGTGCTGGGGAGGTTTAGATTGGACATTAGGAAGAATTTCTTCACAGAGAGGTTGGTCAAGCATTGGAACAGGCTGCCCAGGAAAGTGGTGGAGTCCCTCCCTATCCATGAAAGTATTTAAGAGGCAGACAGACATATTACATATCGCTTAGTGATGGAACTTGGCAGGTCAGGTCAACAGTCAAATCTGATAATCTTGAAGGTCTTTTACAACATAAATGATTCTGTAATACTGTTTCCACAGAAAGCAATTTCTCTACTGCTCCTTACAAGCTACCTGTGAGACAGCAGTAAAGTGTTCTCTAAAAGTTGATGGTTTTTCTTGAGCATCATTGTCCCTAGAGAAGTCTTACACCTAATGTTTCTTTTCACAGAAAATTTGTATAAATATCTTTGTAATTTGTCAAGAATTTAATATTAAAAGGTTTCTATGTTTTTTTTGTTTGTTTGTTTGTTGTTTTTTTTTTTTTAAAGATTTTTATTTGTTTGTTTTGTTTTGTTTTATATGGAAGCTCTGCTCTCACTTCATGGCTTGAAGGCTAGGATATCTTTGTGTGAACAGGCTGCAGGTGAAGTTTTCTTTACATTGACTCTTATGTCGTAGATGTGGCATGAATGAGGATCTCTGAATGGAAGAATAGTATCACTGTACAGTGTCAGAAGTTCGAGATATCTGAGATGGGAAAAACATTTCCTGCAGATGAATAAGTGCCTTTGATAAAGTAGGATGGGGAAGATCTCCAGCCTGTAGACACCTCCATACTGCAATATCTACCCTAATACTCAATATACTTCAGTCAAAATTCAGTTATTTCCATTCAATATATTGCTGTCCCCCCTAGTCCTTTCATAGAATAAGAAGGAAAGAAAAGAAAAAAGAATGGAAAATGAAACATAAATGAAATATTGAAGAGTTGGAGAGGGAGGGAAGAGTTTCTTTTTTAGCATGAAGAAGGAGGAGAGGAACAAGCAAGGACATCAGAATATGCCACTTAGATAGAGATTTCTCACTAAAAACCTCCGAGACACTCCTGTAGATAAATAAAAATAAATGGGAACACAGATACTCTTGACTCATGGCTAGCTCCTATCTACTTTATTTAGCCAAAAAGGAAACGTCTAAAACCTGGCTTTGTTCAGAAACCTACTGAGCAGAGCTTCCCACACCTCACTTCTTCAGAGGGGCAAAGGGCAGATCACCACCACAAAAGCAATCTTTTTTTTTTTTTTTTTTTGGAGCTGCAAACTTGTTAGCAGGCCTCACTCACTAAGCAGGTTTGGAAATTAATCTGTTATTTTTCAGCTGCTCTGGCACTTGAAGCTTCTTGAGGTAAATCCAAACATTCTTCAGTAATCTGTGCAGGTGATTGAGTTACTCCCCTCTTACTCACAGAGTGAGACAGTGCTATGGTATCTTATTGTTTCAAGGAAATGCTTAAATCTATGTGTAGTATCATCTACTTTTATATAATATATGTTATGTTTATAAATAATCTATTTATATCCACCACTTCTCTGGGCTACCTGTGCCAGTGCTCAGTCACCCACACAGTCAAAAAGTGTTTCCTAATGTTCAGAGGGAACCTGCTGTGTTTAAGTTTGTCCCCATTGCCTCTTGTCCTGTCACTGGGCACCGCTGAAAAAAGCCCAAGAGTTGCCCAGAGAAATGGTGGAGTCTCTTACCTTGAAGCTATTTAAAAGCTAACATATCTGGACATGCTCCTGGTCAACCTGCTCTAGGTGGCTGTGCTTGAGCTGGGGGAGGGGGGAAAGGGGAGAGTAGATTAGTTTCCAGAGGTTTCTTCCAACCTCAACTATCTTGTGATTCTATCTTATTCATAGGGCCATTCATTCATGTATCTTGATAACAGGAATCTTGACAAGGAACTTATATTATTATATTTATTTTTCAAACTTAGTCTTCAAAGGGTAATAAACAGCCTAACAGTGCAGCAGAAGATGTCTCTGTGGTGGTACCAGTACCAGTAGTAACCAAGGTAAATATTTTTAACCAACTTAAAATGCTATATGAAGGAGCAGTAGTAGACAGAAAATTTTGCCATTGTTTTCACTTGGACTTAGTTTTTACATAAGCATCTCTGAGAGCTTGTTTCATAATTTACTTCTGCTATCAGGTCTAGACCAGATTGTTCAAAACATCTGCAGTTCAGACAGCAAGTATATTGTAAGTAAAACTCTAAGATATGGACTCCCTAACTTTCTAATATTTTTTCTTGTGATCATACATCACAAGAAAAATCTTTTGTGTAAATTTGTATCTTAATCCTTCTGGTGTCCACTGACTGGAGTGGGGTGCTCACTCATTGTATTGTTTGCAGACATTATATGTTCCCTTACTGGTAAAGCTAGAGTATTTCAACTTTAGCCATGCTGATACTCTCTTTAATGTTATAATGCTACTGGTACCAGCACAAATAGTCACAGTGCAGTCTGCCATTCTCACCAATGCAAATCACTTTCATTGGTTCTGCTCAGGGCACAAAAAAGAATCATAGGACTGTAGGGTGCTTGCAAATACTGGCACTGGAAATTGGCTATGAGGAGGCACAAGCAACAGAGACAGCTGAGAATTGAGATATGTAATAAAAAATTGTGACAGCTGCATCTTTCTCTTGCCAGTGACCCAAATCAATTTTAGTATAGCTTAATTTTATTAAAAATTGTACTACCTGGCCAGTGTGGAGCCACACATATGATCTTTATGAATTGCAGAATGCAACAACGCAGCAATAAGTATGCAGCTTCATTAAAAACAAAAACAAACCAACCAAACAAGCAAAACAAACAAACAAGCAGTATTGACCTTGAGTAAATAGCCAAGAATATAAGGTGGAGTAACTCACCAGAGGGTGTCGTCTGTGTCAACTATAAGAAGGTGAAAAAAAAAATATACAGGCTTACAATTTTGCAGCCACTATATTTGCAAACCTGATTTGCAAAATACTCATCCAGTCAAAATAATCACAACCATAAAAATTAAGCTTGTTATAGCAGCATTTCCTACAATGCATACAAGTGTCTGGTCTTACACCAATGTTTACTTTTTCCAAAATTTCATTCATCTTTGTTACCTTGTTATCTTGAATGATATCTCATGACACATATGGGACAATCGTGACAAGAAGTAGCCAGCATGGGTTCATGAATTGCAGATCCTGCTGGACAAACCTGATCTTCTTCTGTGACAAGATGACTAGATTAGTACATGAGTGAAAGGCTGTGGATGTTGTTCACCACAACTTTAAGAAAGCATTTGACACCATTTTCCATAGTATCCTTCTAGAGAAACTGACTGCTCATGGCTTGGACAGGTGTACAGTCCACTGGGTATCTTGATGGTCAGGCTTGAAGAGTAATAGCAAATGGAGTTCAGTACAATTGGTGGCCCGTCACCATTGCATTTAGCAGGGCTCAGTACTGGGGCCAGTTTTGTTTAACATTTTTATTAGTGTTCTGGATGAGGGGATCATGTACACCCTCAGCAAGTTCACAGATGATACCAAATTAGGCAGGACTGTTGATCTGCTCAAGGATAAGAAGGCTCTGCAGAGGCATCTGGATAGGGTAGATCAATGGGCCATATCGAGTCATGTGACATTCAACAAGACTAAGTGTCAGGTCTTGCACCTGGGTCACAAACAACCCAATGCAGTGGTACAGGCTTGGGGAAGAGTGGCTGGAAAGCTGCCCAGCAGAAAAGACCTGAAGGTGCTGACTGACAGCCAGCTGAACATGAGCTAGCAGTGTGCTCAGGTGGCCAAGAAGGCCAATGGCATCCTGGCCTGCATCAGACATAGTACAGCCAGCTGGACTTGGGAAGTGATTGTTCCTTTCTACGTGGCACTGGTGTACTGAGTCTGGCTGGGATAGAGTTAAGTTTCCCCAGAGTAGCCCATACAGTGCTGTGCTCTGCACCTGTAGCTTGAGCAGTGTTGATATTGCACCAAATTTTTGTCTTTTGCTGAGCACAGCATTAACTTTCTCTCCAAACACACAAAGCCAGTAGGCTGAGGAGGAGACATTACCAGGGCAGCTGACCTAAACCCAAAGGGATATTCCATACCATATGATGTCACACTGTCACACTTAGCAGTAAAAGATGGGAAAAGAGAAGGGAATGGGGAAGGGAATGGGAATGGGGAAGGGAAAGAAGGGAAAGGGAAAGAAGGGGGATTTCTCATTGTGAAAACACCTGTCCTCCCAATAAACTGCTATATGTACTGAGGTCCTGCTTTGGTCAAGACATGGCCAAACATCACTGGCTGATGGGAAGTGGAGAATAATTGTTTTCTCTCTTTGCTTCCATGCAGCCTTTGCTTGTTTTTCTTCCCTCTCTCCTCCTCAATTATATTGTCCTTATATCAAACTGTGAGCCTTTTTTTTTTTTTTTTTTTCCTAACATCTTTTCTCTTCCCTTTCCTCTTCCTTTGAGGAGTGGGAGTGAGAGAGATGTGTTTTGAAGTTTAGCCACCCATCAGTGTGAGACCACCACAACTGGTGAGACCACACCTCAAATACCGTGCTCATTTGGGGATCCCTCACTACAAGAAGGATATTGAGTTGCTTGAGTGTGTGCAGAGAAAAGCAATGAAGCTGGTGAGGGGACTAGACAGCAAGACTTATGAGAAGTGGCTGACAGAACTGGGTTTGTTTAGTCTGGAGAAGAAGAGGCTGAGGGGAGACCTTATTGCTCTCTACAGCTACCTGAAAGGAGGTTGTAGCAAAGAGGACGTTGGTCCCTTTTCTCAGGTGATGATAGGACATGAGGAAACAGTCTCAAGTTGCATCAGGAGGAGGTTAGATGGGATAAAAGGAAGAACTGCTTCACAGAGAGGGTGGTCGAGCACTGGAATGGGCTGTCCAGGGAAGTGGTGGAGTCCCTATCCCTAAAGGTATTTAAGAGACATGTGGACATGGCACTAAGGGCCCATGGTTTAGTGATGGGACTCAGTTAAGTCAGGCTGATGGTTGGACTTGATGATCTTGAAAGTCTTTTACAACATAAATGATTCTACTATACTACCTGTTTACCAGGCCCAAATGATTACAAAAGTTTTTACAAAAGTGTTTGTTAGCTATGATACTTGCTGGGTAAATACACATTGTGTCAATGATACCAAGTGAATAACACTAGAAACGGAAGTTCAAGAGATTGAAGCATAGTATGAGAAGTATTCATAAGCTGAGGGGAAACAGGTATACCCATCTGCCTCCAGCGTGAAGTAGAAATGTTATCCCAATTACATTTTGTATTTTTGTAAAATTTCCACGACAATGTTGTGAAATAAAACACAAGTTTAAGTTTTGTTTTGTTTTGTTGAATTAATTTTGAGAGAACAAAACATGATCCACCAGCAATTTTTAGGGATGAGGTATGTAACACGCTTATCTTCAGTGGTACATTTTGGCACACTACCTTGCTGTAATCATTGACTACTCACACAATACTCATCCAAAACGAACTAAATGCTGTTCTCATTTGCTGTGCCTCTCCTGAGGTTTAGACACTGCATTCAGTACCACCAGAATTTATGTAGAAAGCACAGTACTGCAAAGCAGTGGAAAAATCTGTCACAGTTGTGAGATGCCTGGTCACTATGTCGCAAGCTTTTCATCTTTATTTTGAGGTATAAACAACCAAACACTGTTTCTGCAATTGGCAGTCTCAGTCCTTCTCGAAATCAGGAAGGCAGGGCATGGAAGTGTCATGAACACAGAGAATTGCACAGATGCCTCTTTTCTCTGACATTTGTCAATTTTTTATCCCAGGATCGGGTTTGGAGTCTCTTTTAAATCTCTGTTCTAGATACCACAACTACAGTTATAGCTAAATTGCACAAAGTATAGTCAGGTTGTTTACTGCTTCCCTGCATTCTGTTTTGTTATGAAGTAATAATATTGTTATTGTGAAGAATGCAAAGCAATAAAGAGAGTGTTTGCTAAAATCAGTGGCATATACAGAAGTGGATGCAAAACTTGAAAAACTATTAGATCTAACCTCCACAATCTATTACTTAAAGCAATTCTTGACATTGGCTTAAACGGTCACAAATCTCTTTCCATTTTCTTTCCAAAAATGGAATATTTTTACAAACTGATCTTCTTAAAACTGCATACTGCTTATATAAATACACATAGGCAGAACCACTTTTTTTTTTTTTTTTTTTTTTACATATAAAACAGTATTAAATAAAATCATAGTATTGACACAATAAGTCATTTCCTGTTTACTTGTATTATACTCTACATGCTGTTAATATAGACACTATGGTTTTTATATACCTTGCCAAGCTCTTAGGTAAGAATGGATTTTATTATGTCAACAGGATTTACTAATGTATTAAGTAGCACTAGTGAAAGTTCTGTCTTGTTTGTTTAGGCTGAAGTTAAATGTGAGAATACAAGGACCTGATCCAACATTCTTATTTACATGGTGGAGTTGCCAGTGCCCATTCTGTGTCCAGCTGTTCCCCTAGCTTCAGACTCAAGAGGTGAAATTCAGTGTATTTTCATCTGCAGTGAGATAGAGCATAGAAGAAAGAAAACAGGAAAAAATAATGCACAGAAGAGGCGAAGGTCCCAAGAAATTCCATAATTTCTGGCGGTCACCAGTGGGGTCCCTCAAGGCTCCATTTTAGGGCCGGTACTTTTCAATATTTTTATAAACGATCTGGATGTAGGAATAGAGGGTATTTTGAGCAAGTTTACTGATGACACCAAACTTGGAGGAGCTGTGGACTCAAATGAGGGCGTAAAGGCCTTACAGAGGGATCTGGACAGGTTGGAGAGCTGGGCGATCACCAACCGCATGAGGTTCAATAAGAGCAAGTGCCGGGTCCTGCACCTGGGACGGGGAAACCCTGGCTGCACGTACAGACTGGGCGATGAGACGCTGGAGAGCAGCCTAGAAGAGAGGGATCTGGGGGTCGTGGTAGACAGCAAGTTGAATATGAGCCAGCAGTGTGCCCTGGCAGTCAGGAGGGCCAATCGTGTCCTGGGGTGCATCAAGCACGGCATCGCTAGTAGGTCAAGGGAGGTGATTGTCCCGCTCTACTCTGCGCTGGTGCGGCCTCACCTCGAGTACTGTGTGCAGTTCTGGGCACCACAGTATAAAAAGGACATGAAAGTGTTGGAAAGTGTCCAGAGGAGGGCTACGAAGATGGTGAAAGGCCTGGAGGGGAAGACGTACGAGGAACGGCTGAGGTCACTGGGCCTGTTTAGCCTGGAGAAGAGGAGGCTGAGGGGAGACCTCATCACAGTCTACAACTTCCTCGTAAGGGGGTGTCAAGAGGCAGGAGACCTTTTCTCCATTAACACTAGTGACAGGACCCGCGGGAACGGGGTTAAGCTGAGGCAGGGGAAATTTAGGCTGGACGTCAGGAGGGGGTTCTTCACAGAGAGGGTGGTTGCACACTGGAACAGGCTCCCCAGGGAAGTGGTCACTGCACCGAGCCTGTCTGAATTTAAGAAGAGATTGGACTGTGAACTTAGGCACATGGTCTGAACTTTTGGGTAGACCTGTGCGGTGTCAAGAGTTGGACTTGATGATCCTTAAGGGTCCCTTCCAACTCAGGATATTCTATGATTCTATGATTCTATGATAATTGCATGCATTATTAACATTGTGAAAAAGAAAGTGAAATTCCTGTTCATACACTGTACAACAAATCTCAAAGAAGAAAGAGAGGGACTGGAAAAGCTGCTGGCAGAGAAGGACCTGGGAGTAATGGTTGATATTCAGCTGAATATGAGCCAGCAGTGTGCTCAGGTGGCCAAGATGGCCAACAGCATCCTGGCTTGTATCAGAAACAGTGTGACCAGCAGGGCTAGGGAGGTGATCGTCCCCCTGTACTCAGCTCTGGTGAGGCCGCACCTCGAGTACTGTGTTCAGTTTTGGGTCCCTCGCTACAAGAAGGACATCGAGGTGCTTGAGCGGGTCCAGAGAAGGGCAACAAAGCTGGTGAGGGGTCTGGAGAACAAGTCTAATGAGGAACAGCTGAGGAGCCGGGGTCGTTTAGCCTGGAAGAAGAGAAGGCTCAGGGGCGACCTTATCGCACTCTACAGGTACCTTAAAGGAGGCTGTAGTGAGGTGGGGATTAGTCTCTTCTCCCACATGCCCAGTGATAGCATGAGAAACTAAGTTGTGTTTTTGCAGCCCCCCAGACTGAGAGTAATTCAGATAGAGCAGAAATATCTGCTTATCTAACTGAAATAATAACAACCCGCAACAAAAAATCATATGAGAGGCTTAGGGTCAGAATGAGAAAGTACTCAGGGATGAATCCTAAGGACTTGGTAGCCCAAGGGCTCTTTAAAGTTCATTTTGTGATTAAAGCCTTTCCAGATGTACAGAAAAAGTTCCAGAAGGTGGGAGGATGGAGTGAACAGCATAGGTAGTATGAAAGTGTACGCCAGGAGGGGAGATGAGAAGGAAAAGCAGAGAGCAAAACAAATGGTATTCACAGCATACTGGGTAGCGAGGCAGAGGAGGAGATAGAGGGCCCAGGATGGAAAGGAGAGGAAGAAAGATGGAATGGCAGACAAGGAAACCTACCTGTGTTGCAGCCTAAATCCTAGCAGGGACAGGCTTTGAGAAGATGTTTCATGTGTGGCCAGGTCAGCCACTTCAAATAGGAATATCCGGGGTGGAAGAAGGAGGAGAGATTGTTGTTATAAATTCAGAATAGGGGAGTCAGGGTTTCTCAGAAAGCTAGTTCCCTGATAAATGAAAAAGTGTACCTAACGTGTACCTCATTAGGGATTAACCAAATTTTACAATTTACAAACATTACAATTATCATTGCAGGCTGTTCTGCAGCTGTTTTCTTTTTCTTTCTTGGATGTGCTCTCACAGAGGCATAAACTGCATTGCTCATGGCTTGGCTCTGGGCAGCAGTGGGCCCCTTTGGAGCTGGATGAAACTGGCCCTTATCTAACATGGGGCAGCTGCTGGATTCTTCTCACTGGGGCTACCACTGCAGTCCACCCTGCTACCAGAACCTTGACATGTGAACCCAATACAATGAGGCAGCTAGGTCATTGATAAAGTATCAAGGCTTAAATTAACTAATGAAACCCTAAATGTGATGGGGGTAGAAGGGACTGGGATAACAGTGCTACTTTTGGGGGATGCCAAACTGAGACTAGGGATAGAATGATCACTGGGCAATTATTCTATGCACCCAAGGCAGGGACAAACTTGTTGGGAAAGGATTTGATAATGAAACTGGGCACTCAAATAGTAAATTGTAAGGATAGAATAATGGTGTTATTCATGGGGTGCTCTCAGACCCTGAGAGCAAAGATATATTTGTCTTTGCTTGGAAAGACCCTGGAATGGGGCAGAAGCAGCAATACAGATGGACAATTTTACCTAAGGGGTTTACAGGGCCACCAATTTATTTGGGCAAGTACTAGAAAAAATTTTGGAGCAATTCCAACCTCCAGAGAGGGTGTTACTGTTACAATATGTGGATGATCTTTTATTGTCAGGACAGGAGAAAACAGTTGTGAAGGAAGCCACTAACAAGCTATTACCCTTTCTGGTAAAACAGGGCTTGAAAGGATTGAAAAATACATTACAATATGTAGAAAGAGAAGACAAGTATTTAGGGCATCTAGTGTCTGAGGGAAAACAACAAATAAATCCAGAGAGGATTCAGGGAATTGCTGAGCGACCCCTCCAGGAATCAAACCAGGGATTCCGTACCCAAAAAGAAGTAAAAAGCTTTAAGAGAAAGAAGTTTTTAAGGAATTAGGAGTCATGAAGTCCAAAGGAAAACAGATACGCCCTGATGGGAGAGAAATGCTGGATAAAGTACAAAAGAGACAAATATTAACTGTTTTACGTCAAGAGGGTCATTGGGGAATTCAAGCAATGTGCGACGCTGTGCTATGGAAATATGTATGTATAGGAATATATATACTCTGGCTGAACAAGTTTGCAGGATGTTCTAAAATGACAGAATGAGAAGTTGATTGTGAAGAGATGCCTCTGAGAAACAGCCATGGACATGTTGAGAGTTTGTGTGTAGAAGTTAAGGACCTGACCAATAAAGGACTCCTTGTGGTCAGGGTCTACTACAGGCCACTTGATCAAGGGGAGCCAGTGGATGAGGCCTTTCTGTTTCAATTACAAGAAGCATCATGCTTGCACACTCTCATCCTGATAGGGGACTTCAAACACTTTGGATGTCTGCTCGAAAATCTCTACAGCAGGCTGTAAGCAATCCAGGAGACTTCCAGAGTGCATTGAGGATAACACCCTGGTCCAGGTATTAGACAAACCAACCAGAGGAGGAGCGTTACTAGACCCAATGCTTACCATGCAGATGAACTCTTTAAAGAGGTTAAGACTGGAAGGGGTCTGTGCTGCAGTGACCATGCCCTGGTTGGGTTTGTGATCTTGAAGAATATGGGCCTGGCAAAGAGTAAAGGCAGGACCCCGAACTTCTGAAGAGTTCTCCAGCTATTTAAAGTCCTAGTGGGCAAGATCCCCTGGAACAATGTCCTTAGGGCCAAAGGAGATGAACAGAGCTGGCAACTCTTTAAGGATGTTTTTTCTCAGAGCACAAAAACTCTCCATTTCCATGTGTAAGAAAGCAAACGGGGCGCAGAAACCTGAGATGGCTGTGCAAGGACTTGTTTGTTAAACTGAGGAGGAAGAAGGAAGAGCACAGGCAGTGCAAGCAGGGACATGTGGCCTGGGAGGAGTACAGGGATGCCATCTGGATGTACAGGGATAGGATCAAGAAAGCCAAGGCACAGATGGAACTGAGCTTGGCAAGGGATGCAAAAAAATAACAAGAAGGGGTACTACAGGAACATTGGCTAGAAAAGAAAGGCCAAGGAGGGTGTTCCCTTTCTGATAAGCAAGAAGGGAGAACTGATAACAACAGACATGGAGAAGGCTTTAATATGCAACAACTCCCTCGCCTCAGTCTTCACTGCCAGTCAGGCTTGCTATGTCTTTCATTCTCCAGAATCTGTTGGTGAGGGCTGGGGAAGGAAAGTCCTTTCCACTGCAAGCAGAGAGCAGGTTGGAGACCACCTGATGAAACTGAACAGATACAAGTCTACAGGACCCAATGACATGTATTGCAGCTTTCTGAGAGAACTAGCTGGTGTAGTTGCCAAGCCTCTCTCCACCATCTTTGAAAACTCCTGGCAGGCAGATGAAGCCCCTGGCAACTGGAAAAATGGAGACATTACTCCCATTTTTAAAAGTGGTAGAGAAGAGGACATGGGGAGCTATAGCCCAGTGAGCCTCGCCTCTGTGCCTGGAAAGATTATGGAACAGATCCTCTTGGAAGCAATATTAAGGAACGTGCAGTACAAGGAGGTGATCTGAGAGAGACAGCATGGCTTTACTAAGGGGAAATTGTGCCTGACTGATCTGGTGGTCTTCTATGATAAAGTGACTGCATCAAATGACAAGGGAAAACCAACAGATGTCATCTTTCTGGACAGTTCTAAGGCCTTTGACACAGTCCCACATGATATCCTTATCTGTAAATTGAAGAGAGATGGATTTGAAGGGTGGGCCATTCAGTGGATAAGGAATTGGCCATACCAAGCAAATTGTGGCCAATGGCTCTACGCCCAGGTAGAGGCTGGATACAAGTGGTGCCCTTCAGGAGTCTGTCTTGGGACTGGTACTGTTTAATATCTTTATCAATGATGTAGACAATGACATCAACGGCACCCTCACCAAATTTGCAGATGACACCAAGCAGAGTGGTACAGTTGATATAACAAAAGGAAGGGACCAAAGGGACCTGGACAAGCTAGAAAACTGTGCCCATGTGAACCTAATGAGAGTCAACAAGTCTAAGTGCAAACTGCTGCAACTGGGTTGGGGCAATCCCACGCAGACTGGGAGAAGAACTCATTGGGAGCAGCCCTGCAGAGACGGACCTGGGGAGCTCTGGTGGATAAAAAGCTTGACATGAGCCAGGAGTGTGTGCTTGTAGCCCAGAAGGTCAACTGTATCCTGGGCTGCATCAACAGAGGAGCAGCCAGCAGGTCAAGGGAGGTGATTCTACCCTTCTCTGCAATTGTGAGGCCCCACCTGGAGTACTGCATCGTGATCTAAGTCTCCCAGCACAAAAAGCATGTGGACCTGTAAGAGCAAAACTTTTAGAAGGGCCATGAAAATGATCAAATGGCTGGAGCACATTTTCTATGAAGAAAGGCTGAGAGAGATGGGGATGTTCAGCCTGAAGAAGGGAAGGCTCCAGGGAGACATCACTGCACCTTTTCAATACCTAAAGGGGGCTTATAAAAAAGACGAAGAACAACTTTTTGCTTGGTGAGATATTGATAGGACACAGGGATGGTTTTAAACTAAAAGAGGGGAGATTTAGATTAGATGTTAGGAGGAAGTTCTTCACACAGAGAATGCTGAGGCACTGTAATAAGTTGCCCAGAGAGGTTGTGGATTCCCCATCTCTAGAAGTGTTCAAGAACTGGTCGCATGAGGCTCTGAGCTCAAACCTGGTCAAGTCGTTGGCATCCCTGCCTATGGCAGGGGGCATGGAATTAGATGATCTTGAATGTCCCTTCTAACCCAAACCATTCTATGATTCTATGATATGATACTGCAAATCAGAGGGGTGGGGATTAGATGTCACATATTTTAGCCTTCCCTTCTCTCTGCTGAGTTTCCTACTGTTCTGCTCCCTCAGGATGACATCTGTGCTTTGACCATGGCTGTTGTAAGTAAACTTGCCTCCATCGTTGCGTTTTTCCGTTTTTCCTTTTGTCTCCTCTTTTTCCCTATTTCACTTCTATTGATATATGCCTTATAAGCTATCTCAATTACTTTAGAAGTGGACATCCTGAAAGTCCATCTACCCTCTTTTTCTGGATATTGGCAGCTGACTGATTGCCTTATTTGCCTCATCATCTGGATTCATATCCGTCCATTTTCTAGCTGCTTCAGCATAACATTTCACAAAATGCTGAACAACACCAGTGCAGATGTCATAACTATCACATTACTATCTTTAATTAATAATTCGCATTCTTTCTAATCTTATGGTCATTTCATAAAGAAACCAAAAAAAAAAAACAACAACAAAAAAAACAAAACAAACAAACAAACAAACAATTCCACATAAGGTATTTCATCTTATTTTCTCTTTCTTCAACAAAATAACTGTAAAATACTATTGTATTCTACAGTATCCAATTATAGCCAACCCAACCATGGCAAGGGGGCTGGAACAAGATGATCTCTGAGGTCCCTTCCAACCCAAGCCATTCCATGATGATGACCAGAAACACTCTCTCAGTCCTCTTCCTTAAAAGAAGAGAGGGAGAAGAAAGAATGCTGGAAAGAAAAAAAAAAAAAAAAACAAACTCACAGGTTGAGCTAAGAATAATTTAATTAATTTAATTAAAGGGAAAAGAGGGGAAAAACAAACAAAGGCCATGTGGAAGCACAGAGAGAAGAAAAATTACTCTCTACTTGCCATCAACAAGCAATGTTTGGCCACATCCCAGGAAGCGGGGCCTCAATATGTGTACCAATTTTTTGGGAGAACATCTTCCTAACGAGAGCCACCCCTCTTCCTTCTCCTTTCCCACCTTTTGTTGCTGAGTGTGACACCAAAAGGTAAGGAATATCTCTTTGGTTGGTTTAGGTCAGCTGTCCTAGTGATATACCCTCCCCACCTCTTGCCCACTCCCACTCTCAGCCTACTGGCTCTGAGAGAGTTTAGAGGGAGTCTTGATGCTGTGCCAGCACTTCTCAGCAATACAAAAAGCATTGGTGTGATACCTATGCTGTTCTAGCTATAGGTGCAGAGCACAGCACTTGTATATGCTGCTGCAGGGAATGTTAACTCCATGCCAGCCAGACCCACTGATAAAAAAACTACCTGTGCTCCTGAGTCCTTTAACTGCTGCACCCAGGGGCTTATCCCTCTTGACACTCGTCAGAGTGCTTCTGGATGTATCACTGGTGCCCATGTGAAACATGATAGGCAGATAATAGTCCTTAGGCTGTACATGACTTGGCAGTCTCCTGGTAACATCCCTGATATGAGCCCCTGATAAGCAGCAAACTTCCCTCAAGAGCAGATCAGTTTGGCATATGGGCACCTCCATAACTCTCAAAAGAGAGTCTCCTACTACTATCACCTGTTGCCTTTTCTTAGTTGGACTAGTTATGTGGGGAGCAGACTGGACTGTTTTACTCAGCTTCACCCTGCCTGCAGCGGATCTTTCCTTTTCAGTCTGCAAAGGGGTGAAGCATTTCTGTAAGGGTGCCTCTTGCCTTGGGGGACGATTCTCTCCTGCTGGTCCTTGTTGCCATCTTCCACCCTCCAGTGTTACTGGTCCCCCTCCCTTCTCTAAGTGCTGGTGAAAGAGTTTTGGGCTGCTTGGCCACAGGCTGTGGGTCCCTTGCAGACTGTTAGAATCCAGCTAACTCCTCCTCAGCCTCCCTGATGCTGTGCAGCCTTCTCACTGCCTCTTGCTGCTCAGCCACCATCTGCAGGAGGTCTTCCACCTGAGCACACCTTTGGCAAGCAAGTCCACTGCCTGTACCAGGCAAAAGATTTAGGCACTTCCAGCAGTCAGAAGCCTGCACTGCACCTTCACCCCTCAGTAGCTCCGTCTGGGTGGAGGCATCAGCAACCACCGGGATAGACTGAGCAGCCAAAGCCACAACCTTTTTTCCCTGAGACAAGTGCCCACCATTCTGCCTTAAGAATCAGGAAAGGTGCGCACCAATGGCTTGTGGAGATCCGTGTTTAAGGTGAACTCGGTGTACTTGCTGCCTCCGGCTTGGCCCGCGGACCGTCCCTCCCTACCGGGGGGGCCCCCGACGCGCAGTGCCGCACCGCCCCCTGCTTGCTGCCCCACACGCTGGTGGCTCTCGCTGCCTTGGGGCTGCCTATGGAAGAGTGGGGGGTGGCCGCTACTCCTGCTCGCCCCGCCCACGCCGCGGCAGCTGCTCGCAGTCGGGGTGGCGGCCTCCGGGTGCTCTCGGCGATCCCTTGGGGCTTCCCAGGCTGCGGAAAACCCCATGTGCGGCTCTGCTGCGGAACGCGCCCGACCGGGGCACATCGCCTGGGCTAGTGTGATGGTTTTACCCGGGTGGGCAGCTGAACTTCACCACAACCGGTCTCTCATTACACCTCCTCAAAGGAAAAGGGGGAGAAAATACAAAGGAAAGGGCTCAGGTGTTTGAGGTAAGGACAGGGAGATCACACACCAATTATTGTCATGGGCCAAAAAGGCTCAGTGTAGGGAGATCAATATAATTTATTGCCTATCAGTAGCAGACTACAATAGTGAGAACCTAAAAGCAAACTTAAAACACCTTCCCCACCATCTGCCCTGTTCTACCTCCTCTGTGTGTGCAGTTCAGAGCAGCAGAGAATGGGGGCTATAGTCAGTCCCTAATGGATTGTCTCCATCACGGTCACTCTCTGCCCCTGCTGCATGTGGAGTCCGTCCCACTGGATGCCGTCCTTCCCAAACTGATCCTGTGTGGACTTCCAGAGCCAGCACCTCTTCAAGAACTGTTCCAACATGGCTATGTACCATGGAGTCTGTCTGTCAGGAGCAAACTGTCCCAGCACAGGTCCCCCATGATCCACGGATCCCCCTCTGTGTCCAGCAGCTCCCCCCAGATTCCCTGCTCCTGCATGGGCTCCTCTCCACGGGCTGCAGCTCTGGCCCGGGGCCTGCTCCTGCCATGGGCTTCAGCCTCCTGCAGGCCACATCCACCTGCTCCACCAGGGTCTTCTCCACAGGCTGCAGCGTGGAGATCTGCTCCATGTGACCCACGGGCTGCAGGGGGACAGCCTTCTCCACCCTCAGCCACAAGGCTCCTGGCAGAGTTTCACAGGCACTGCAACCACTCCAGTCCCACATAGAATCATAGAATATCCCGAGTTGGAAGGGATCCATAAGGATCATCAAGTCCAACTCCTGGCACCACACAGATCTACCCAAAAGTTTAGACCACGTAAGTGCATAGTCCGATCGCTTTTTAAATTCAGACAGGCTTGGTGCAGTGACTACTTCACTGGGGAGCCTGTTCCAGTGCTGCGACCACCCTCTCGGTGTAGAACCTCTTCCTGATGTGAAGCCTAAACTTACCCTGCCTCAGCTTAACACCATTCCCACAGGTCCTATCACTGGTGTTTACAGAGAATAGGTCACCTGCCTCTCCACTCCCTCCCACAAGGAAGTTGTAGACTGCGATGACGTCCCCCCTCAGCCTCCTCTTCTCCAGGCTGGACAGGCCCAGTGACATCAGCCGCTCCTCTTATGTCTTCCCCTCTAGGCCTTTCACCATCTTCGTAGCCCTCCTCTGGACACTCTCCAAGAGTTTCACGTCATTTTTGTACTGTGGTGCCCAGAACTGCACACAGTACTTGAGGTGAGGCCGCACCAGGGCAGAGTAGAGCGGGACAATCACCTCCCTCAACCGACTAGTAATGCCGTGCTTGATGCACCCCAGGATATGGTTGGCCCTCCTGACTGCCAGGGCACACTGCTGGCTCATATTCAACTTGCTGTCAACCAAAACCCCCAGATCCCTCTCTGCAGGGCTGCTCTCCAGTGTCTTGTTGCCCAGTCTGTATGTAAAGCCAGGGTTGACCCGTCCCAGGTGCAGGACCTGGCATTTGCTTTTGTTAAACTTCATGCGGTTGGTGATCACCCAGCCCTCCAGTCTGTCCAGGTCTCTCTGCAAGGCCTTTCCACCCTCATCTGAGTCCACAAATAGCTTCACAGAGATCCTGTCTGAAGAAAATTATTTGAGATTTTTTCTCACAGGCCACAGCACAAGGAACTGCTGCAGTGTCCTTGGTGCTCATGTGTCCCAGTGAGGATGGGGATGAACAGTGGCCCCATGGAACATGCTAGGGGTCACACTGGTCACTGGAGCTCCCTACTGGAACTCCGTCCTGATGACGTAAGGCCAGAGCTACATGCAACCCCAGCCAGGTGTCACCCAGAGCTGACACAACCCCGTGGCCCCATGGGAACACCCTGGCCCCCAGGCTTGGCACTGCCCAGGCAAAGAAGAACAAAGGGACCATGCTCAGTATGCCTTGTATCACCCATACTACTGGACTGGCTGCACAGTACCCTCCTTGCATCCTGTGCCCCTACACAGGGACTCTCCTTGTCCCTCATGAGTGTACAAAACATACAATAAATGCTCCCCTTTTTCTAAACAGGATGCAGTGGGTTGACCCTGGCTAGCAACTAAGAACAAGGTTGCTCCCTTGTATCCCAGTGGGTACAATGGCAGATGTTCACCTCCCCCTACAAGGAGACTGATCTCCATCCAGTCTCCGTGCCATGGCTGCTTTGGAAAGATCAAAGCCCATGCTACATGGTATGAGATAGACCTCTAGTCCATTTGAGTCAGCTTTCACAACTGTGTCCCCTCCAAAACCCTGGCCCAGTCTCAACCTATTTGCTCAGCAGGGAAGTCTGAGAAACAGAAACCCTTGACACAAGCAGTGCTCAGTGGTACTTTACACCATTGGAGACTTATCAACATGGTCTAATCACAAGTACAAAGCATAGCACCATCCAGAAAGGCTGCTACCGAGGAAGTCAACCTATTTCAGCCAGGCCCAGGCCTGGGACACAGGGCTCTACGGAGGCGAGGAAGAATCAGCATGGCTGGAATAAATGCTGCGCCACATAGAGACACCAAGCTGCCTTTGTCACCATGTGCCTTGCCCATGGACATGATGAGCGGCGCTTGGCACAAGGCCACACTGGTTAAGGATAAGAAAAAATGTTTTTATAAATATATTAACAGATGTTTTTATAAGTGCATTAATGGCAAGAGGAGGGCCAAGGATATTCTCCATCCTTTACTGGGTGCAGTGGGGAACATGACTATTGGGGATAAGGAAAAGGCTGAGTTTCTTAATGCCTTCTTTTCGTCTGTCTTTAATAAGTACCCCACTTATCCTTGAGGTACTTAGCCTTCTGACCTGGAAGTCTGGGATGGAGAGCAGAAGAAACCCCCCACAATTCAGGTGGAAACAGTTAAGAGACCTGCTGCTCCACCTGGACTGTTACCAGTCCATGGGGCCAGATGGGATATACCCGAGGGTGCTGAGGGAGCTGGTAGACATGAAAGTTGAGCTGCTTTCCCTCATCTATCAGTGGTCATGGTCAACCAGAGATGTCCCAGCTGAATGGAGACTTGCTAATGTGATGCCCATCTATGAGAAGGACCATAAGGAGGATCTGGGGAACTACAGGCCTGTCAGCTTGACCTCAGTGCCAGGGAAGGTGATGGACCAGGTCATCCTGCATGTAACCATGCAGTAAATGTGGGACAACTGGGGGATCAGGCCCAGTCGGCAAGGGTTCATGAAAGGCAAGTCCTGCCTGACCAACCTCATCTCCTTCTATGACCAGGTGACCAACCTGCTGGATAAAGGAAAGGCTGTTGATGTAATCTGCCTAGACTTTAGCAAGGCCTCTGACACAGTCTCCAATTGTATTCTCCCGGAGAAGCTGGCAGCCCATGGCTTGGACCTGTACACTCTTTCCTGAGTTAAAAACTGCCTGGAAGGCTAGGCCCAGAGAGTAGGTATGAGCAGAGTGAAATCCAGCTGGTGACCAGGCACCAGTGGTGCTCCTCAGGGGTCAGTTTTGGGGAAATGTCCTTATTGATTATTTGGATTAAGGAACTGAGTGCACCCTCAGTAAGTTTGCAGATGACACCAAACTG
Organism: Aythya ferina; assembly: GCF_964211825.1. NCBI lineage: Eukaryota > Metazoa > Chordata > Aves > Anseriformes > Anatidae > Aythya > Aythya ferina. The sequence continues at coordinate 29,528,807 of NC_140299.1, forward strand.
GGGGGAAGTGTTGATCTGCCGGAGAGTAGGAAGGCCCTGCAGAGGGACCCAGACAGGTTGTGTCGGTGGGTAGAGGCCAATGGGATGAGGTTCATCATGGCTGAGTGCCAGGTCCTGCACTTTGGCCACAACAACCCCATGCAATGCTTCAGGCTTGGGGCAGAGTAGCTCGAAAGCTGTGCAGAGGAAAGGGATCTGGGGGTGCTGATTGATGCTTGCCTGAACATGAGCCAGCAGTGTGCCCAGCTGGCCAAGAAGGCCAATGGTATCCTGGCTTGTATCAGAAATAGCGCAGCCAGCAGGACCAGGGAGGTAGGTGATCAACCCCTTGCACTCAGCTCTGGTGAGGCCGCACCTTGGGTACTGTGTTCAGTTTTGGGCCCCTCAGTACAAGAAGGACATCAAGGTCCTGGAATGTGTCCAGAGAAGGGCTATGAAGCTGGTGAAGGGCCTGGAACACAAGTCCTGTGAGGAGTGGCTGAGGAAACTGGGGTTGTTTAATCTGGAAGAGGCTTAGGGGAGACCTTATTGCTCTTTACAGCTACCTGAAAGGAATTGGGGAGCTGGAGATCAGCCTCTTTTCAGAGATAACTAGTGATGGGATTAGAGGGAATGTCCTAAAGTTGCACCAGGGGAGGATGAGGTTGGAAATTAGGAGAAATTTCTTCTCAGAAAGAGTAGTCAGGCATTGGAACAGGTTGCTCAGGGAAGTGATGGAGACACCATCTCTTAGGGATGTTTAAGGAAAAGTTGTATGTCATGCTTAGGGACATGGTTTAGTGGGTGACATTGGTAGTAGGGTAATGGTTGGACCAGATGATCTTGGAGGTCTTTTCCAACCTTATTGGTTCTATGATTCTGTTACCCAGATATGCTGGCACACATATGAGGTTCAACAAGTCCAAGTGCAAGGTGCTGCACCAGGGTTGGGGCAATCCCAGATAAGAGTACAGACTGGGAGAAGAACTCACTGAAAGCACCCCTGCAGAGAAGGACTTGGGGGTTCTGGTGGAAGAAAAGCTCAACATGAGCCGACAGTGCACACTTGCAGCACAGAAAGCCAACTGCATACTGGGCTGCATCAACAGAGGAGTGGCCAGGAGGTCAAGGGAGGTGATTTTCCCCCTATACTCTGCCCCTTGTGAGGCCTCACTTGGAGAACTGCATCCAAGTCTGGGGCCCACAGCACAAAAAGTATGTTGATCTGTTAGAACAGGTCCGGGGAAGACTGCGAAGTTGAGAATATGTCTGGAGCACCTCTCCTATGAAGAAAGGCTGAGAGAGCTGGGAATGTTTGGCCTAAAGAGAAGGCTCTGGGGTGACTTAATTGCAGCATTTCAGTACTGAAAGGGGACGTATTAAAAAAATGGAGAACAACATTTTGCTCAGTCAGATAAAGACAGGACAAGGGGCATTGAAGCCATTCTATGATTTTATGTTCTCTAGTTCCCGTGACATTGAGACACCACAGGCTTGTATTATTTTATTTCTTTTTCTTCTTGTAGGTGTATCCACACTGAGGCAGGTCAGGGCATATCGCAGCAAAGACCTGCAAGCTGGAGGAAGTAAGAATAAGTCCAGTGCTGCTTTGCCCAGTCCAGTCCTCAGGAAGGCACAGCGAGAGCTCCTCAGTGCCAGAGCTAGAGGAGATGACACTGCTGCAACTGTGCCTGCGTCTCCACAGGGCACTGCAGGCTGCCTTGCTCCGGGAATGACTCTTCTGCACAATGGTTTGCTGATAGGCTGAATGAAGAGGGCAAGTGCCCACAGGCTGCCAGGGCCTGATCACATGGCAGCCAGCTGTCCCAGAAAGCTTGAGATCCTCCCCATCCCTCCTGCCTGTCTGGGTGCACCTGCTCCCTGGGTGTATTTATATATAAGAGAGATGAAATTTCATGAATAAAAATGGCCCAAAGACTCTCAAGACAGTTACTTTGTATATGATGAAGGAGTTGCCATGAGGCACACTGCACTCATCCTATGACAGTGCACAGGAAAGACTTCTTCTACTGTTTTGTTTTGTTTTGTTTTAACTTTAATAATTTCTATTACATATTATAATACATGTAGAATCATAGAATATCCCAAGCTGGAAGGGATCCATAAGGATCATTGAGTCCAACTCCTGGCACCACACAGGTCTTCCCAAAAATTCAGACCATATGACTAAGAGCTTCTTAAACTCCAACAGGCTTGGTGCCATGACTACTTCCCTGGAGAGCCTTTTCCAGTGCACGAGAACCCTCTCAGTGAAGAACCTCTTCCTGATATCCAGCCTGAACCTCCCCTGTCACAGCTTGACTCCATTTCCTTGGGTCCTATTACTGGTAACTATAGAGAATAGCGACCAGGGGCACCTGCCCCTCCACTTCCCCTTGTGAGGAAGTTGTAGAACACAATTAGGTCTCCCCTCAGCCTCTTCTTTTCCAGGCTGAACAGGCCAAGTGACCTCAGCCGCTCCGCATACGTCTTCCCCTCTAGGCCCTTCACCATCTTTATAGCCCTTCTCTGGACACTCCAATAGTTTCACACCCAGGCCCTGACCCAGGGAGGCTGTGGGTAGACTGGCACCTACCTCCCTGCAGGGCTCTCACATGTGCCCTGATGGGCATCCTCCAGGAGGGTTCTCAGGCTTTCCTGCAGTTTCTTTTCCCAGGCTTGTTCTACAGTGCGGCATGGCCATGCTCATCCTCCAGAGATGCCATGACACAGGCAACTCCACGCCGTGAGTACAACCTGGGTCCAGTGTGGACCCAGAATTTGGGCTGCTGGAAGGTCAGGGAAAACAGGTGAATGCTGAGGGTGCTTCCCACCAGGAGGCCATGTCTCCTACTGGCCGCAGCTCTGGCACTGCCAGGGCTGTGGTGGTCACTGGTCTCCTGGACAGTCCTACTCCCACACATGGGTGTTGGCTGACACCTCTGCTGCTGGAGAGGTGACATCAATGTAGCCTAGTGCTTGCAGCCAGGATGGTACCTCTGTTGGGGAAGGCTTTGCCACAGGAATGACCAGTATCTGGCTGTGGCCATGGTCTTCCTGAAGAGACCCCACAACACAGGAATCCCTATTGTTAGGGCTTCTTTCAATCCATTCTCCGCCTAGCTTCTATTAGTGCTTTGGATTGCCCCATGCCAGGTGCAGGACCTTTCACTTGGCCTTGTTCAACTTCATGAGGTTCACACATGTCCACCTTTCAAGGCTATCCAAGTCCCTCTGGATGGCGTCCCTTTCCTCCAGTGTGTTGACCACTTCACACAGCTTGGTGTTATTCCTGGGGCCGCACTCAATCCCACTGTACACTCTGCTGACAAAGTTGTTAAATAGCTCGGGTTCCAAACACAACCCCCAAGAAGTGCCATTCATCACTGGTTTCTACGTGGACATTGAGGCATTGACTACAACTCCTTGAGTACAACCATCTAGCCAATTCCTTACCCACCAATTGGTCCATCCATCAAATCCATATCTCTCCAATTTGGGGACAAGGATATCGTGTGGGATAACGTCAAATGCTTTGCACAAGTTCAGGTAGATGATGTCAGTTGCTCTTCCTTTCTCCACCAATTCTGTAACCCCATCAGAGAAGGCCACCAAATTTGTCAGATATCACCTGCCCTTACTGAAGCCATGTTGGCTGTCAACAATCATTTCTTTCATTTCCGTGTGTTTTAGCATAGCTTCCAGGAGGATGCTCCATGGTCTTGTTGGGCTCAGAGGTGAGACTGGCTGAATTCCTGGGTCTTCCTTTTTTCCCTCTTTAAAAATTGGAGTTATCAGTCAGGGGGAACTTCAGTCTGCCATGACTTCTCAAATATGATAGATAGTGGATTAGCTTTTTCATCCACCAGTTCCCTCAGGACCCATGCATGCATCTTATCAGGTCCCATCAGTTCATCATTCTCCCAGCCCCAGCATTTGCTTTCTGTGACTTGTGCAGTGTGGCTAGTGCTCTTACTGATGAAGACCAAAGCAAAAAAGTCACTGAGTAATCATATCCCAGGTAACAAGTTTCCTATTTCCTTCTGGAGATTTCCCACAATCTCCCTACTCTTCCTTTTATGACTGATGTACCTATATAAGCCCTATTGTTGCCCTTGACATCCCTGGTCAAATTTAATTCTAACAGAGCTTTAGCGTTCCTAACCTGATCCCTGGCTGCTTGGGTGATTTCTCTGTATTCCTCCCAGGCTACCGGTCCTTGCTTCCACCTTCTGTTGGCCTCCTTCTTCTGTTTGGACAGGAGCTCCTTGTTCACCCATGCAGGTCTCCTGGCTTTTTTGCCTGACTTCCTTTTTGTCAGGATGCATCACTCCTGAGCATAGAGGAGGTGACCCTTGAATATTAACTTTCTTAGGCCCCTATTCCTCCCAGGGCTTTGTCCCATGATACTCTACCAAACAGATGCCGGAAGAGGCCAAAGTCTTTTCCCCTGAAATCCAGGTGTTGTGCAAGTCTAATTATGCAAGTCTAATTATGCAAGTCTAATATAGCAGTAATTTAAGATTTATTAATAACTTCATGGTAAAACATATATTAGATTGTGTGATTTTTTTCCTTACCAGCACTTAATCATCAGTTAATCATTAGCCTATTTAACACAATAATTCAATAGTGTTTGCTACAATCAAAATAGTGACTTAGTTAAAGATTCATAAATGTCAAGGTTCACATAAGACTTACGGCAAGGTAATGGGGATTCCTACACAGCAACATAATGGGATTTCTATATTGGATTTCTATACAGCAAGGTATTTGCTATTTCTAAACTCAGTTGCACAGTCAAGAACTTCTTCTCTTTTGTTGAATTACCCTTCTCTGTCTTGGTATATTCAGTGGGTGATCTTTGAACCTCGAGAAGTCAGACTTTGGTGAATTATTCACTCTTCTCTCCGTTGGCATATTCAACAGATAGTCTTTGAACCTCAAGGAGTCTGCCCCAAGAGATGTCCCACATCAAGGGGAGATCTTATGTTACAGCCCACTCTGGTCCTGGAGGGCTCCAGGGGTCTCTCTGCTTAGGACCAATATTTATAGTACTGCAAGATGATTGGCTTTTGTCAGTATGTTTCCATCCTGGCCATGATTCAGGTTGGGTAATTCTGGTGTTTTCTACCAACTGTACAGTTCCAGTACCTTCCGGATTCTACAGTTCTGGTATCCAGGTAGCAGAGTTCCAGGTACAGTTAGGGTGTGCCTAATCATCCTAACTCACTGCACTTGTAACAATAGCAAGAACATAAGGCTAGTTTATGTAGAGTAGCGAGCTTGCTACGTGCCTCTTTGTGATACTCAGGATCCTAAACACCATTTCATGATCACTGCAGACAAGGCTGCTCCTGAGCTTCACATTCCCCACCAGCCCCTTCTTGTTTGTGAGAATGAAGTCCAGTATAGCACCTCTCCTTGTTGGCTCCTCTGTCATTTGAAGAAGGAAGTTATCATCAGTGCATTCCAGTAATCTCCTGGATGCCTGTGCCCTGCTGTGCTGTCACCCCAACCGACAATGGGATGGTTGAAGTCCCCCATGAGGACAAGGACTTCTGAGTATGAGGCTATTCCTCTCTGCCTGTAGAGGGTCTCATTGACCTGATCTTCCTGATCAGGTGGCCTTTAGCAGACTCACACTACCATGTCACCTGTCCCTGCCCTCCCTTTAATCCTGGCCCATAATCTCTTGGTCAGTTCCTCATCCATCCCCAGGCAGAGCTCTATGCAGTCTGCTGCTCATTGACAGAGAGGGCAACTCCTCCTCATCTCCTCTCTCTGTCCTTCCTAAAGAGTCTGTATTATTCCGTCCCAACACTCCATTCATGGAAGCCAACCCACCATGTCTCTGTAATGCCAAGGAGGTCTTAGCCCTGAAGGCATGTGTACATCTCTAGCTCCTTTTGTTTATTTCCCATGCAATGTGTGTTAATATAGAGGTGTTTAAGTTCGGACTACAGTAAAGCTGATTTACAGGCTGGAGTGGCTTGGATTTCTTTATGCTGTTCTTCAGGTGCTTTCCTTCTGACTCATGATCCAGGCTTTGGACATCTATTGCTGACACTGGCATCAAACTGGGAGGAGCAGGATGGGTTGAGGTTTCTGTCCCCTGGCAACTTTAGTTTAAAGCCCTCTTCACCAGCTTGGCAAACCTATGACCAAAGATGCTCTTCCTTTTCTCTGGTATGTGGACCGCATTAGCCCCCAGCAGGCCAGGTCTCTCAAAGCAATTTCCATGGTGCAAGTAACCAAACTCTTGGCTGAGTCACCAGTCCTGTAACCATTTGTTGATTTGCGAGATCCAACTAGCCCTTTCAAACCCTTTCCCTATAACTGGGAGGACTGATGAAAAACTACCCATGCTCCTGAGTTCCTTAGTGTTTCTCCCAGGGCTCTGTAATCCCTCTTGATAATTCTCAGACTGCTCCTGGCTGTATCATTGGTGCCCACATGAAACAACAGCAGTGGACAGTAGTCAGTGGACTGTACAAGGCTTGGTAGTGTCTTGGTGATATCCCTGATACAAACTCCCCATAAACAGCATTTATCTTAAGAGTGGGTCAGATCAGCAAATGGGTCCCTCCTTACCACTCAGAAAAGAGTGGTGTCTACTACTGTCACTCAACCTTTTTCTTAGTTGTGCTTGTTACATGGGGAGCAGATCAGGTCACCATACTTGGCTTCAGTCTTCCTCCAGATGTGACAGGATCCTCATTTATCTGCCTCCAACTAGACTTTTTGCCTCTGATCACCACCTTCTGGACCCAGCCATTCTGCCCATTTTCAATCCACCCCAACACTGTAGTATTCTTGAATTTTACTCTGATTTAGGCAGCTCCTGCAGCTAGGACAGATCCTTCTGTAGGACTTACTATTCCACTGTACAGCAGAAATTTGAAGTCACACAACTGAAGAGTTACAAACATATGCTCATTAATACAGCGGCTCATTAATACAATTGATAAAGCAGCAGCAGTTCTAGCCTTCTTGGGTGGAGAAGGAAATGGGCATTTAACCACTAGTGGTATCCACTAGGTTCACCTTTTAGGGGTGTAGCATCTTCTCCCATCTCTAAAATTCTGTCCTCCTGCCCTGATTTTGTCAGGGATAGAGTTAATTTTCATCCTAGTAGATGGTATGGTGCTCTGTTTTGGGTTTAGGATGCAAATAATGTTGATAACACACTGATGTTTTAGTTGTTGCTGAGCAGTGCTTACACTAAGGAGAGGACTTTACAGCTTCTCATACTGCCCTACCAGCCAGGAGGCTGGGGGTGCACTAGAATCTGGCAGGGGACAGAACCAGGACAGCTCACCTGAACTGGCCAAAGGGATATCCCCTACTATATGATGTCATGCTGAACAATGAAACTAGGGAAATTGGCCAGAGGTTGCAGCAGCTGCTTGGGGTCTGACTGAGCATTGGTCAGCTGGTGGTGAGCAATTGCATTGTGCATCACTTTCTTGGTATATTCCTTTATCATTATTTCCTTTTTTTTTTTTTTTTTTTTTTTTTTTTTTTTTTTTTTTCCTGTCCTGTTAAACTGCCTTTATCTCAGCCCATGAGTTTTACCTGTTGATTTTGTTTCTTTCTTTGTTTGTTTATTTGTTTCTGATACTCTCTCTCTCCCATTCCACTGGGAGAAGGTAGAGGTAGTGAGCGAACGGCAGTGTAGTGCTTAGATGCCTGCCTGGTTAAACCACAACACCTCCACATGGAATCAAAGAGAGCACAATGAATATTTTCTCATACAACCAATATATTCATTTACACAGTACCATCTTTCAATTAAGCATACTCACTTCTGAACAGAAACTTAGTTCAGATTATTCACATTTATTAAACTCTGTTTCATTCACTCAACATTTGCAAGAATGTTGAAATAACATCACAGCTAAATTACCATAAATTTTTACTTGCTTACCTTTTGTTTTATTTTATTTTATTTTAGCTATAGCATAACAACATAACATAACATTTTACAAGAGTTTTGCTTTAAAAATTGGATTTATAAGAAAAATTATTCTCATGCCCCATTTCTGTTTGTTAAAGGTTCAGGCCAGGCCAGGCCAGGCCAAGCTTGCCTCATTGCAAAAAGGAAGCCTGCAGCCATGGGTTTCACAAGCACTTCATGCCATTATGGACACAGTACTCCAGCATCCCATAAAATTGAGCACAGGCATCAAACTGAGAACAGGAAAGCTTCAAATTTCACTAGCAGGGTTGCTGGCCTGTTCTGCACATATTTTTCTAAAAAGAGAACCATCTCCATTTGCCATGGGAGACCCCAAAGAGAAGCTAACCTTAATTCTTCTGTCTGAGGATCACCAGTACTGTCAGTGAAAGCCAGCAGTTACATAAGGACAGTACAGTCCAGACTGGAAAAAGGACCAGCTGCCTCCTCTGAAGTGCAATGCTTTAACCAGTACTTAGTGCTGTTTTGCGGCAGCTAATGCACAGGACTGACCACACCCTTTTAGACATGCACTCTGCACAAACCCCCACACCACCAAGACACCATCTTTTCCGCCAATACATCAGAAAGCCAGAACACCAAACAGCTAAAAAAGATACCGTCTTCTGAAAGGTGGGGTAGAGAGACAATCATTACCCAGGTAAAGTAATGAAGTCACATGGCCTTTATAAGTTACGTGATGCATCAAACAAGACATAATAGGGCTAATTCTTCCCACTAGTAAAAGAAATCTCTGAGGATAGTGTAATTGTTCCTCTCAGATAAGACAAGGTTGTAGAAATGGAGGCAACTCTCATCAGCAGTGTACTGTCTCCTTTCCCAGAAGTAGCTGCTCACAGCAGTCTGGTAGTCCTTGGGCTAACTGTTTCTCTGGGAAATCAACAAGAAACACTCAGAGCCTGCAGGCACAAATGGAGGCAGCACAGTGAAAGGTAGTCATTACCATAATGGATTACTGAATATTTCTTCTTACTCAAAGGGAAATAAATAACTAGACAGATAGATAGATAGACAAATGAGGACACTAGAAGTCACCCTCACCAGTGGGCACAGTGGGACCGAGAGGGCTGCCCACCTGCACAGAGCCTGCTTATCCCTACTATCCCTGGGGAGGTCCTTATGGTCTCAGGGCTCTTTCTTATTAAGAATTTCACTATTATTTTAGAAACTAATCTTCACCATAGTAGCATTTCTGTAGTTTTTAAAGTTGTCCTTTATCTTGATTATTTCTCACTAGAAATAATCTTTCTGTTATTGTCTCAATTTTTTGACTAATAGCTTTTCTTTCATCACCCCTCTCTTTTAACTTACTCAAGCAAAATTCCTGTTGATCTCAGGACCTATTGCACAATACTTTGTCTAAGATTATCCAAGATGCTGTTTCTTTACTGGAAAGAGAAAACACAGGTAATTGAAGTTTAAGTAGTAGGGTAAAACTCTCCATTGCCTGGAGAAGAGCTTGTCATTTCTGAGCATAAATTACCCCCTGACCTTCAGCTAGGTTGAAACTGTTAAACATTTTCACATATGCCTTCAAAATTACTACATTTCCAGGTAAAATGCTGGACAAGTGACCACCAGAGGCAGTAAACCTATGAATGACAAGTAATCTGATATGACTAGCAGATTTCTCTTGTTGGATGCTGCAGTGTTTCTATTGCACAGAAAGTGTCTGATTCTCTTAATTGTCTTATCGTAGTGTGACCACCAGGCTGTGTGTATTTTACTATCTTTACCTTTACTTGGTCAGACAACTTTAGCTGAGGCTTTAAAGGCTTTAATTGCCTTTCTGGGAATACTTGCCAAGAAGTTCCCTCAAATGGTGAATAGCAAAGACACATTTGGTTTTCAAGTGAAATAAATAGGAAGGAAACTTTGGTGTAGACAGCAAGGAAAATCTTACAGTAAGGTCAGCTAACCAGTGGTGTTCATCCCCCAAGAGGGTTGATGCATTGATATTCTGTGAGGTCTTCAAGACCTGCTAACCAACTATTGTCAGAACAGGTGATGATTTGAACCATGGCAAAAGACTACACATAGCCTCTTGCAGTCTCCACCAGTCCTACCGTTTTATAATTCAACAATAATGGAGTCTGAATGTGTAAAGAACCTGTGAGGCCAAACAAACCAAACAAGACACAAATCCATAATACACACATGATTCAGGAAAAACTGACAAAGTTTATACCATTTGGAATAAACTACATCTGAAAGTGTTTCTGTTTTACCTGGTGAATTCACAGCACTGAAGGTATCCTCCTTGGCAGGTGTTATATGGGGAAGGGGCACTATGATCTAGAAAGTAGCTTGAGGAAGGAGACAAGTTAGTGCTGCCAAGCTGCTCTTCACAGGAGTGCCAGAGTATATCCAAAAGTCAGGATACCCCTGCTGCTGTGGCCCTTTTCTTCATTTTCTGGAGAAAAGAATTGTGACAGAGGAAGAGACAAGGTACCCCACAGCTCTCCCCCAGCTTGCAGCAGCCATACAGACAGTGCTGTTAGTTGGTTTCAGGAAGCAGTCATGGGCGTTGCAGCAGCCATCTGTTGGAGGTTTCACAAATGAGATGGGGGTAGTTACTGTTCCATGACACCAGTGCTACCATGAGGCATGAGTGCAGAAAGTGAAAATTACTTTGAATACAAAATTATTTCTTCCTTCAACTCCTATTATGAGCCCATGGCAGCAGAACTGTAAAGAACGCCCCCTGTCCCCAGGTCAATTTATCAACCTGGGAGGAATCAGAGTTGTTGAGTCTGGCTTACTTCAATATAAAGGTATTTTAATTTATAATTTGCATGTCCCTGTATAAAAGGGTTACAAGCACCTGCAGCAATCCCTTCTCACCCAGCATCAATATCCAAGTCTGTATCATAGCTCTGTTCTCATAAACACTTGTGACAAGGAGGACAAATTCTCTAACAGTATAGCCCCATCTCTTTCAAAATTACTCTTGTCCAAAATACTTGCCAAAAAACACAGTGCTACTTCACAAGCTGCATTCTAAGAAAAGGAATACAGGCAGTGGTATAACTGTTACTAGGGCAGCTATTGCCACGTCCAGTCACTATTCCATAACCTGGAATATAAGAGTGTAGAACTAGCATTATCTATTGTGTAGAATATCCTGGAATATAAGGAACTTGAATGTGGTAATCAACATGCCAAGAGGAATTGGGCCAAGCTGGCAAACGAAGAGGAACAGTAATGTCTGAAGGTAAACTTTTCTCATTACAATGTCTTTATAATGCTAAAAAACACACCCACTGGTTGGGATGACCCCAGCCCAGGTTAACGCCCTTCCCCTGAGCATGATGAGATTTTCTAGATAAGATTGTGCAACTATATGTAAAATTACTAGCCAGTTAGAATTTAACAGGATGTATTAATATGGTAGTGGCTGTGTAGAATTGAGTAAAAAATAACATGGAAAGTCCAGAGTCGGGCCACCTTTGTGGAAAACCACCTGGTGCCCAGACTTGTGCAATCCTGAAATTAAAAAAAATATTTCAACCTAGTGTGTGCATTTGGTTTATTGCACACTGGGTAATGAATTCGAATGTTTTATTGGACAAAATAACCATGCTGCCTGCTGATGTTTATGGCAATGGCATTTTAAAACTAGTCATTTGGAGAGATGAGTCTCTGTCTCAAACAGATAAACCAGGTCATACCACAACCACAGATTTTCAGAAAAAAAAAAAGAAATGTCTCAGTTCTAAAACCCTCCTTGTCTCCCCTAATATTGTCTTAGATTTCAGAGCAGTAAAGGATGTGAAACAACATGATATGAAATGGCCCAAAATCCCATTTACACATTTACATCATACTGTTGCAGGCTCTCCTGCTGTAATCTTCTTTCAGAGTGCATCAGGTTTTCAGTATATAACAAAACAAAAACAAAAAAAATGCAGATGGAAGGAAAATGAGTAAACAAAAACCTTGAATAAGATTGTCACCTGCCCTGTTCAGCAATGCAGGACAGCATACTTCTATCTGAACACAGAGGCTGAACTGCACAGTAGACCCTTTGAGACAATTACTTGAGATCACTGTCTAGATGATCCAGCACCAAAAATGGATCAAATCTTTCCAGACTCTTAATTTGGGTTATCTGTGTGAGCAGTCACTTGGAAAATAGTCGCTTGGAAAAAGTTATTCCTGCAGCAAACTCTGGGACAAAGCACAAACTTCCTTCTTGTTGACCATATATTCTCTAAAGAGACTTTTCACCTTCCAGCTTTATCTGTATATTGAGATAGCAAACAGCACTATCATTTGCACAACACTCCATTACCATTTGGTCATTCACTGCAACTTACAGTGTGCCCTGTGACAGAGGTTTTAAATAATGTTGATTGTGGAGAGATTTTAAAATATCTGTTTCTTAATAAATATCAGTATTGACATCTTTTATCCTTTTATTCACACTGAAGGTATCTGTATTTATAATGATCAACCTAAACTCCTTTCCAATGAATGAGAAGGGCATTCAGAGGCATCACAACCCAAGTTTGGTGCAGGTTGTGTTGCGGTTTTGTCACAAACCCTGAGAAAGTAAAGTGATTTTGCAGCCACCCTTCCAGGACAAAATAAATGAGCTCAAGCCAAGGCACAAATAATCTCCATGGAGGGTCCCCAGCTGTGCCACCACATCTCATAATTAAAGCTTTTTCCTTCTGCATTCCACCAGCTGGTTGGAACATGCTGCTGGGAAACTTCAAGATCTACAATGCAGGCAGACCCACCAAAATAGAAGGCATATCTTACAGACCTTACAGTCCACAGGTGAGCTCCTTGGTCAGCTCTCATTTTTAATTCTACCCCATTCATTTCAGCAATTATAACACACTTATTTCAGGTTGGATGAAGACTCTGTAGTACAGGGATTCCCTGAGGAAATGAAATGTAGATAACATACTAGTCTTTGAAGTTGCACACCGTTAAGTGACAGTACACCATTAAGTGACAGTACAGCTTTTTATATTTTAAATAATATTTGTATTATATTTCTATTATTTTATATTTATACTACATTATATAACTTATTATAAAAACTAGAGAAAGAGATGTTCATTAAGCTTTTATGAACTTCTAGTTCAGTAAACTCAGTTGCATATCCAACCTTTTCAAAGAAACGACTTTGTTTAAAGAACTATTTTTTTTCCCAGTCCTCAAGTACCCTGCTGTTTTGTACTGGAGTGACATCACACACAGAACTACAAGAAAAAAAGAAAAAAAATCAAAGTCATTTAGTCAACCTCTCAGAAGCAAGGAAAAGAATAACTACATTCAGGTTCATAGCATTGGCAGCCTGGCAGCCATTTTCTGAAAACAGTGGTGAAAAAGTTTTGAGTGGATGCTGAGTTGATGCCAGGCTGCTTGTATGCAGCCTCCCATGGTGAAGAGTAGCTTTGCCTTGGGCCAAAACTGTCGTGCCCGCTTTGTTTTTTGTATCATAGTCATTCACCGGTCGCATGCAGAGTTAAATCTTGTGGAATTTTTTATAATACCCGAGAAAATATGTCAATAATGTAATTTGGAAGTCTATGTGCTGCAATATGAAGCATGAATATTGTGGATAAACAGTTCTGGGATACAGAACTCATGGATTAGGGCTTTGCTATTGCCCTACCTTTATCCTAATCAGCACAAAGATAAAGAATTAGAGTAAACTGTCATGTTCCAGACAGTTTTGTACTATGATCAGCTATAAAGATGGAACTTCAAAGGTACTGATATGAATATCTAAACACAGTGTTAGTAGTGGCATAGCAAAGCACATTACTGTTCTGTCCTGTTTTTTTTTTTTGTTTTTTTTTTTTTTTTGTTTGTTTGTTTTGTTTTTGTTTTTTTTAAATGGTGACAGTGTGTCTCTTTGTTTAAACCATGTGGCATTATAGACTATTTCAATCACTGAACTGCATGCCACAATACAGAAAATAAAATGAAATGTTGCATCAAAAAGATTTTAAGATGTAAATCTCAAGCACTCAGGAGTCAGGAAATGCCCTGATTAAAGTTACGCGCATGGTCTGATTCCATTTGCTTACAGTGTCCACACTGTAACAAAAAGCACCACATCTGCAGTGTGATTGAAAGCACAAATATACCTAGCCTTCACCCCCTGGCTGCAGCCTCCTTTCAAGCCCTGCATGCTAGTCCATGTGGTTGTGGAAGTGGCCCTGCATACCAAATCCATTGTGTGTTTTAATGTGCACTGTGTGCAATGAACCACAATCAACAACTTTGACAAATAAGCAAACCTTGACACTGTCAACTTCTTGGTCTTGTTTTTCTATAAGCTTTGTAGATATTCTGAGAGTTGTCATTATGTTGAATTAACAGTTACTCAATGTTTAAAATCACAGGATACCACTGGCTTTGCAGCTTCATTAAATGTACCACTTCTAAAGATAAATAGATTTTAGTTTTGACTGAATTTTATGGATTCACTATTTTATTGCCTTCTTTCACACTGGACAGAACACAAAACACACCAGCGTGGAAGAGTTGCTAAGACTCCAGACCCATGCATAGCTTTATTACAAAAGGTTGGAAAAATAATCAGCCCTCATGCTGCTTCCTGGTCCCAGAATTGAGTCTGGCATGGAAAAACCCTTCTAGTTCTCTTCAGCTGTCATGGTTTCTCTCATTTACATAACTGGTTTGCAGACCAATGCAGGAGGTGGGGGATTATCCAAAACTAACATTATATTGGAAATGTCAGTTCCATATGACCCTCCCCATTCTCAGCCATCTCAGGAGAATTACAAAACTGTCTATATCACTCCTTGCACTGACAGACTATAAAGGAAGGCTAGTGTCTAATGCCAGCAGGAAATGACCACAAAGCTGTGTAAAAAAGGGGAGTTTGCTTTCAGATAATAAACCTGCTGTATTGTCTGCTGCAGAAGAATCCAGGAAGAGCTGGGCAGTGTTCTACACTTTGTAGTACTAGCCTAGAGGTGTGACAGAATCCAGGGACTGGCAGGAGGTCATGCAATCCCCCTTGTGCCCAAAGCCAAGATCAGTAAGTCAAGAATAGAGAAAGATGGATGCTTAAGATTGTGAGGAGGGTGACACTGCACTTCCAATTAGTTTCACAACCATATCACGGCTGAGAGTACAGCTTTATCCTCTTCTCATTCAGCATATCACTGGAACTTACACAAAGAGTTAAGAAGAACCAATCACTTCCTGAATTTTCACAATATGGTACAGTCTCATCTGAAATCTGGCTTTCAGAGTTTTCACAGTAACTGTAACACAGAAGACTTTTTGTTTTTATTTGGTCTTAAAAGATATGTCGGGGAAGAATCACATGGAGATAGTGGAGCTGTTCATTACTTTGATGGTGGGAAGTGTTTTATTTCAAGAGTAGCATTAAACAAAGTTCACAAGCCAAGGAAAGAGGTGACAGCAGTTGAGAAACACATTTGTTTCAGCTGGTGGTAGTGCAATAAGATCCATGGCTGACCACACATTATTTGTTTCTATATTCCTATTGTGCTCAACATTGAACTGTCATGATCCCTGCCCACATGGGAGCAGTGCCTGACAGACCGCCCTACATGGTTGTGGTTTGGCCATCTGCTGAGCTCTGTGCAACTGCCCTGGGAAGGACTGTAGTGGGACAGCTCTGCTTCCTGGGCATCTGTGGAACACTGAACAGAGGAAGAATTATATGACCAAAAGGTATGCAGACTGCCAGGTTGACTTGCTACAAGGCTGTATTCCCACTCAAACCTTCTCTTGTGCAAAGATACACTTGGGTAATTTCATGTTGCTGATGTTATTTCCAGGCACAATGACCTGGTGAAATGGAAAGGGGTGCTCACTGTAGCTTTTGAAACAATTTCACTGATGGGGGATAAGGAGGAGGCAGACAGCAAGACAGCAAAAATCATCAGAAAGAAAAATATTCTACCCTTTTACTGCACACCTAATAGCTGTGTTCTCTTGCTATGTTTTCCAAAGTCAAAACCTCTGCCCCTTTTTAGTACAGTCTCAAACTGATTGGTGGTACAGATGGCAGCTTTTTGGAGGTACAGCTGTGACATTGCCAAGCAGATACAGAGCAGAGATCAGACAAACTTATATCTCCCTAGGTACTTGCACAATATTCATCTGAGCTCCCAGGCTTTTTCAATACCAGTACATTTCAGGGGCTTGCCTGAAGTACTTTTGCTAGATGGGTGTACCACGGAAGTACACTTGAGTAGTTTTAGGACCGTGTGACGTATCCAGGCATGGACATTTTACAAGACTGCCCATGAACAATTTCCTCATGGTCAAAGAATACCTATGTCTTTCGCTGGCTTTTGACTCAAGAGGTCTTTCAGGGAGTATGTTGCTGACTGTTTCTCAACACCCCTTCCTTGAAAACTTCCGCAGCAAGGTTCTCAGCTGCTTGCAGGGCTCCCTGGTAGAGCAGAAGGAATGGACACAATAAGTCACCATAGAAAAGATCTTCTCCCTTTGCAATTTGAGGGCAAAACTGATCTTTATAAAGTCCAGTGTAATAGGGGCATTATTCAGTTTCAAAGCACATTCCAAAGGCCAAGGAGAGTGAACCCCCTATGATAAATGAGAAAGAAGAACAGTTAATGACAGACATGGAGAAGGCTGAGGTACTCATTACATTCTTTGCCTCAGTCTTCACTTCCAGTCAGACTTCTCGTTTCCCTGAACCTCTAGGCAAGGGCTGGGAGAGCAAAGTCCTTCCACTGTAAGCAAAGAGCAGGTTCGAGTCCAGCTGATGAAACTGAACTGGTACAAGTCTATAGGACCTGATGACATGCATGTCAGGGTGCTGAGAGTACTGGCTGATGGAGTTATATTTATTTGAAAAGTCCTGGCAGTCAAGTGAAGTCCCTGGTAACTGGTAAAAAGGAAAAAAACATTACTCTCATTTTTAAAAAGAATAGAAAGGAAAACATGGGGAGCTACAGACTGGTGAGCCTCCCCTCTGTGCCTGGAAAGATTATGGAACAGGTCCTCCTGAAAGCAATGTCAAGGAACATGCAGTATTGAATATTGTGCAAGGAGGTAATCTGAGACAGCCATCACAGCTTTGTCAAAGGTAAATCACACCTGACTGATCTGGTGGTCTTCTATGATGAAGTGAGTGCATCAGACAAGTGAAGACCAACAGATGCCATCTTTCTGGACATCTCTAAGGTCTTTGACACAGTCCCATATGACATCCTTATCTCTACGTTGGAGAGATACGGATTTGAAGGGTGGGCCATTCAGTGGATAAGGAATTGGCTTTAAGGCCACACCCAGCAAGCTGTGGTCAATGGTTCTATGTCCAAGGTAGAGGCTGGTGATGAACAGTGTCCCTCAGGGGTTTGTCTTGGGACCCCTATTTAATATCTTTATCTGTTTAATATCTTTATCAATAACAGGCAGTGGGATCAACTGCACCTCAGCAAGTTTGCAGATGACACCAAACTGAGAGGTACAGTTGATACAACAGAAGGAAGGGGTGCCATCCAGAGGGATCTGGACAAGCTTGCGAAGTTGGCCCATGTGAACCTAACAAGTCAACAAATCTAACTGCAAGGTGCCACACCCAGATTGGATGATGCACTTGGGCAACCTTATCTAGTGAGTGGCATCTCTGCTAATGGCAGGGGTGGTGGAACTAGATGATCTTTAAGGTCCCTTCCAACACAAGCCATTTTATGAGTCTGATTCTATGATAACATGTCCCATACTCAGGGCAAATTGTATGCAAAAAGAGCCTGTCTGAATATGGGGCATAGAGTACAGACTAGCTGAGTAGCTGACAGGAAAGGCATCAATCAGAGTGTGCTCATCACAGTGGAAGCAGGCCCTTATTAAACAGCAGAGTTGCTCTGGTGAATGAAAAATGCTTTTAGTTTCTACATTGAATATTTAGTAAACATCTAATCACCACTTTAAAATAGACGGCACATGCCTTTCTTAGATCATAACACTGCTTTATTATGAACTGTCCGTTATGAAAAAGACTGAAGCTCATCATATGAAGTCAATGTTTATATGTTCTTAATACTCTGGTTTTAATTCATGGCAAGTATGCAATCACTGTCAGAAAAAAAAAAAAAAAAAAAAAAAAAAAAAATCCGTGAATTAAAATAATGTTTAGACTACTGACAACAAATCTGAAATCTAGTGTTTACTAACCCTGCTGGACACTCAATTTAGAAAATGTCTGTTAACTTGATCCTCACTATCTGTCACTGCTTTCTTCCCTAAGATATTTTTACAGTGACCATCTCCTACACTGCACATCATCTCTACCTATGTTTTTTCCCCTACACCCCCTTGCCTTGTGACTTCATCAGATAAAGCCATACAGCCCAGTTTGCACACAAACAGGGATCTTGCCCTCACTTAACAGCAAACTATTCATTTTCTAACATTACATTGAGATTTTATGCTGGCATCATCTCTCCAATTAAAAATAAAATAGGGTTTCCTCCCTTCTGTTCACAATTCTTCCGATGCTGCATCAAGAGAGCTATATTCTGCATATTTAAGGGCCTGGTTATTCAGTCTGTACTTAGGCAAAAATCCCCATCTAAATAGCTTGGATGAAAGTTGTAATGCAGTCTCCTGCTTCTCTGTCCTGCATTCTGCCACTTTGCAGAAGTATGTTATACAGAGGTCTTCCTGCAGGTATGTCTCTTGTCTGGGACTCTGCAAGTCAATGAAGAAAAGAAAGACTTCTATGTGATCTTAACTGCAAGCACATTTTTTCCGTGACTGTATTATGATTTAGAAATGTTGATGAGTTATATTATTTACATGATAATAGCATATGAACTGTAATGAACGTTCCTTACATCAAACCAATATTTATGAAACAAAATGCTTTGTAAGGTAGGGCAGAGCCAACACACTGTAACATAAAACTCCACAGATGAACATTTTTGCCGTCTACCCAAAGAACTCTGTTTCACTGATGTATTTTCTAAAGACTTAAGTTACCACATATTAGAGTTTTGCAGGTTTATGGTGAAAATGTCTTTACATATCAGATCTGTTTTAGTTGATGTTTTCATCATCAGCCAAAATAATTGAAATACTTCACAAAAACAAAAATAGTGCTAGAAACAAGGAAAATGCTTAAGGCAAAACTGTCATAGTAGAAACTGCTTGCAGGGAAAAGGTGCACCCCACTCTGAGATCATGCAAAGTTGTTCATGTTTTCAATGACTGTGAAAGGAAGACACCAAGGTGATGCTACATACCAAAGATATTCCTCTTAGAAGAGTATATCAAAAGAGAGGAAAAGATGCAATTGACATCCAAAACCAAGGAGTTCAATGACCTGAGGAACAAATGAATCCTCAGTTTGCATGGATTTGTGTCTTACTTTGTTTCCTCAGCATATCTCTGATGGTGTCTGTCTTTTATCTGGCCATATAGCATCATGACTCTTGCAGAAATTTTGAGACTATCTGGGCATGCATATGGGATCCCAGGGTAAAAAAGTCATTCAAAGGAGAACATGAAACAGAACTATAGACACATGCAAAAATGTTCACAGAAAAGAATGCAGAAGTAGATAAGCCTCATCATCTGGGAAACAGAATAACAAAAAAAAAAAAAAAAAAAGATCTAGTGATAAGCTCCACAGATTTTTATTTATTTTAAATAAATTAAACAGATGAGCTTTTCTAGTCAAACTTTGGTAAAAACTAGACATGTTATCCATTTGGTAGTCTCCAGGCCATTCTTACTGAACAGTGGATGCTGAGCTTCAAAAGCTGCAATAGGTGTCATGTTAGTAGGTATGACAGAAAGGACAGAAAATCAGTGGAACAAAAACTGAGTTGCTCTTTACCCCAATATGTCAGACTTTGCTGCCTGATGGGTTGATGACACACTGATGTGTATGCTGGACTTTTTGTTATTAAAGGTAGAGAGCTTCAGCTTCCAAAACCATCTTCCTGGTATCTTTCAAGAAGGCAGAACTGGACTGAGCAAAATGAACTGCTTATCACCAAAATGGCATCTTCTCAGCCCTAGCTGTAAAGAATGAGCAGTAGCATATAAGGAGCAAAGAGAGGAAAGATGCTTCTACTTCCACCTATTTCCCCTTGTCCTTGCACTGCTCTGGTACCTCTAGAAAGTCCTTGTGACCACAGGCATATCTACACTTTTTCACTTGCACTTTTCAAAAAAATATCTCTGAAGGACATAAAATTATGTTCTTATTTATACTGCCTCGGGATCTGTGCTTCTATTTGTCTTCTCATTTTCTTACCATTAACATCACCAGCAGACCATTACTAGCAGAATCTCAGTTACCATATTATTTTTCAGAGACCAACATGCATGATAGCAAAATTCACATATTCTCAGACTTTTCTATTGAGAAACCAGCTCATTGTCAAAAGGAATTAGTGTGGTCAAAACCAAATTAGGACTAAAACGAAAAGATGGTAAGTTAATAACAAGTTTCAGTACAGTTTATTACTGGAGAGTGGATACAAGCGTAAAGGGACCTCAGATATGACCCAGCATGGTAATTCCCATGTCAAGCACAACCACTCATAGTCAGTACAGAGGAAGATTCATTTCTACAAGAGGAATGAAAGGACACACAGCAAGAGTAATTTCTAAACCAAGACCAGGGACATGATCACTTTAATGGTGAATTTTCAAGAATAAGAAGGAAAGAAAAAAAAAACATCAGTCCTAATGAATATGAATGGACTGCTATACTATCTGGGAACAGGACACCTATTTTTCCAAATATGAGATCCTTTAGAAAATCTTGATGACAGGACTGCATGGAGTGAGAAAAAAAAAAAAAAAAAAAAAAAAAAAAAGCACATTTGCAAGCATTAAGTTTTTTATAGTGGGTAAGAGATAAAAATAATTTGTACCTTTTGAGTCAAGTGGGAAAGTTTAACCATGGAATCATCAGTTATACAGATCAGATGTGCTTTCTTGCTCCAGTGAAGTCAATGGGAATTTTGCCATAGATTTCAGTAAGAGCAGAAATGGATCAAGAGCTGGTTTGTGATATTCCAGTTACATTTTATTTTCAATTAGCTGAATGAAGAAAAATCTTTTCATTTTCTTGCATTTAACATTCAAAAGGAAAAAAAAAAAAAAAAAAGGCATTTGATTTAAGGAAAGCAGAAATATTTTAAGGAAAGCAGAAACACAGAACCCCAGATTCTTAGCTATCTCAGCAAAAACATGCATTTGAGCTCCTTAGAGTAGGAGTAATCTCTGTGTTTAGCTAATAGTGGACTGCTCTGAACCAAGTGAGAGGTGTACATAAATTTTGACAGATTCAATCAAGCACAAAAATTCAACAGAAAGCGGTAACTGTCCCTCACTTCTCCCCAGTAAAGTGGCAGAGAGATTAGTATATGATCTCACAACAGATGACCTCTGTAAATTTCAGAGATCCTTTCCTGGTTGAGTTCAAGATCAGAATGTGCTTCCAGGGCAGAAAAATCTAACACAACACATTTCTCATCTGATGCTGTTAAAGCTTTCATTAAATGCAACAATGGCTAAACATCATAGTTTTGATATTTGCATATGACTATGTACTTGGCATCACTGGAGGTTTTTAGCAATGGCTTAGATAGTAACAATGCCAATAGCAATGACAGCTATAACCAGAAAAGGGAAATAGACTAAATTATTTCTTAAGGTCCCTCCTATCACTATTTTCTCTTATGCTGTAAACTTCTTGAAACCACTCAACCCTCTTTCCACTGGACTTATATTTTTGCTACTCTAGTGCCCTGACAAATTAGTTCTAATATTAACTTGATTGGGCTAATATGTTCTTTCAGTCCCCTGTATTAAATGAACCCGGTTTTAGGTTTTGAGTGTGCAAGGAATTTGGAATATGCCCCATAAACAACCTGATCAACACTACTTACTACTTCAATATTTAGTCTTAGTCAGTAGGATCCAGATCCTGCTTTCAGATGTTCATGCTCAAGACCCTCAGGACAATGGGATTACATCAAAGGGTAGGATATGACTGCTGGAGAATATGTTCCCTTGATCTTTAAATGTATCTCTGTATTAAGAGGAACAGTACCATGGAACATCATAGGGTTAGAATGGAATGGAATGGAATGGAATGGAATGGAATGGAATCATTAAGGTTGGAAAAGACCTTCAAGATCATCAAGTTCAACCTTCAGCCTGACCTACTGATTAGGATTACTGATACTGATACTGATTAAGTGATGGGATTAGTCCCATCACTTAACCACTTCCCTTTGTGACACTGGATGTTCGTTCTGAACACAGCTGAGCATTAAAACTGAAATTCTACCACTTGAAAAATATTGAAATCAGCTTCTGGCAGGAATCAAAATTTGAAGTTGTAAGTTACTTTTATAGCAAAGCACTGTGAGTCAGAAATGACTGAACATCTGCTGTTTTACAGCAGATTCCTACAGAGATGTGTTTGTGTCAGGTCAGCCCTCTGTCCCAAACAGGGGCTTTGTCATTCTCTTCTGGAACCTAAACTCTTCTTCACCAGCAGTGACATCTGCCAGGACTCCAGCATCTATCCTGCTCCAGCCTGCAAGTAAGAAACACAGACTAGCCAGAGCACCTGGCACATGCAAGGGAGAAGAGCTGCCAGTAGTCTCTTTGAACACCAGGTCCCTTAATACAATGCATCAAAATTGGGACCTGTAGATTAATGTCATGTTGACTTCAGACAACTTGTTTTCTTACTTTTTTTTCTTTTAAAGATGCCTTTACCTGTGTTTTTGGGGGTGCAGGAGTAAAATTAACACTTATAAATGGTTTCTCTGTAGAAACTGTTTCTCTGTTTCTCTGTAAAGCTAATAAAAACAATATAAAGGAAAATGCCTTGAGAGCTCTACTTCCAGACTTGAGTGTCTTTTCAATTACAAAGGCACGTTAGAGATTGACTTCAGATGGAATAGAACAATCGTTAATGAAAAGAAACAGGAACTTGAAAGTTTTCATGCCTTTTTTAAGTTGCTCTGTGACATAAAAAGCTGAAAATCTCAAAGAAAACCTTCTTTCAGGGATCTGCTCTTTTTTTCTGGAACCAAACTATCAAAACAGTACCTCCCATACTATTTTGCTTGCATGCCTGAGTGTGCTGGAGCTGAATTGTTCAAAGTTGTATGATACTGTTCAGAACAGCAGAGCTAGAAGCTGAGATACCTCTATTTTTCTTTAAAAATAAGCAACACTTTCCTATTAAAAAGTCTTGTGACATCAGTATCTTAAGCTGAGACAAAAATAGACCTCAATGGGACAGAGCTAAATGGGTGTAAAGATCGCAGAATCATACTAAGTTTTGGATTGGAAGGCATCTAATTCCAACCCCCTTGTCACAGGGAGGGACATTTTCCACTAGACCAGGTTGCTCAAACACACCCAGCATGATCTGACAGAAACACAGAATCATCTAGGTTGGAAGAGACCTCCATGATCACCTAGTCCAGCCTGTGACCTAACAATAAGCAGTCCTCCACTAAACCATATCACTAAGCTCTACATCTAAACATCTTTTGAAGACCTCCAGGGATGGTCAACCACTTCCCAGGCAGCCTATTCCAAGGCCTCATAACCCTTTTGGTAAAGAAGTTCTTCCTAATATCCAATCTAAAACTCCCCTGGCACAACTTAAGCCCATTCTCCCTCGTCCTGTCACCAGGCACATGGGAGAACAGACCAATCCCCACCTCGCTATAGCCTCCTTTAAGGTATCTGTAGAGAGCGATAAGGTCGCCCCTGAGCCTCCTCTTCTCCAGGCTGAACAATCCCAGCTCCCTCAGCTGCTCCTCATAAGACTTGTTCTCCAGAGCCTTCACCAGCTTCATTGCCCTTCTCTGGACTTGCTCAAGCACCTCGATGTCCTTCTTGTAGCGAGGGGCCCAAAACTGAACATAGTACTCGAGGTGCGGCCTCACCAGAGCCGAGTACAGGGGGACAATCACTTCCCTAGCCCTGCTGGCCACACTGTGTCTGAGACAAGCCAGGATGCTGTTGGCCTTCTTGGCCACCTCAGCACACTGCTGGCTCATATTCAGCCACATATCAACCAATACTCCCAGGTCCTTCTCTGCCTGGCAGCTTTCCAGCCACTCCTCTCCCAGCCTGTAGCTCTGCTTGGGGTTATTGTGCCCCATGTATAGGACCTGGCACTTGGCCTTGTTGGACCTCATACAGTTCGCCTCAACCCATTGGTCCAGCCTATCCAGATTGTCCTGCAGAGCCTTCCGACCCTTGAGCAGATCGATACACACATCTTAGACACCTCCAGGGATGGGGCATCTACAGCTTCTCTGGGCAACCTGCTCCAGTGTCTCACCAACTTCACAGTGAGGAATTTCTTCTGAAATCAATGCCATCCTTTATAATGACCTACACTCAAAAGACTAATTCATAGTCCTGTCCTTCCACTAGATAATTGACAATATTTCTTCAGATCCAAAAATTTGGATCTTGGGTCTTTAGATCTTTGGAGGAGCTTACTGACTTGTTCTGACATGCTTTGTTTATGCTTCATACATCAGAAATCAACAATACAGTCCTGGAACAAGAAGAAAATAAACAGCCTTCTTAATCACTTCCTGTTCCCTATATGTAAGAAGTACTAACAGACCTTGAGCACTGAATCACTGGCCAGCTATGTTAACAACAAAGCTTTGATCCCCTTAAACGGCATAACTGGAGAGGTCTAAGCCAGTCCTCCACCAGAGACAACTGCATGCTGAACTTTACAACATGATTGAAGCACAGGATGTACTTGCTAGTGCTGAGCATGCACATCACAGGAGTTTAAACTTCTCAGGCAAATACTTCTTATGCTCTTCCTCACTGGGGAAGAATCAGTTTATTATTATATAGAAAATGTTTCATGAGTTTCAGCTGGCATTTATAATTTTAAAAATAATTTATATTTAAATGAAGGGCTAAATATTTGCAAAATAGTTTCTTCCAAAGGACTGCAAACAGGTAATCACCTCAAAATAATGATTTTAACACTTCAAAGACTTTAAGACTTTGAAGAGCTCTTGCTGGTCTTATATTCAGCATGCTGGAATTTCAGCTCAGTGGAAACATCAGAGGAATCTACGTAGGATTTCTGGACTGGTTTTCCTGTCAAGACAGCTAAAAGTCATTTCTGCATGATATATTAATGAATCAGTAAAGATCAAGATAAGCATATCCTAGGAAAAGAGCCGTAAGTGGAAATTTTTCTTTCCAATATTTGCAGTTTCAGTGCTGAAAATACCTTTACTCAGTCCAACTTGTTCTCAGAGACCTGCACTAGAAACAGACAGCAGAATATATTTGTCCCTCCCAGATTTAGCACTGCTGCTCTACGCTTTTTTTTTTTTTTTTTTTTTTTTTTTTCCTTCTAATGAAGCAAGGGATATATTTATAATGGAGTGCCTCACCCCGGAGTCCTATTCAGCTGACTTGGTAACAGAGGCCATAAGACTTAGGAGGTGGCAGACAAAGAATATGTACACAAATCAGTTTTTCCACAGAAAGGTCATCTGATTTGGCTACACTTTATTTTCTTCTGCTGCTGTTTCCTCTTCTACATCTTCCTGAAATTATTGTATTTACAAATAAGAGAGAGAAATCTCTTTCCAATCCATAAATTATCATTCTGCTGGATTAAGGGGGTCAGAAACCCAGCCAGGACATTAATACCTCCCTCCTCACACAAACTAAATTACAGCCTTCAGACAAAACAGCATGTTGTAAGGCTGAACCTCTTTCTAAATGCTCCAGTACACAGAGTAGGCCTGCCTGCTCACTCTAAGCCATTATGGATGGCAGGTGACATCTGAACACCTTTGAGGTACTATCCACTATTCTTCTACATGTAAATGGACAGCAATTCTGCCTTGACCTTATGGAAACCATACAAAGATGGTTGGGGTTGCAGAAAGAATGCTGTAGATCCTCCTTCATTCCCAAACTATATGCCTAGCTGTGCAAAAGGCTTATAAATGCTTAGACAGAGTTTTACTAAGCATTATGTCTCTTTTACATTGGTCCATCTCTTTAAAGATGTACCTTTTCTCCCGCTTTCTCATCCATGGAATTTTTATTGGTATCTATAAATATGAGGAAAGTTTACCTGAAATAAATGCTCCTATGGCAGTAAAAGAAATATTAATTTATATTTGAGCTTGAGCCAAAGTCAGTCATGCACACCATTCTCTAGTACATTGTTTTCTTACTAGATTAAGAGTAATTGGTGTAGCAAAGTGAGCAGACGCCACTGCTGTGCCAGGGAAAAAGAGTATAGGTATCCTCTAACCTTCAGAAAATGTCTTAGCAAAGTCCAACATATCTGTCTCCAGCTATCTTTTACGCCACTTTGACCCAGTATTCTTTTCTGGCAAATCACTAGCTGGTTCAAAAAGCATGTCTTAGCTGTTACTTGTTACATTTTATAACACTTTACAGCTAAGCTAGGAAGTTCATTCTTACTACAAACTTGTTCCCTAAAATGTATTTCAAATATGCTTTAAAAATATTTGAGCCAAAATTATATGCTGGGGGACACTGATAAATTAACCTGTCTTTTCCCATTCTGTTCCAGTTCTGGCCTGACTTTCAAATTTTCTAAATCTTTTTAAGTTCAACTACACAAGCTGAAAGAGTATATATACCAGGTGTCTGCCAAGACCTGATAATTTCCTTTAAATAGAATGAAAATGTTTTGTCAAAAGATTACTCTAATTTATAAGAGCAGGACTAGGGAATATATTGTTTTCCCAAAGTTAAAAAATGCTAGCAACATACCCCTGAGAAACTTTGACATCCCCCTTAAACTGGATAAAAACTTAATATGTTGTGGGGTGTACGGACATCAGAAGTAAGGGCAGATAACAGAAATACTGTTTCATAGTCCTGAAGGCACCCAAGATGAAGCAAGGGCTTCTCACAACTGCTGCTGAAGAGCCAGACCAAACTGTAAGCATAGAGATTAGACTGAGGATCTGTAAGAATGTCAACAGGTTCTTCTTACACTCCAAGAGATCAGTAAAACTGTTTCTTCCAGATGGAAAATGGCCAAAGAGAACAGGGAATAAATACAGCTGATAAAATTAAAGCCTTTTAAAACACTTACCAGTGCTTCCATGCTATTTTTCCTACTTTTTATGAATCATAAATGCAAAATTCAGAAAAAGCAAAAAGTGACTTGGGTTGGAGCAGGCCAGTGCTTGTAATGCAGGCCTGAATGCATGACTGCTAATGCTGTACTGGGGCAGCATCTCTTTATTACCTGTGACTTTTTGGATCTGTTTACTTCTGTGAAATCAATGCTCTGATACTGTGTAAGAAAATATTATGTGACACTGTAATTAAAAGCTATGTAACAATGCATGTGAAATAGAGAAAGGAATCAAACTCTAGTGGAAACTGGAGAATCATTATGCAACCCTAACAAAAGTATTACAGGTTTTGATTACACAGGTAGGTTGAGATTTCACAGTTATAATTGACAATTTGGAAGTATGGTTTTCATTTGGAAGTATGGCATTTGAATGTGTGCATGTGCATTTGTGTATACGTGCATACATACATACAAATTCACACCGCTCTGTTTTATTAATTGAATCTGTAGAAACTACAGTTTTTCCTGTTAGTGATGAACACACACACACTTCCTTTATCAGCTTACATAACGTATTAACAGCACTAAGAACAGATCTTTTAACCTAGGTCCACCCTTGAAATCTATATGCTTTGTGACACAATAGTCTTTCAATTAATTCTTATTCCCTTGCCTCATCTAATCAGAGCCTGAATTCATTCCTGGATAAGCTTGTTGCACTAAATTATTATTTATTTATTTATTTTTGTGAGGAATCTGCTCTGTGATGGCCAGCTATTTAATGGCATCCTGCAAGATGATTTGGATTCACAGATTCCTGACTGCACCCTGATCACATGCCTACCTTTACAACACTACTTCCATAGAACAACAATAGATGCATCTCTCTACTAACTTACTGTGTCCTTCATGTGTCTTTATTTTAAAAGCTCTTATTCTTTTCTTTGGTGAAGCAACACTTTGCTATGATGATAGGGAGAGGAGAGGAGAGGAGAGGAGAGGAGAGGAGAGGAGAGGAGAGGAGAGGAGAGGAGAGGAGAGGAGAGGAGAGGAGAGGAGAGGAGAGGAGAGGAGAGGAGAGGAGAGGAGAGGAGAGGAGAGGAGAGGAGAGGAGAGGAGAGGAGAGGAGAGGAGAGGAGAGGAGAGGAGAGGAGAGGAGAGGAGAGGAGAGGAGAGGAGAGGAGAGGAGAGGAGAGGAGAGGAGAGGAGAGGAGAGGATTACCTGTTTTCAGCATAAGCAGAACTATTTAAAAAACTGATAATATCATTGTTAAGCACACACTTCCTTTTCTCACCAGACCAACTGATGGACTTCTGTAAGGCTTTTGACATGGTCCCACATGACATCCTGATTTCTAAATTGGAAAGATGTGGATTTGAAGCGTAGTCTATCCAGTGGATAAGGAATTGGCTCAATGTCTCCATGCAGAGAGTTGTGGTCAATGGCTCTATGTCCAGGTAGAGGCCAGTGATGAGTGATATCCCTCAGGAGTCTGTCTTGAGACTGGTGCTTTTTAAAATTTTAATCAATGACATAGACAATTGGATTGAGTGCACCTCAGCAAGTTTGCACGTGACATCAAGCTACATGGTGCAGTTGATACCAAAGAAGGAAGAGATGCTATTCAAAGGGGCCTAGATAGGCTGGAGAAGTGAGCCCATGTGAACCAAATGAAGTTCAAGAAGTCCAAGTGCAAGGTGCTGCACCTGGGTCAGGGCAATCCCAGACATGAGCACAGACTGGGAGAAGAACTCATTGAGAGCAGCCATGTGGAGAGAGACTTGGGGTTTCTGGCAGATGAAAGGCTCAGCATGAGCCAGCAGTGTGTGCTTGCAGCTCAGAAGGCAAACTGCATCCTCAGCCACATCAACAGCAGGTCAAGGGAGGTGACAGTCTCCCTCTACTCTGCCCTTGTGAAGCCCCACCTGGAGCAATGCATCCAGGTTTGGGTCCCCCAACACAAGAAAGATGTGGACCTGTTAGAATGAGCCCAGACAAGGGCTACAAAAGATGATCAGAGGGTTGGAGCACTCTCATATGAAGAAAGACTGAGGGAGATGGGGATGTTCAGGCTGGAGAAGAGAAGGCTCCAGGGAGACCTCATTGTGGCTTTTCAGTACTTAAATGGGTCTTATAAAAAGGATGGGGAAGGACTCTTCACTTGGATAGATAATGATAGAACAAGGGGGAATGGTTTTAAACTAAAAGAGGATAGATTTAGATTAGAGATTAGGAAGAAATCCTTTACTATGACGGTGGTGAGGCACTGGAACATGGTGCCAAGAAATATTGTGGATGCCCCTTCCATTCCTGGAGGTGTTCAAGGCCAGGTTGGACAAGGCCCTGGGCAACATGATTTAGTTGGTGGCATCCCTGCCTACGGCAGCGGAGTTGGAATTAGGTGATCTTTAAGGTCCTTTTCAACCCAAGCCATTCTATGATTCTATGTAGTACAGCTGTAGTTAGTTTAGGCTAAGCCTAAAGAAGAATCTGATAAATATGCTCAACAAAAGAAAAAAAAAATCTTAAAACTGTTTTTGCAAGACTGTGCTTCTTTATGCAGGTTACACACACACACATAATTTATTCTTTTTGAGGAAATTGCCTAGAATTCCATAGAGGGTTGAGGAGCAGTGATCGTCAACCCACTCACAACCTCTGCCTTACTCAGAATATATGGACTCTCTGAGCATATATAGTCTCTCTGAGCAGTTCTCCGGGGGAAAACAAAACAAAACAAAACAAAAACTAGCTTTGACTGAATC
Organism: Aythya ferina; assembly: GCF_964211825.1. Classification (NCBI taxonomy): domain Eukaryota; kingdom Metazoa; phylum Chordata; class Aves; order Anseriformes; family Anatidae; genus Aythya; species Aythya ferina. Next base: position 29,558,644 of record NC_140299.1, read on the forward strand.
TAATATTTTCTCACTGTGGAGAGGAACACAGCACAGAAATCTGGGATGAGGCAAAGGGCATAATTTTTCTTAATTGTGCACTGTGTATTTCTACAAAGAGAACTATTCCTGAAATCTGGCAACATTTCCATATATGAAAAATGTGGAATGTGTTTCTAATGGATGGAAAACAGAAGACTGTGCAACGAGCATGGTTGTAATATATGCAGGTTGCAGATACAGTAATGACTTTGCAGTTAATGCCACCCTAATAGACAATGTCTTTTGAGAAAGATGGCAGTTCATATGTCTAAAAACAGCATTATGACTGACACATTAGCCACAGCAGCATTTCTTCTCATTGGTCCTCCTTCTTCAAGTCCAGCAAAAATATAGAGGATACCAGGCCTTCTGCTGAAATCAGAGACTGTTTTCAAGTACTTTGTAATTTAGCCCACAGACAATTCACAATCAGGCCCTCCTCTCTCTTAAAAAAAAAAAAAAAAAAAAGCAAGAAAACATCACTCCATGAAAATAAACTCGCATGATGTAATTCAATCTCTTTGTAAGGTTCCTACCTTGCCAAATGCAAGCTGCCCCATATGACCTTAAATAATTTTAAACATGGTTTATAATACAGAGGAAGAGTGGAAATCCTTCCTGAGTCTCTCAATAAAGTGAAAGAATTTTACATTATAAGTACTGAAGGCTTTCTATGCTTTACAAAAATAAACCTCTCAATCAGGCTCATAAAGATATGAGAATACTAGTAATATTATAGCACAGTCCAACTTGATGAAGCCAGAGACTTCAAAGGGTGCAAGGCAAAGATTGGTACAGCTTTTAGAGTAGGACAGTCTTTATTATCATTATTATTTATTAGAACATCATTGGTACTGTGATTGCTTGCATAAGCTCTCTTGCAATTTAGTGAGATGAAACAAGTGCCTAATGGTACAAGGACACCCTCAACGAACACAAAGAGATATTAAGACAGGCAAATCCAGCATGCTTCGTCTACAGATCCAAGTACACAAAGCAAAGGATGTAGAAAAACAAAACAAAACAAAACAAAAAAGCTACACATGCAAATAAAACCACAAATGGAAGTACAATGGATATACACTGTGGGAAAAAGCAGGAAAAATACATACAGCTTTAAAGATAATCTTTACTGCTCTCAGGAATGAGTTGGTTCATAACAACATAATGACCAAACTAGCACTTTCAAAACAAAAACTGATGTTGAGCATCCATCTGGGGATATTTGAAGCCCAGATTTCAAAGTGCTGAAAAGAAGTAAGTCTAAGGCAGGCATAGCATGACAAGCAAAACAAACAAACAAACAAAAATCAAGCCAAATTATCTACAGCTGAGAACACAAATCTGAAGCAATTTTGAGATATTTCCGGTGGAGTCTCCATTTTTCTACTACTTAAATACCCAAGGAAGTGAATTATTAGAGCTCCAGTAAGGACTATATTAAGTGGAATAGAGTAGCATTCAGAAGCAACTGCCCAATTTTAAAATGAAAGTTCCTAAGGAAAATGTTGCTACTAATCCCATTCTTGCAGAAAAGTATTGGACTCACTTTACCAGTTGTTATTACGATGATCGTTATACTATGATTTCTACAGAAAAATTAAAGAAACTAGACAATGCTATGTCAAAAATGAGAAATGAATAAGCATGGAAAAACAAGTATTTAAAATCTTTTTGTGTGTGTATGTGTGTCTGTGTGTGCAGGCTTAAATATGAATGATAAAAATGTATTGGGCCTAGTATACAGAACACAGAAGTTCCTCTAGTACAATTCCAGGAGGATGCCTAGGGCAAGGAGGTCGACTCCACGCCTCAGGACTGCCTCCATCAAGAAAGACAGGAGGGTTATTGTTGTTGGAGACTCTATTCTTAGGGGAACAGAGGGCCCTATTTGTCGGCCTGACCCTACCCATAGGGAAGTCTGCTGCCTCCCTGGGGCCAGGGTCAGGGACATTGCCAGGAAGCTTCCCAGCCTGGTACACCCCTCTGATTATTATCCTCTTTTGATAGTCCAGGCGGGCAGTGACAACATTGAAGAGAGAAGCCTGAAGGCTATCAAACGAGACTTTAGGGGGCTGGGACGGTTAGTGGATGGAGCGGGAGTGCAGGTGGTGTTTTCATCCATCCCTATGGTGGCAGGGACGGGTACAGAGAGGACACGGAAAGCCCACCTGTTAAACACGTGGTTCCGGGACTGGTGCCAACGCAGAAATCTTGGGTTTTTCGACCATGGGGCACTTTACTCAGCACCTGGCCTGATGGCCGCAGACGGGTCCCTATCTTTTAGGGGAAAAAGGATCCTGGGCCAGGAGCTGGCAGGGCTCATTGAGAGGGCTTTAAAATAGGTAGGAAGGGGGATGGGGCTGAAGCAAGGATTGTTGGGGCTGTGCCAGGGGGAACAATGGCAAGGCTGGGGGATAAGGCAATGGCCCAGCTGAAGTGCATCTACACCAATGCACGCAGCATGGGTAACAAACAGGAGGAGCTGGAAGCCATCGTGCAGCAGGCAGGCTACGACTTGGTTGCCATCATGGAGACGTGGTGGGACCAGTCTCATGACTGGAGTGCTGCAATGCCTGGCTATAAGCTCTTCAGAAGGGCCAGGCAGCACAGAAGGGGTGGTGGTGTGGCTCTCTATATTAGAGAGTCTTTCGAGGTTGTAGAACTCGAGGCTGGGAATGACAAGGTCGAGTCCCTTTGGGTTAGGATCGGCGGGGACAACAAGGCTAGTGTCCTGGTTGGGGTCTGGTATAGACTGCCGAACCAGGATGAGGAGATGGATGAGGAGTTCTACAGGCAACTGACAGAAGTTGCGAAATCTTCAGCACTTGTTCTCGTGGGGGACTTCAACTTCCCTGACATATCCTGGAAGCACAACACAGCCCAGAGAAAGCAGTCTAGGAGGTTTCTGGAGAGTGTGGAAGATAGCTTCCTGACGCAGCTGGTTAGTGAACCTACCAGGGATGGTGCCCCGCTAGACCTTCTCTTCACAAACAGAGAAGGACTGGTGGAGGATGTGATTGTCGGGAGCTGTCTTGGGCAGGGTGACCATGAAATGGTGGAGTTCACTATTCTTGGCGAGGCCAGGAAGGGGACCAGTAAAACAGCTGTATTGGACTTTCGGAGGGCTGACTTTGAGCTGCTCGGGACACTGGTTGGTGGAGTCCCTTGGGAGGCGGTTCTGAAGGGCAGAGGGGTCCAGGAAGGCTGGGCGCTCTTCAAGAGGGAAGTCTTAATGGCACAGGAACGGTCTGTCCCCACGTGCCCAAAGACGAGCTGGCGGGGAAGAAGACCAGCCTGGCTCAACAGAGAACTGTGGCTTGATCTTAGGAGGAAAAAGAGGGTTTATAATCTTTGAAAAAGTGGGCAGGCCACTAGGGAGGACTATAAGGATGTAGCGAGGCTGTGCAGGGACAAAATTAGGAAGGCCAAAGCTCATCTGGAGCTCAATCTGGCTACTGCCGTTAAAGATAACAAAAAACGTTTTTATAAATACATCAACACAAAAAGGAGGACTAAGGAGAATCTCCATCCTTTACTAGATGTGGGGGGAAACTTAGTTACAAGAGATGAGGAAAAGGCTGAGGTGCTCAATGCCTTCTTTGCCTCAGTCTATAGCGGCAATACCTGTTGTTCTCTGGATACCCAGTACCCTGAGCTGGTGGAAGGGGATGGGGAGCAGGATGTTGCCCTCACTATCCACAAAGAACTGGTTGGTGACCTGCTACAACACTTGGATGTGAACAAGTTGATGGGGCCGGATGGGATCCACCCAAGGGTACTGAGAGAACTGGCAGAGGAGCTGGCCAAGCCACTGTCCATCATTTATCAGCAGTCCTGGCTATTGGAGGAGGTCCCAGTACTGGCGGCTAGCAAACGTGACGCCCATCTACAAGAAGGGCCGGAGGGCAGACCGGGGAAACTACAGGCCTGTCAGTTTGACCTCAGTACCAGGGAAGCTCATGGAGCAGATCCTCTTGAGAGTCATCACGCAGCACTTGCAGGGCAAGCAGGTGATCAGGCCCAGTCAGCATGGGTTTATGAAAGGTCCTGCTTGACTAACCTGATCTCCTTCTGTGACAAAGTGACACGCTGGGTGGACGTGGGAAAGGCTGTGGATGTGGTCTACCTTGACTTCAGTAAGGCTTTTGACACCGTCTCCCACAGCATTCTCCTCAAGAAACTGGCTGCTCTTGACTTGGACTGGTGCACGCTTCATTGGGTTAGAAACTGGCTGGATAGCCGGGCCCAAAGAGTCGTGGTAAATGGAGTCAAGTCCAGTTGGAGGCCAGTCACTAGTGGCGTTCCCCAGGGCTCGGTGCTGGGGCCGGTCCTCTTTAATATCTTCATCGATGATCTGGACGAGGGCATTGAGTGCACCTTCAGTAAGTTTGCAGATGACACCAAGCTATGCACGTTTGTCGATCTGCTCGAGGGTAGGAAAGCTCTGCAGGAGGATCTGGATAGGCTACACCGATGGGCTGAGGCCAACTCTATGAAGTTCAACAAGGCCAAGTGCATGGTCCTGCACCTGGGGCACAATAACCCCAAGCAGAGCTACAGGCTGGGAGATGAGTGGTTGGAGAGCTGCCAGGCAGAGAAGAACCTGGGAGTGATGGTGGATAGTCAGTTGAATATGAGCCAGCAGTGTGCTCAGGTGGCCAAGAAGGCCAATGGCATCCTGGCTTGTATCAGAAACAGTGTGACCAGCAGGGCTAGGGAGGTGATCGTCCCCCTGTACTCGGCTCTGGTGAGGCCGCACCTCGAGTACTATGTTCAGTTTTGGGCCCCTCGCTACAAGAAGGACATCGAGGTGCTTGAGCGGGTCCAGAGAAGGGCGACGAAGCTGGTGAGGGGTCTGGAGAACAAGTCCTACGAGGAGCGGCTGAGGGAGCTGGGCTTGTTCAGCCTGGAGAAGAGGAGGCTCAGGGGCGACCTTATCGCTCTTTACAGATACCTTAAAGGAGGCTGTAGTGAGGTGGGGGTTGGCCTGTTCTCCCACGTGCCTGGTGACAGGACGAGGGGGAATTGGCTAAAGTTGCCCCAGGGAAGTTTTAGGTTGGATCTTAGGAAGAACTTCTTTACCGAAAGGGCTGTTAGGCATTGGAACAGGCTGCCCAGGGAAGTGGTGGAGTCACCATCCCTGGAAGTCTTTAAAAGACGTTTAGATGTATAGCTTAGGGATATGGTTTAGTGGGGACTGTTAGCGTTAGGTCAGAGGTTGGACTCGATGATCTTGAGGTCTCTTCCAACCTAGAAATTCTGTGATTCTGTGATTCTGTGAATTCCAATAATCCCACTGAAAGCAATGAGACTAGACCTGTGATAAAACAAAGGAAATCAGATAAGTAGAATTGGTCCCTTAGGATGCAGAGATAAAATCTAAGAAAGTGAAATACAACAAAATTAAACCATAACAAAATATATGTTAATATATACTAATATACACCTTGTAATAATACACTATAACAATGCAAAGGTAAATGTACGTAGTTCATACATCTTAGTAAATATACATACATATGTTCAGTGAGTCTGGCCTCTCATCAAGAAAACAACAAAGGAAAAAGTAATACCAGTTTGCCTGCAGTGAAGGAGCTGAAGGGACATATTTTTCAGTTTTTTAAATCTTGTTTAAGCTTGTATTCCTTTAATTTACTCTTCATCAGCTTTTATTGCCACCTTCTTACGGAACACAACATTTGTCTGCTGAAGCCTACTGGATGCATGAAAATGTGAAAAACGAATTGAGGTGTCAATATATGCAATGGCAGATAACCAGCTGAACCCATAGCCTAGAGAAACAGAAGGGCTACCAATTCATAGACTCCACACTGATAGCCTCAGTGACTGGATTCTGAAATTGACTTGTCATCCTGCAGCAGACCTGCCAAACTCATAAAGCATTTACTGATAAAGTAAATGCAGCATGCAGCTAAAGAATCTTCAGAATGCCAGCACTATTGCTATTACCTGAAAGGCATCTTCAAAGAGAAAGAAAGAGAGGGAGAGAGGGAGAAAGAGAGAGAAAGAGAGAGAAAGAGAGAGAAAGAGAGAGAAAGAGAGAGGGGGAAAAGAGGGGGAGAGAGGGGGAAAGAGGGGGAGACAGGGGGAGACAGGGGGAGAAAGGGAGACAGGGAGACAGAATTTCACAGAATTCACAGGATCACAGAATTGTAGGGGTTGGAAGGGACCTCAAGAGATCATTGGGTCCAACCCCCCTGCCAAAGCTTGTTCGCTACAGCAGGTTGCCCAGGTAAGTGTCCAGATGGGTCTTGAAAAAATAAAGATAAAATAAAAGAAAAACAATACTAATTACATACAATGGCTTCACAAGAAAAAATAGAGATACTAGCATATTTTTAGATTTCCAGTTTGCTACATTGGCCATTCAAAGCATTTCCTCATTCCACTAGCAGATAATATTAAACGTCAAAGAAGATAAAAGTCATTCTTTACACGTAAATGCCATGAAAGAGAATGATGTCATTTGTAAAGGTTTTCCAATAGGTAAGTGATGAGCAGGTGAGTCTGAAGAAGGCTGTAGTTTTTCAAAATAATTTAGAGAGGGAACTCCTGCAGTGTTACAGTGAAACAGTCTAGAAAAGATCTGTTCACAACAAGCCTTCTGTTACTGTTAAGTCTATGCCATAATGATTCCCTGGTTATGCATATGTGATTTTCCCAAGATTTTGAGGAAATTAGGACCAAGTATTCCAAACTGGGTATACTAATAATGATATCAATTGTTGTTGACTTACTCCCAACCAAAAAGTTTATCTCACTTCCTACATGTATTGAAGGAATAACATAGAAGAAAAAGGGTTCAGTACAATCAACCAGGCTGCCATGTAGCAGTAGTTCTATGTCTAGGATGGTATATGCATATTGTGCACTCTCAAGCTCAGAATGCATGCATGGTTGTTTGATTCTCAGGAACACATTGGTTTGCTCCAGCTGTTTCTATTGAATGTTCAGGTCCTGTCTCTTTCAGAACTCAGAAAAACTGCAATAATAAATTTCTAGCATCATACTCACAGCTGAAGTGGTACATAGTAGTAAACAGAAAAGCACTTTAAACAATGAATTGCAAAACTCCTCATAAAAAAAATAGCATCTACTCTATATTTATAGATTATTTTTTCCAATCAGGAAAAACCTAGGCAATGAGAAAAGAAACAAACAAACAAACAAACAAACAAACAAAAAGACTCATTCAAGTAGATGCTTCATTAATAGAAGAGTTCTTGAGTTCTTGCAAACTGCACCCTTAGGATAATTTCAGTAGTAACATCTGCATACAGATCTTCAGAACTTAACCTATTCTTTTAGACCATCATGTCTAATTTTTTTCTCCCACTTTATATGTCCATAAAACCCATGTTTTGAGATTTTCTGCCTTGCTTTGTCCAGGTTGTATTCTTTGTTGTTTGTTGCAGTTTGAGATTCCTCATAGTACAACAGCATCTGAAAACTAAGTGACCAACCTGCTAGTGAAAGAAACCTCACCTGGTATGTATCAGAATGTCCTCCTTAAGCTTCCTGTAAAAGCTGAAATAACAAGCCAGTAGAAAGGATTATAAACCCCTGATTATCCACATACTTATTCATAACAAAATACATAATGATTAGATTGTTATCTTTAACACACAGCCTCTTACAAAAATTACACAAATGATTCATTGGCTTGTCCTTGATATGACGTGACAGTAGAGCTGACTATAAGCTCTATTTCAGGGTCATACTGTCGACCTTCACATTCACAAAATCCCAGACTAGGCAATTCAGTGTTACAACTGTCACTATCCCTGATACTAAATTTTCATTCACAATGCAGATGGCTCTTTTATTTTCAAGAAACCACATCATTTCAATATGTAAATAACTGCCTTCAAAGTCAATAAGAATTTCTTTAGACTGATGTAGCTGGACTATTCCACAGATGCATTTGATGAACAGGACTTGCCTCACAGCAACATACCTTGTGAGGAATATACAATGCTGGGATTCCATTGATGTGATTCCTCCTTTGACAAAGAATATGTTTTACCTCTTCCTGCTGTTAGCTTGCATGAGAATATGAGAGATTACTGCTGCAGTCATACCTCTATGTGATCACCAGATCCAGAGAACTGTGGTCTGGGAGCTAGAGACACCTCTGTGAAAATTCTGAAGAAAACCTACCATTAAAAACTTGAAGTATAATATTCTGCTACACACTTGGTCCCAGGTTCTTCTATGCTCTTTAGCAGTTGAAAAGAGTACAAAATAAGGGGAAAATGCTAGCACAGAGGTCTCCTCACAAATTGGGTTGAGATACAGAGCCTGAGTTCAGTGTTCACTGAGGTGTGTATATATATATATATATATATACATGCATTTATATACACTTAAAGGAAAATTAGGATAAAGCTGTAAGCCTAGCAGCAAAGACCTTCTTGAACACTTCGCTGCTGCTGTCATGGAAAGGGTATGGCTTCTCCAGGATTCTGAACCGACAGCATTAACTCCAAGCAGCAGTGTGGGATCACTTTCATGCAGTTCTTTTGCTAGCACAGGACAAAATCAACTTCTCACTTGTTAAAATGTTTTTGTATTTCAGTCAATTGAAAACCTTATCATGCAAATTTGCTGAACTGCGATTAAGTTCTGATGCATGGAGGGACTTTATATCCTGTTGGATGAAGAATAACCTCCACTGTTACTTCCCTAAAGTGCTTTGCTTCTATAAAAGCTATTTTCAGAAACATTTGTTTGTTCTCACAGGACATTTCTGTCAGAACTGTGAAAATGTGCTTAACCTGCCATGAATAAACTTAATTATAAACCTTGCTGAAAGCACATGTTGAAGTCCTACTTCCCGCCAGTGACTACAAGTTTCTGTCTGGAAAAATTAGTTGCTTCAAGCCTAATAACATTTTCATGACAACATGGTATTATAAAACATGTATTTTAACTTTCCATAAAATAAAAAAGGTCATTTCTTATGTTCTCTTTTCTATTTTCTACTTTATAATTTAGTGATCTCTAGCTAAAAAAGTTCTTAGAAGCTAATTGCAGGTAGACTTAAGACCCAAGACAAAGTCTTGAGACTTCTCCTTCAGCTAGTGTAACTAATAAATAAACCAGAAATACTTGCCTGTTCAGTTACTAGAGCTAGCTGGACCTTTGGTGAGAAACAAACATCATCATCCTCATTTCACTGGTCTGAGAACTGAAGCAGGCATAAAAATGACTGAAATATTTCAAAGGTAGAAAAGAAGATTCTAAGGATGATAATTAAGTACTTTGTGGCTTGTGAACTAACATCAGCAATAAAAACCATGTGTTATACTGAAACAATGACCTTATCACAGTACAAACTACTTGCACAACTAGCATTAGAATATGGTCTCTTGTACACAAGGCAGCTGTGTGTAGATTTACTTACCATGCTGACTGAGCATTTACCTGGCTCTTCTGAGCTACACTGCATTCATTTATCCTCCTTGTTCCTATCAGGCTTTTTCTGCAGCTAAGACATTGAGACAGATGTTTGTCCATTTTGGGCTTAGCCTACACACATGGAAAATTGGCCCATCACTTCTGGTGCCACTGAATGAAAGTTCAATGGTTAGGTATCAAGTCTTAAAATAATACCACCTCCAAACCACAGAAAAAAAAAAAAAAATTAAATATCAGCTAATTCCTGACAGATACATTTGGTGATGTTCATGTTGTCCCCATTCAAGGAGGTCTGAAACTTGTCAGCCATCCCCTCACTGAAGTTTGTTGAGATATACTGCACATGGTGTCTGCTCTGTTCCTTCTGGGCTGATTCATCCAGATTTTCCTCCCCCAGCACTTTACAGAAATTCTTTCTCAGAAGACATTTCAAAGCATGGAGACAGGATACACAGAATGAAAACTGTAAGGGTCAGGTTTATCTCCCGTCAGCAATGCTTCACAATTTTGGGATGGTGGATAGAAAAGACCTCTCTTATGCTTCAAAAGTCTTTAGAAGAGGACAGAGGTCTTCTCCTAAGACAGAAAAGCTAATTTAATGTTCCCACTCATCAGTCTCCTTTGTTTCTGCCAAACATATTTCTGCCACTTCCAGAGCCACAGTCGTATTGCCCCAGTGGAAGGGTACTACTTGCTGAATACCAGTTGTCAGATTAACACATGGTCAAAAAAACACTTTTTATCCACAAATGTCAAAGAAAAATAAATCTGTTTCAGATCCTCAACTGTAATCAAACTCTGTGTTTCACAATCATGCATCCATATCATATTATATAAGAAGACTTTTATTAATTAATTTCCGACCCGAACTGCCAGGTAATGCTCTTTCACTGTTTTACCAATCCTTATAGACATACTTTGTTTCACGGTCTTTCTGAAAAAGGTAAACAAGTATGACTCAAAGACACAGTTACATTGTAACACATTATACTCCACCTATGTTTACCTTTAATTTTGAAGACCCACAGTAACTCCAGCATCAAACATAGTATTGAGTATACTGCAGGACCTAATTGTCGGAACACAGTGACATAATTTTTCCCAAATCTCCTAACTTTCTGTCTGTTGCATTTGGGCCCTTCCACGTATATAATCACCCAGACAACAAAAGCAATTCTGTATATTGAATTGCAATATGATTTTGCAGTGCAAGCTGGAATCTCAATACTGCTGGATTAATTCAGCATTATTTCTCTTCTTCTGCTTCCCTTTTTCTTTTTTTTTTTTTCTTTTTTTTTTTCTTTTTTTTTTTTTTTTTTCCCACCAAGATAGATAGGAGTAGAGTAGAGCAGAGTAGAGTAGAGTAGAACAGAACAGAACAGAACCAATTTGAATCAAATCGAATTGAACAAAATAGAATAGAGTAGAATAGTTCAGTTGGAAGGGACATTCAAAGATAATCTAGTCCAACTGGAGGACACTCAGCTGTAGTACTTAAAGGAGACGTATAAAAAGATGGAGAGCAACTTTCTCTTCAGTCAGATAATGATAGGACAGGGAGGAATGGTTTTAAACTAAAAGCAGTGATATTTAGATTAGATGTTAGGAGGAAATTCTTCACTCAGAGGGTGGCGAGATACTGGAACAGTGCCCAGAGAAGTTGTGGATGCCCCATCCGTAGAAGTGCTAAAGAACAGGCTGGATGAAGCCCTGGGCAACCTTATCTAGTGGGCAGCATCCGTGCCTATGACAGGGAGGTTGGAACTAGATGATCTTTAAGGTTTCTTCCAACTCAAGATGTTCTGTGATTCTATGAACTGCCTGACTACTTAAAAGCTAATCAAAATTTAAAGCTTGTTACTGAGGGCATTATCCAAATGTCTCTTTAACACTGGTAGACATGGGGCTTCAATCACATCTAGGAAGCCTGTTCCAGTGTTTGACCACTTTCAAAGTAAATAATTTTTTTTCCAGTTTGGAACCTCCCCTGCTGCAGCTTTGTTACTTTCCTGCGTGTCCTGTCATTGGTTACCAGGAAGCAGAGACCAGCACATCCCTCTCCCTTTCCCCAGGTCAGGAAGTTGCAGAGAGTGGTGAAGTTGCCTCTTACCTTCCCTCTCCAGACTAGATAATCCAAGTGTCCTCAACCTCTCCTCATAGGACATGCCCTGCGGCACTTCTACCAGCTTTGTTGCCCTCCTCTGAATGCTTTCAAGTAACTTAAAATCTTTTTTTATATTGTGGATATATCTTCATGTTCTGTCTGATTCCCCCACTTCTGTCATCAGTCAGGTCTTGTCTATCCAAACATCAGCGCCAGCTGCATATTTCCCTCCAATACTGCAGACCAAATTGCCTGACAGAAAAATAATATTATCACCCTTTCAAATACCCAACACCCAGCTTTGGTCACAGAAAAGAATGTAATTTTCCCCTTACATCTCTTGCCATTAACAACCTGGAGAACCAAAAGACAAATAACAGCTGCAAAATCATTGCAAGATGTAGGTTTTCTTATCCCCACCCCGTCCTCCTTCCAATTTGTTATTTTGATAACATTAAATAAGCTAGTATTTAGGGCATAAAAGCCAGTGCAAATGGCCCTTGCCATTTAGAGATTGCTATAATAACTACAATAATAACAATAACAACAATATTTTTTATGTAAGTAGTTGTTGCTGTTGTTGTTCCCTTCTTCTCTTTCCCCTTCCCCTATCCTTCCTACTTCCCTTTCCTCTTCTCCTTCTGTACAGGTTGGACTGACAACCAAAAGTGTCAAAACATGACACTAACTCTGAATGCCTTTCTCCATTTCAAACACTGGATCTTTTGTTCTATAAGTTAACCTGTTTTTTCAAACTTGCCCAACATTTTCTAAATTAGTTATCACCCTCTCATCCAATTCAATGTATTTCCAAGAGACTTGAGATTTAAAATCATTTTCTGAGTCATTCCTCAGAAAATGGTGATCCTGACTTAAAGATCATGAAATTCAATATATATATATATATATATATATATATATATAAAGGATGATTTCTGCTTGCCTTCAGAGCTTTTAGTTTATTGGTATCATGTTTTTAAACTTTTTCTTAACACTTTTTTTGGGCTAGAATCTTAGAGTACAATTGGATGCTAATATTCTAATGTGTTCAGGCAACTAAAAAAACTGAGGCTTAGACAAAGTCTCAAAGATTCTTAATCTTTTGATAAAGCTCCTGGTGAAAAATTGGCAATACAATGATAGTTTAACTCTGGCTAGAACAGATGTCAAGGGCAGTGAGCATTTACAAGTTCCTGAAAAAAGCAAAAGGTCATATAATGTATCTGTAATTCATTTTGGTGAGCTGCAGAACCAATAAATCTGAATGCCTTTCTCCACTTCAAACACCGGATCTTTTGTTCTATAAGTTAACCTATTTTCTCAAACTTGCCCAACATTTTCCAAATTAGTTATCACCCTCTCATCCATTTCAATGTGTTTCCAAGACACTTGAACTTTAAAATCATTTTCTTATTTGCTATCAGTATCTTCTATCAAAGAAGTGCTCTGCTTCATTATGTCATCATTAATCTTCAAATAGCATGTGGGTTAACAAAGACCTCCAATTCTATCAGTGCCATTTGTGAAGACTGGTAAAGAGAAACTGTCTGCAGGAATCAATAATTTTAGAGTTACATATATATTAGAGTAGCGACATGTATGATATATCACATAATGAGTCATTCTGCAGAATTGCTGGAGCAGCATTAGAATATTATCCCGTACTTCACCCTTTGTTCAGTCACCATATATTAATGCATACGCACTTCACACACCATAGAGATAAAATAGTATTACTCCCAACACGGCAGGGTAATTCATCTTTGTTTGGAGAACAATTTATTACACCACTAACAAAATGATATTTGTTTAACATACTTTTACTTTTTTTTTTCCAGAAGATAAGAGCTGAGTGCCAGTACAGTTAGGATTCTGCCTTCTCATGTGGTCCCTGAGGTCAGACGCCAGTGTTACTGTGAAGTGACTTTTGTGCTGAGGTGCCTCATACGTACTAGAATGCCAAAGAGCAATGTTAAATGATTTTTTTTTCCCTTTACAAGACTCAATAGCAAGTCATGTCTGCAAACACTAATGTCTGGTCATCTTCTCAAAGATTTTGGAAACATGTACTAGGCCCAGCTCAAATTCCTGTTACTTATTTGCTATCAGTAGTACACATTCCTAAGTCATCAAGTGGAAAATTATTGCAGAAATCAAAAGTTCAGCCTCCATCTCAGACAACAGATTCATTTGTCTTCTCTGTCTGATCCAGTCTTATTCACATCTGGAACTGCCCATCAGCTGAGGACAGCACCTTTATGAATTTCTATAAACATTTGAAATTTGTTTTCTGAAAACAATGTTGCCATTAATAGATCTCCATTGCACATAAACCTCATCCCTACCGTGCTGATATTATCTGCCAGGCATTTTTAAATGCTTTGGGGGAACTCAGAAGTATTTAATCAGCATACGAAGTGAATTAATTTCTTATTACTATCAGAGCTCCTTCTCACATGAGGATAAAACAGAATGTGATGAGAAATACATCTTGTTCATTTCCATCCTTAATTTACTATGTAACTAGAAAGGAAAATTACTTTCAGCCATGCTGGTCTAGCTCTTTTGACACACTTAATTGATGGAATCATTAAGAAAAAGGAAGAACTGTTTTGAAAATCATTACAAAACTTGAACCTGGAATTACATAGCTGCTTGCTCATGAGCACTTAACAGCTATCTCATAATACTATCTAGGCAAGTGAGAACTATTGCATTTTATAAAACCTATCTGTACTTGTTGACTTTCAGAGTACAGCTTTCCTCAACCCTATGTAAATAGCACATAGCTACTTTTTAAATCTCAATTTGTGAAACACATTTTCATGCCACCTTCTCACTCTGCATCCCTACCTTCTTACAACATAGAAGGTGTGCAGCCAGGCAAACATGTATGTACTGTGTGAATTGTTTGCAATTAAAACAAAAAAGAAAAGTTTCAAAGCATTTCTCATTGATAGAAATTCCTGTAATTATCACATGATGAGGGTCTTTTCCAGTTTTCATCAAAATCTTTGATAATATTCACAGAAAATATAAACAGAAAATAAAATAAAAGTGATCTGGAACATAGTGTTCCAGACCCAAGGTTCTAAAAGTGTAGCAGGTGCACTATTATCACACAATTTTAATATGTTTTCATCATTACTCATTTATGCTAGTCAGACATGGGTGAGTTCTTCTGAGGTCCCAGTGAAAAGTGGCTGATAAAACACTAACGTTTAGTTGAGATGGAATTAAACTTGGTTTTGGTAGAGAAAACATATTCTGTATTAGATGGCTATACACTGACACGTAGAAATTCCATCTTCAGTAGCCATCTTCCTCCCAGCTAGGACCCCATTGTCTCCAAAAATTTAAATAATCCCATTGCATTGGCATAGTGTTTTAGTTAATGAGCCCTCCTCTATTTGTTGATTTTAGGCCAAATCCCTGACATTTTAACTAAACAGAATTTATTTTGAGTAGTAACTGAAGTTACTCTCTCTGAAAGGCCTCACCATCTTCGATGGAGTCAACAGCTCCACCCAATTTCGTATCATCCATGAATGTATTCCAGAAATTTTTGGGTCCTTCACCTAAATTGTTTTTGAAAACTTTGAAGAGGACTGGTCCTAAAATGAAGCCCTGGGGACCCTCACTACTGACAGGTAGCCAGCCCGATGTAACCCCATTTACAAGAACCCTCTGGGCCTGACCCATCAGCCAATTGTTCACCTTATTAAATTGTTCAATCTTATTATGCTTTTATCTAACTGTATTTTGGTCATTTTGTCCAGAAGGATACCGTGAGAGCCAGTATTGAAAGCTTTATTGAAATTCAGAAAGATTACATTGACTGGTTTCATTTAGTCAACTTGCTGGGTGAGCTTGTTGTATAAGGAAATTAAGTTTGTTAGAGGTGACCTTCCCCTACTGAACTCATGTTGGCTCTGACCAATGACTGCATTGTCCTTTAGTTGTTTTTCAATAACTCACAGAATAATCTTCTCCATAATTTTACCAGGCACTGAAGTGAGACTGACAGGCCTGTAATTACTAGGATCTTCTTTCTTGCCCTTCTTGAAAATTGTGAGCACGTTTGCCAGCTTCTAGTCAACTGAGACCTGTCCAGATTCCCAAGACCATTGAAAAATAATTGAGAGAGGTCTTGCAATGACATCAGCCAGCTCTCTAAGTACTCTGGGATAAGTCCAATCAGGCTCCATGGACTGGTACACATTCAGGTGGAGCAAAAAGTTCCACACAAGTTCAGAGTTAACCGGGAGTTTATTATTCCTGCAGACATGGTCCTCCAAATCAGGGCAGCTGGGATACCAGAGACAATCACTAGTGTTAAAGACAGAGGTGAAGAACACATTAAACTTCTCTGCTTTGTCTATATCCCTGTTTGTGAGGTGACCATCCTCATCAAGTATTGGACTATCGGATCAATGTTTGCTCTGGTCCTCCTTTTTCATTAACATACTTAAAAAAAAAACATTTTTTATTGTCCCACAAACTTCTGGCCAGCTTCAACCCTAAATGAGTTTTGGCAGCCTGGATTCTCTCTCTACAAATGTGAGCAGCATCCCTGTAGTCCTCCCATGTCACCCAACCTTGCTTCCAGCAGCCATACGCTTTCTCTTTCCACCTAAGCTCTTGAAGAAGATCCCTGCTCAGCCAAGCCAGACTTTTTCCTCTCCTGCTTGACTTCTGATACTTGGGAATTGCCTGATCCTGTGCTCTTAGGAGGTGGTGCTTAAAAACTGACCAGCACTGATGGACCCCAATATCTTTAAAAGCAGTTTTCCAGGGAACCATACTAACTAGTTCCTTGAGCAGTCTGAAGTCAGCTCTCCCCAAATCCAGGGCTGAAGTTTTGGTGGCAGTTTTCCTCCTATCACCAAAGATTTTGAATTCAACTACCTCATGGTTGCTATGGCCAGGGCAGCCACTTATCACCACTTCACCCATCACCCTGATAAGGTTTAGTGTATGTTTGGAAAATATTAGAAAAAAATATGTAAATGGAAGATAAAGCAGCTACTGGCAATCTTGCTGGAAGTTATAAGTAGATAACATGGACCGCTCTGTGTATTCAGAACCAGCTACACCAATAGGAGATTTGGTACCTCAGATATAACCTGCACTGGATTAAACAAGTTCTCTGTGTGCAAAGATGGTAGTGCCATGAAACCTGTACCCTAAAAAAAAACAACCAACCAACCAAAAAAAAAAACCAACAGCTCTGGAGCAGCTCTGCCCCTGGCTACAGTCAAAGCATCTGTCAAAGAAGTCTTGTTTATCTACCTATTTTAAAGGTCAGCTCAGCACCAGAATTATTTTGGCTGATCCAGCTATATTAAATAGTAAACATGGCAGTTAAGCTTTGAGGCCAGATGTCATGAGGTGCAGATGCCAAGATATAAGGAAAGATCCTGCAATGTTGAGCGCTTAGTTATAGTAAAGCATTCTTAAACATGTAAGGTAAAGCTTTGTGCACTTCCTGGAGCCTCATTTGGCTCTTCCCTGAACTTTGTCCAGTAACACACTTTTCATTTCTATCTGTAATTACAGCCTTTGCATCTGGCTAGAAAGCTAAAGAATGGAACCAAAGCAAGGCAACTTTGTCAGTAGCCCAATTCTGGACTTTGGAGAAAAAAGCACTATGCTTGGTGGATTATGCTTAGCTAACCGCACAAAGATCATAGCCTTCAAGTTATTGTATTTCAAAGACAAAAGAATTTCAGTTACTCTAATGATAAAAGAAGGTAGTGCAGCAAGTTGGTCCAGTGCCATAGAATGACAACCGGACATGTTTATGGTACTTATAAATATCATCCTTTTAATTGCATAATTTTCTTATTAAGACTATATGTATTAGACAAAAAACAATTAGTCTGTTATTTTGAAATTTCCTATGTGCTCCCTGGCTTTATGGTATTAAAAAAGCAGTTGCAAACTTTCCATCTGGTGGGTTTGTCCCAAGTTAAAAAAAAACAAAAACAAAAACAACCAACCAACCAAACCAACAAACAAACAGAAAACAACCCAGTTAGACTACCTGCACTCTACATAGAATATTAGCACTGATTTTTAGAAATCTTTGCTAAATATTTTTGTTATATCAATGCATTTGAAAAATGCAATACAAACAACAGTGAAAGGGCTCCCCATAAATTCAGCATTTTTTCATTACGCAATTTCATATATGTAATTTCTAAGGTGTATGTAGAGGCAATCTTGCTATGCTGTGCATTACATTGTGCTCTATATGTTTATGTAGGACCTCCCTGCCTTTCCCAGAACCGGAACTTTCAAATGCCTCAAAATGTTGAAAATATTCCTAGCCATGAAATTACTTGTGTTCCTAAGTAATTCACTTAAGATGCTGTTCAGACAGTTTTACAGATTGGAAATGAATGCTGAGACCCAGAGATAAATACATACCAGGTCAACACAAGTGGTAATAACCGATGAAATAACAGCTATTCATGCACTTCTGTATGATCCTAGGTCTACAACAAAGTAACCTGGATTAGTTTAACCATCAAGAATCACACATGCAACTCCCAGAAAGAGGCTGTAATTTCCAGGTCTTATTCCTCTGTACCTTCCATCAGAAAAAAATAAAATAAAATAAAATAAAATAAAATAAAATAAAATAAAATAAAATAAAATAAAATAAAATAAAATAAAATAATAATAATACAAAAACCAAAACCATATTGTCAATCATACAGATTTACCCACAGTATACTCTGAGGACTTTGTAACAGCAATCTAGTTAAAGACTATATTCTATCATCTACATTCTTGAAGTGCATTGACATTTTTTCACACGTATATCCTACCCACTTCATAGTTATTGCATATGAAGTATTGCATAGTTATATGCCTTGAAATAATAAAATGCTAAAAAACATTTAAATTAGATTTTTTTTTTTTTGCTACTGTAGTATGCTCAGTAACTATATGAACAGCTAGTCTCACAAAGTCTCACATAACTTCAACATTTCAAGAGTGATCCATGCGCTTGGGTACATTTGATTCTTTTCCATTTTATTGGGACATTTTTATTTGTTTTTTTTTTAGCTTCCCATACTTAAACTGCCAACTTGACTCTATATCCAGGATCAAAGCCAATGTCTGTCATTTTATAATAGGAAGCATCAAGTAAAAAACAGTTTGCACATCAGAATGTTTTAAAAAAAAACTTTGCTTCACCTATTTTTATTTTTATAATGTTTCTTCCAGTTTCTTCAGAGTTATCAGCTCCTTTTCTTCAAGGTCATGTTCAAACCAAAAAAATATGGACTGTGTGGCACTGAGGACCAGGACCACAGCTCTTCTGCACTGGGTTAGCCTGGCCCTACTCACCCTGAAACCAGATGCCTTTTTCTTCCTACGTTTCATTGATGCCAGTAATACTTTGCTACATTTCTTTACTGCATTCTAGGTGCCAACATGCTATTTCTTACTGTTTCCTTGCATTAATTATTTTTGTTTCACTCTTTCTTTTTCTTTGTATCATGGTAATATGCCAGCTTTTCTTTTAAGTGGTCTTCAACCTTTTATGATTTAATTAAGCTAAAATGATACTTAATCATCTGCTTCCTTCTACCTCTAGGCTTCCTTTTACTTTTTTAATTAAATTTGCCTAATAGTGACAGAAGCAGACAAATTACTGCAGGTGCTCAACACATTAGAAAAATAAGGCCACCTTTTTAGAAGTCTTAATAGAAATTTATGCAGCTGACTCTAGGTTTTATTACTTGGAACAGCTGATGGCACTTGCTTCTCAGCCAGGTGGATTTCAGTGCTCTTCCTTGTTTCAGCAGGGTCTTTCCCCAGGCTGTCACTCAGAACCACCAGATCCATGTGAAGAGGCAACGTGCAGGCATTTCAATAGCATTTTCTGTCGACCTCCCTCAGGCTGTAGTTACCAAGTCATCATAAACAGAAATCTCACAAGCTTCACTTGCATGTTTTTTGGAATGTGTAGTGTCAAGTGTAATAAAGATAAATTAAACTTTCTTTCTCCACTAGCCTTCTACTTATTAGCCCCTCACATAATTTCTGTAAGACAACGGCAGTCTTACAGCCTTTTTGTTTTTTTCCTGTTGGCTTTTATTTACCAATTGATTTTAATGCTTGAAAATTAGAATCCACACGTATATAAAGAAGTATTGAAAACCCTGCTATAACCCCACAGGGAACTGGTCCCACTATAATATAAGCTTTGGTAGTTCTTACAGGGTGAGGGGAAAGGATGTCATTGCCAAGAAGCTACATGGAGAAATTAATGCTTCTCTGCATGTAAGATACTTAAACTCACCGGGGAAAATCCCAGTGGGAAAGCCTGTGAAGCATTTCTCTAATCCCTTCCCTCGATTTTCCCACCAGGAGTACAGGGCAGAATATTCCACCTGGATATTTAATCAGAGGCTATCCCCGGTGCAAGTGCTGCTGGCTTGCCAGCAGCCACCAACACCCTGCACCACCTCTTCTGCCCTGAGATGCAGGGCCTCTTCCAGCTCCCTTGCAGAGCTCCAAGCCGTGCCGCGAGACAACCTCCCCTCTGGCGGGGGGTCTGCCACGAAACGCGGGGGCCACCTCGCTCCTCTCTTTACCCTTTCCTCACCTCGCCTAGCCCTGCGAGGCTTGGGAGGGTGTCAGAGGGGAGAACCCAGCCCTCCCCGCACCCCAGGCCGCCAGGAGGGGGCTGCAAGCCGAGGGGGCAGCGCGGGGGGGGGCCGCGGTGCGGTCGGGGCGGCTTGGTTCGGCAAGGGGCGGGCAGAGGAGCTGGGAAGGCTCGGGGCGGGCGGAGGGCCGGGCTTTCCCGTTGCCAGGTGAGCGCCCCGGCTGCGCCGCCCCTCTGAAAGCGCGCAGCGGCGCGGAGCGCACGGAGGCAGGCGAGCGGGCGAGCGAGCAGGCAGCGCCCCTCGGCTCGGCGCTTCTCGGCGCACCCCAGGCCCCTCCGCTGCTATGGCGAAAGCGGGCAGGAAGGGATGCAGCTGCCCGGGCTTCCTGAGGAAGAACTGGCTGCTGCTCAGCACGGTGGCCGCCGTGCTGCTGGGTGAGTGAGGGAGAGAGGGAAAACGGGAAAAAGGGAGGGAGCGCGGCGCTGTCGCCCCCCGCCCGGCACGGCACGGCACGGCCCTGCCTGCCTTAGGGCTACTGCAGGGCCAGGCTGGCGCCCGATCAGCGCCAGCGAGGAGGTGGGGAGGGGGACGGTGGGGCCGGGGTGCGGCGCAGCCCCGGCTGCCGAGAGCGGGTCTGCAGGGACAGGGCGCCGCGGCGGCAGGCTTCGGGGCTTGGCCCGGCCCGGCCCCGCGCCGCCACCTGTCGTCGTTAGCGCTTGTCACAACGAGGGGATCATTAGCGGGGTAAAGCCGCCGTAGGAGAGAATCTGCGGGAGCACCGCGCCGCCGGACAAACGGGAGCCCTTGGTGCAGGGCGCCCTGGTCAGCCCAGGGCTGCCTTTGCGCAGCTCGGGGGGCACGGCGTGCTCGACCGGGGTCCCCACGGGGACCCAGCCGGGGTCCTGGTGCCTGCTCTTAGGCTGAAGGTGGGAGCCTGGTTGCGGCTGAGGCCGCTGCAGGAGAGCGTTGTAGCAGCTCTGGGGTGCTTGCAGTGGCCTAGGAGACCAGGAAAGTTTGGCAGTGGCACGCCTCTTTCAGTGAGGGTTTCTGGGGTGCCATTTTAAAGATGAGATTGCTCCACTGCTTGCTGGGCAAGTTCCTGAGGAATGAATGAGTTAAATGCCATCTGATGAACAGGGGGGCAGAATGGCCAAGAGAAGCTGTTAAATGACTCGGCCAGAGACACTTTTCCGTAGAACATAATTTTCATCCTAGCCACACACCTTCTTTGTTTCCTTCTGGAGATTATTTTCACACTAAGCAAAGAGACCTTCCTTTGCATCATTGCTTCTGTAGGGAAGGGCTGCTTGCACGGCTTCATTAGTGGCATTTGCTGTTTGATACTTCTCTTTCAGGTGACATTTCTTCTGATTTGCATTGTGGTTGGAATGTATCCATTTCCGTGCATGCTTGTTCAGGAGAGAATTAGCCTTTAGGAATTCTACTCAGCTATTTATAAGCCGTGATCAGAGGTATACATATGTATACATGTTCAGTATTTGAAAGACTTCTTTTCCACCTCTGTAATGTGTGGAAAGATTTCTCTGAGTGCTGTATACCAATTGCCAAGAGCTAACATTGAAAATCTGTTCATCACAACTGGAGGACTGTGTATTTGTGTCCCTGTTTATCTGTGTACAGTCACTTTCTCACGTACACTTCTTCAAGCTGTCAAACTTATTTCCCAATTATAGAGCGGACAAAAAAGTTCCCTTTCACCATTTTCAATGAATGTTGGTAGAACTGAAATGTGTGGTATGATCCTACAGGCTGATCATACTGAAATGTGATTTCCCTAACTGAGTACCACAGAGCCAGAGCCTGGCAATGTGTGAACTGTGGGAACAATTTTCCCTTAGTTCCCTTAATACCCAATGGGCTTGCACCTTGAGAGAGTGTGACAGACACACAGATCCCTCTGGTGTCTTTGAACTTCTCTGCCTGCTATACTATAATTAACAGTCGTGAACTCAGGGGAGCTCTATAATATGACAGAATTAGTCTCTATAAATAATCCTTGATTTTTGGACCAAATGACATGCAACAAGCTATGTGTCAGTTGTATTTTCAATATGTCTAGAAGGTGAAATAAATTATACAAGGAGAATAGTGAAACACCTGTTAGGATGGCTTTAATTACGTTGCATGTCATCTTTTACAGGTTTGGGAATATTTCTAAGATACCTGGAGTCCACAAATACTTTGTAATCAAACTCATGTATTTATTCTTTTTTAATATACTCTCAAAAATTGCTTTGAGGCTTATTTATTGACTTAGTCTGGAGGATCAACATTCATAAGCAGAAGAATATCACATGATTTTGAAGGCAGAAAATATGTTCAGACAATTCTTAAAAAGTATGCACGAGTGAGGACTGGAAATACCAAAAGAAGCATGTTGTAGAAACCTAATGTAAAAGTTGTCCAGCTGTATTGGAAAGTATCTGATATTCCATCACTATCATGAAATCAGGAGTTTTGCTTATTACTATCAAAGCTGTAGTCAGCATCCTAGCAAGGTATGCCTGTCTTTGCTCATAGCCTTGCTATGCTGAAATTTTTTCCTGATTGCTTTTTGTGCTCATCTCTGAAGAGGCAGGGAGACCCCCTCAGAACTTCAAGCACTTCTTCCTTTGAGGGTAATTACTTTGTGTGTTGCATTTGAAGCTTTCAACTGTATGTTGCTGTTTACATTTTTGAAAACATTGGACTTTCTTTTACAAAGCAGTCGACAGTGGGGGAATGATTTAAAGTCTGTACAGAAAGTATCTTAACAATGCAATGTCTTTTTGGTGAAAATACCTGTTCATGTATAATTCTCAAAGAAAACACCACTTGATACTTGAAAGCTTATGTCATACCTTCACAGAGATTCTGTTTCAGACCACCAAACTGATGCAGAGAAACCTCTGAACTCAGATTTGGAGTCTAAAATTAACTGAATTTCAGATTTGGGGCTAATTCTGAGACTTAGGGATTGTATAAATACAGTGAGAGATTTGGCAGAATATTTGGTCTTGGAAGTTCATTGTTCATTAGTTCTTAGCACATACTGGAGGCATGCACTGGATCCTCTGTGCAGACCACTGACTCAGAGATGAGGGTTGGATGCATCTGTGCCTCCTCTGACTCACTGCGCTTTTCTAGGAAGCAGAAGAAGAGGTGCTGGACAGTAGCAGCCTCCTGTAGATAACTGCAGGAGGGATGTCTTACATCTTCTTGCTCCACTGACCTTATTGAACCCAAAGCAGCTGAGCTAACAAAAGCAATTTAGAAGTCAGCTTACTTCAAGTGTTCCTTCTGCCTTTAATAAAGAAAGTTATATTGCTTTGAGTTTGCACAATCAAGTCACGGTAAACCAGAAATATCCCTGAAAGTTACTCACCCTGAAACAGGTTTCCAAAGGACAATTGAAAAGAGAGGGTTTAAGTCACACTTCATAGGATTCTCAGAGAGCATCTATTTTTAATCATTACTTCATCTCTGAGAGGCCACTGCTGCAATACCGCCAAACCAGTCATGAAGGTAAACAGCTGGTGATGTGTAAATACTTACTCATTGATTAGTCTGTGGGTCATAGCCTAATAGCATGTATTCCTGAGCAATTCTTCTGCAGAACAGGTTTTCTTTTCTTATAGTGAAAAGTGTAAGTGATTGAGTGGATGTGGTAGTAGACCTTGAGTTGCAATAGCAATCTGCAAAGGTCTTTCTCCATACTCCGAACTAAAACACAAATAGGTTCACAAATAGGTTGCTTTTTCTTTTTTTTTCTTTTTTTTTTTTTTCTTTTTTTTTTTCTTTTTTTTTCCCTAATGCAAGTATTAATCATATCTGCTAGGACAGTATCTTTTTGCAATACTTCTTCGGTTGGAAAATATGACTGAGGGATTTGGCTTTCATAAATTTGCTTTTTGTATGTGTGTGGTGAGTGTGGCTTTTGAAACAAATTTGGATCTTGAGGTACCTGTGAGCTTGCCTATAGCTGAAGGTTTATTTTCAACAGCATGTATGGGCTAAGAAATTCTTCAAATAATCCTAAAACAGATACAGTAAATACAATATCTAGTTTGCTAGATCCATTAATCAAGAGGAGCTGTGAATGACAGGTATCCTTTCTACAGCCAGTCAAAGAATCATGTTTATCAAAGGTGTTTAAGAGCTATTTATGTTGAAGGCAACAAAGAATCTTTTTGTACTCTGCCATTAACTTCCTCCTTTGTTCTTCTTTGTTCTTCTGTTCATATATATATATATATATAGCTCGCAGCAGTCATACTTCATGCTTCAGATTTTAAGAAAAAACAGGATTTTTTGTCATTGCTATGTGGAGGGAGACGTGTGGTGCTGATGGGAGGGAGGACGACAGAGCTGTGGCTGATGAAGGAGAGCTCTAGGAGCTGTCCAAGGTGGCTAATGGGCACAGCCCTGGGGAAGGGGCGGCCAGAGAATGGGTGAAATGCAGAGCTAAAGAAATTAGGAATTTTGAAACATTGGCATCAGGTAGAGATGAGGTGCCTGAGAGAGGAAGGAGGTGTATAAAATATACATGGGTGTATAAAATATACATAGTTCCCATCTGCAACATAAGTGTTGCAGAAAATTTGAGCAGTGCAACTGTACATTTTTTTTTCAGGATTTGATGAATGCAGCATCCGTCAGAACTTTTCTTATGTGCTTTATGATATCACCATAGCAGTCTATATGCTAAAAACTTGCTCTTTCTAATTTTAATTAAAATTGTTGTATTCTTTTACAGTACTGAGTTGTAGCATCTTCCTATAGTAATATTTTTGGTCCTTCAAAGGTCTCTGTTTAAAATAAATAAATAAATTCTGGTGTATTCAACTGTAGCTAGAAAAGCTTAGCTCCTCCTACAATCAGATACAAGAGAATGTGACTGCTTCCTTTAAAAGCAGTGGTTCTTTTAAAATTCACCCATATCAGAGCAGGGTCTGCACATACTGTCATTACTGGAAGTGCATTCTTACAAGGATGAATGCCTTCTTACAAGGATGAATGCCTTACAGGTTGAAGACAACAAGGGAAACAGTAACATGTGACTGTTGATGACGTCTTGCAGGTGAGAGACTGCCTTGAGTCCAGGGACCACAACATACTTCTCAGGGTGAAAAGTTTCTTGTACAAATGTAGCCCAGAATCTCAACCTCATAAACCTGTAATATTTTTCAGGTTCTTCCCATAAGTTATTTCTGTCCCTGACAGGAGCAATTTAAAAATTAAGAGCCCATTCTGAAAATAAATTAATGCTTCACTCATTCTATTTCCACCCCCTCATACCTTTACAAAAAAAGTGGCTCCTGTAGCATTTGTCTTTGCTTAAATAATACAGTGTCAGTGTTATAAACAATGAAGCAGATTAATTGACCCTTGAAGTACACTAGCTCATTGGGCTCTTTTATTCATAGCAGAAAAAAAAATGGTATTTACTAAAACAAGAGAATTATTATCCTGGTGATTTCCGAGGAGTATGAGCGTACTGCAAATATCTGTTTTCTTTCTTGAATTCTGAAGCATAGCATTTTATTAATTCGAATTGAATAACAGGTGAGGATGACATCCAGTATCAACTGTGGTAGCATGAAAATTCAGAAGACTGCTTTCCTGCTGTGATTTCATATAATCATAGAATTGCTTGGGTTGTGAGGGACATTAAAGATCATATAATTCCAGCACTCCTGCCATGGGGATGGATGCCTTCCACTAGGCCAGGTTGCTCAAAGCACCATCCAACCTAGCTTTGAACACTTACAGGAATGGGGCATCCACAGCTTCTCTGGACAACCTGTTCCAGTGCCCCACCACCCTCATAGTAAGAAATTTCCTCCTTATATCTAATCTAAAACTAACCTATTTTAGTTTAAAGCCATTACTCCTTGTCCTCTCACTACACTCCCTGACAAAAAGTCCCTCTCCAGCTTTCCTGTAGATCCCCTTTAGGTATGGGAAGGCTGCTATAAGGCATCCCTGGAGCCTGCTCTTCTCCAGGCTGAACAACCCCAACTTTTTCAGCCTGTCTTTGTAGGAGAGGTGCTCCAGCCCCTTGATCATTTTTGTGGCTCTATCAACTGGACTTAATTCTAATACATCCGTGTCCTTCTTATACTGAAGGCCCCAGAGCTGAATGCATTATTCCAGGTGAGGTCTCAGGAGAGCAAAGGGGGAGAATCACCTCCTTCAACCTTCTGGCCACGCTGCTTCTGATGCAGCCCAGCATATGGTTGGCTTTCTGGGCTGCATGCGCACATTGATGGCTCATGTTAAGCTTCTTGTTGAGCAACACCTCCAGATCCTTCTCACTGGCTACTCGCCATCCATTCTCCCCCCCAGCGTGTATCTGTATTTGGGATTGCCCTGACCCAGACCCTTGCACTTGGCCTCGTTGAACCTCCTGAGGTTTGCAGAGGCCTACCTCTTAGGCTTGTCCAGGTCCCCCCGGATGGCATCTCTTCCCTCCAGTGTATTGACTACAGCTTGGTGTCATTGGCAAAATTGTTGAGGGTGCACTCAATCTCACTCTCTGTGTCACCAACAAAGATGTTAAATAGTGCTGGTCCCATTACTGACCCCTGAGGAACAACACTCATCAATAATCTCCACCTGGACATTGAGCCATTGACCACAACTTTTTGTGTGCAACCATCCAGCCAAAGCCTTACCCACCAAGTGGTCCATCTGTCAAAGCCATGTCTCTCCAATTTAGAAACAAGGATATTATGGGGGACAGTGTCAAATGCTTTGTGCAAGTCCAGGTAGATGATGTCAGTTGCTCTTCCCGTATCCACCAACACTGTAACCCCATTGTTAAAGGCCACCAGCTTTGTCAGGCACAATCTGCCCTTAGTGAAGCCATGCTGGGTGTAACCAGTCATGTCCTTATTTTCCATGTGTTTTAGCATAGCTTCTAGGAGGATCTGCTTTAATGCTTTTTTAATGCCTGTTCTTCTCTATCACACTTTGTAGTTTGACACAGGACGGGTTCTGCTCAGAAATGTGAGAAGCCCTCCAACTCTGAAAGAATGTCTGACTTCAGTATAGAAAGTAAAATGCAGAATAGCCAGTGGCTTCATCTGAGTTTCACATATTTCTGATGATCAAAATGTGCTGAGACCAGAAAATCAGTTAACAAATACAAGAAAGCCGAAGCAATGCATTGTCCCTTCTGTAAACTAATAACTCTTGAACTGCTTTTAAGCAAATTAAATCCAACATTTTTTCCTTCTTTTAGCATATAAGGTGTTTTCCTCTTGTCCATGGGTTTTGTGTCCCTTTTTTTTCTTTAACATAGAAAAATATGTGTTTTAACATAAAACTTATTTTTCCCTTTATGTGAGTGAAATGAAACAGTCACTAAAATCTGAGCCTTTAAACAAACGAAGCTTTAGAAGGAGTTAGCTTCTGGGTTCTTTGCACTTAGCCAGTAAAGCTAACAAATAAGTGAAATACACCGTCCTATTTGAAACAATAACACCATTACTAATATCAGCTAAATATTTCAGTTTCTGTTGTTTTTTTTTTTTAATATTATTTAAGGGAAAATACTGAGATGTACATACAAAAATATTTTTTGTTTTCCATTACATCTTAATTAAGTATAAAGACACTTTTTCGTAATACATTCTAAATACAGGTAATGTTGAGGTTGAGATTACTCACAGACAATATATGTACTGTTTGTAAATCTTATAGAAGCCTCTGAGAGCCTGTGGAAGGGTTTCTTCCTCCTCCCCCCCCCCCCCCCTCCCCCAGTCAGTATCTCATGCTGTGAGCATACATATTTGTTTGTCTATAGTGTTTAGAAGTGCTGAAGACCATCACTGTATCATATATTAAGGTGAAGATCTGGGCTGTATTGGACTTGATGTTCCAGATTCATTTTTCTGTCTACCTTCCAAGTATTGCACATTCCATGAGAACCTGATAGCATGTTAGATTAAATGTGACATATGATGAAAATTTTCCAGGGTTATAGGTAATCTAACACTGTTCTCACAATATGTTTCAAAATAGCCATTCTTGTTCCTTTAATGCTTTTGGAATGACAACCAACCTGGCCTTGCTTAATCTGAACTAATTTTCTAGGTCGTATCTCTGATTTCTTAACATTGTGATGTCTAAATTAGTTTCAGAATAACGATGTTTCTGCATGTCACTATCAATCTCTCTTTAGATACCACTAAATTGCCTTTCGGGCTGCTTATCTCAATTTATTACAGTCAGAATCTTTCCACTGTCCTTCCAGCAAGAGGACAGCTAGAACAGTCTGTCCTGTTTACTGTCCTTTCCTCTCATCATAGTTTAAAACAGAAGCTGTAACAAGGGGCAGAATCTGGCGAGTCTTTCCAATTACTAGCCTTTCACCTTTCTCATACCATGGCTAACCATTTAGTTTCTTGTGTGTTTCAGTGGTCTTAACTGAAGATAAGTTTTTTCTGATGTGTTCTATTGAGCTAATAAACCAGATATATGAAGGTGCTGAAACAGTTTTGGCAGAGTATGTAAATATTATAGAAAAAGAACAGATGATCACTGGGTTTTTACAGGAAGGAGTGAGGATTTGTAATTTATTGGGTGGTATTGGAATGATATTGTTTGCAGGGTAATATGCTAGGCCACATAAGCAATGTGTTAGGCACCAGGAATGCCAGAAGTGAGTACATGACAATGTCTGAAATGAGTTGTAGAAGGGGTCCAAGTGAAACACATAGCACTGCTATATGAAATTGTGGATTTGGATACATTGAGGAAGAAAGAAGATCTGGATGTTTCTAGATGACTGCAGAAGAGAGAGTCCATAGTCAAAGAGGGCTCCCAAATTATAGATGGCTGGGGTGGAGGAGAATGGTATTGTTTTTTGAAGTGACAGTTAAAAAGAGTCATGGGGAAGGTCTGCAGAAGAAGAAGAGCAAGTTACCATTGTCACATTGCATTTCACTTTTACAGTAAACATGGGAATGTGAGACTGAAAGATACCTCTTGCGTTACCACATCTTGTCTGCTGCTGCTTCAGGTCACATCATTTTTTATAGACTTTCTACTCCATATCATACTCTACTTTAAAGATGGATGGGTTTCCTGGTGCTGCATTTAGTTTTGGGAAGATAGGTTTGTCATCTGATTGTTGCAATTTCGAGCTTAAAAAATGTATTGAGGTTCAATATGTACACATTAAGTGTAGATCTGTATTTTCACAGTATTCGCCAACAGAACAGTACCTTCACCAAAATACATCCAAGCGCATTAGGAAATGTAGGTTGTATAGCTGCTGGGAAACAATTGTATTTCTTCCCCAGATCAATTAATTTATAACATAATCTTTATAGTATGATATTTATTATGCTAGATTTGTGAGTCTTATACTTCAGTCTTATACTGAGTTTCTGGAAAAACTATGAAAGAGCCAAATTGTATATCTGATGCAGCTTCACTTATCTGAAGAGAGTTAAGGACTAACTGAGGAATGGATTATTCACACTTCTCTGTATTTCTTCAGTATGTTAATGGACCGTGTAGTTAAGTTCTGTAAGGCAGTTCTTACTAGAGCACTGATATGTATATAGAGATAAAACACTAAAGTTTTTTTCTTCAACTATTCTTTTATTATGACTTTCTCAGATAGAAACTACATCTGCATACTGAAAACATTTGGAACATACTTATCCATGAAGTTCACCTACAGTACACAGAAATAAAATGAAAGAAACTTAGACTCCAATAGGAAAGATTTTTAGGTTATCATACTGTTTTTCAGTTTGTGCATTGCAGTTCTTTGGGATCACTGGTTCTGCATAACTGTGATCAGTTGAAATTGCAGAAGACAAGACTACCTGTTATTTCCCTTTTCCTGGCTGAGTGAAATACATTCTTAATATAACCACCCTTGGTTTGACTACAGGTGGAGTGGCTCTTGTGCAGGGCTTCAGTGAGAGTGGCTGGTCCACCTAATCAATGACACTGCCGCAGGCTCCTGCAGCACAGAAAGTAGAAATTACACGATTTTAATGGTTGCAAAACCCTTCATACCTGCTGTGAGCAGTTGGGGGGATATGCCACACTGGAGAAGCTGGTTATTCTCCTCTGGCCAGTACTCCACCTTGCCTTCATTCCTACAGGTCCATCACAGGGAGTCATTGCCCACCTGAACTTTCTTCACTCTGCAATCAGTTGACATTGTGTTGCTTGTGTAAAGGAATTTACAACCCACAGCAGGTTAATCACCAAGAAGACCCAGGGGGTCTCACCACAGGTGAGGAATGAGCATACCTTCCTCAGTACATTCCGGCTAAACATTTTTCAGTAGACCATGGTCTGACTTAGGGACTGTATTCTTCTGGAAGGTTTTGCGAGAGGACTTTTCTTTACTCATCTTTGCAATTAAGACGATAGCCTGGGCAACACCAGCATATGAAGAGTTAAGCTCTGTTGCCATACAATTAAACCTGGTAACTCTAAATCCTACCTTAGTAGTTGCCTACAGTTTTCTAAGAATCTTGTTTTTTCTTCAGCCAACATCACTTTGTTTATTAGAAAGAATATTAACTGTCACGTAAAATGTGAAACAGTGTGAAATGCATAATGTTACAAAGGGTTAAAATTAATCCAAAGAGTTACATTAATAGTTTTACTGTAATATTCTACACCCTCCATTTGACTGTTTTGAGGTTAGGTACTTTGTACTCCTTTGTAGTTAAGAAACAGCCAGTAATATTACAGTAACTTTAGAGAGAGCAGAAACAAAACAGATATTATAAAATATTGCTAAAAGACTCTGTCAGTATCACAGATTCCAAATATATTGCGCTGCAATTTGTCATGTTTATATTGAATGTTTTGTATTGTGTTTCAGACTAAGTCAGTGAACTTTGTTTGCCAGCTTTATCTGTCTTGTGAATCATCTGCTATAAAGATAACACAATTAAGACCCACAAGTATTTTAGTCTGTCATGTGAACAGCATATGAAAATATAAAGAGTTTTATCACTTTGTTGCTACAGTACAATTAAATAATATCAGAATTGAACCACACCCACATTTTTTAATCTTTCTTTTAACCATTATCAGAGTTAAATAATTCTCCCACTGTCTATCAGCATCAGACAGAATCTCTATCTCTGCTCCATTGAAAAAGAGTTTCTACATGCCGAAATTACAGGCAAACAGGAAAAAGAAGTACCATGTTGTGTTTTTTTTTTCAGAGAGGGGCATGGTGTAATTCAGTCATTTACAAAATGACTGGTTGTTCTCCAGAAATATACACTGGATTTATTTATTTATTCCCTCATCTTCTTCATAGCTCATTCTTAAGGATCCTTCCAATGATAACGCAGTGAGAGTTGGAGATGATTTGCAGTTTCTGTGGTGTCATGCACACTGGTGGAGTGAGAAATCCTCTCAATTAACATCATGCAGCCCTGTGTCAGTGTTGTCATCCGTAAGTGCAAATAACATAATAGGGAGTCCTACCTGTTAAGTATTGAATTTTGGCTTATGTTCTCTTCCAATCAGATGTAGAACCAGGCATGTCTTTGCATGGGCTTTGCTTACTTATTTCTAAATTCTGAGTTTTTGGCCTGTGAGTGAAAGTAAAGAAAGTCAAGCCACAAAATGTCTTGTCATCTTGTTCTCCAAGATACCATGTTCTTCAGAGTGTTTAAGCCACAATGATAATAACATAAAACAGTTAACTACAGTCACTTCATACTGCATGTCCTGACTGAATTCAACTACTCTAGTGGTTCTGAGTTTTTAAATTTGAGATCTGACTTGTGTTGAATCCCAAGTTGTTATGGCTAAGTCCTTAAGTTTTTTTCTGTATCACTGTCTACGATACAGAAAAAATTGCAAGTAGTCTCTACATGCAGTGGCTCACATGGCTGCTGAGGACAGCATGTTTTGGCAAGTTTACAGTAACTGTAGTATTATCTGTGACATTCCCCATGTAAGCTAGTACAGATAAGCCCAGAGATTATGAAATTTGTTTAAACAAGGGGGTGTTTCTTTTCTTACTCATTTCCAAATCTATGTCATGAACTGCAGCATACTACTATAAGAGAAATGTAATAATTCTGTAGTCATTCCCATGCAAATAATATGCCATTTTCCATAGAGAAAGTTTCAGGGAAGGAAAAAACAAAACCAAACAAAAACCACAGCAATATGGAAAAAGACATACTTTTACTAGTTAGGTGCTGATTAATGATTTTTCACCAGATGCCCAAACGTCACAGGTACCTTTGCAGCTCTGCAGAACCTACAACTTAGTAGTCTCCCAGGACACATTTTGACTGATTTCTGTGGTTTACACACTACATAGGCGTACGCAAGGCTGACTGGTTCTGTCATGTTCTCATATAGCCATCATCTTTCAGGTTCTGAAAAGCTTAAGGGCTGGTAGGTGTGATCGATTGACCGAGTGCTACCTGCAGTGCAGTCAGCTCCAGGTACTGCTCCCCTTTTCTTTGGTAACACAACAGAAGAATTGGGTCATCCGACAAAGAAAAGTATATTCCCTCTAGATTTTTATGCTGTGACTCATGGGACTGTCTGGAAGATGGGTAGTAACAGATTTCTTTTGGTGTACTCAGTTTTTGTGGTTTTCTTCAGATCCTTTTTTCTTCCTCACCCCTATCTTCTCTTAGTTTGCATTTTTAACCCTTTTTGAATATTTTTCTGTCTGTTACCAAGTTTGCTGAAAGACTCTGCTACTTGGGTGAGTAATGCCAGGGCATTTGTTGTTGCTTATGGGGTCAGACAGATGTGGCCTTCTCTGGCTGCTTCATGCTTTGCAGTCACGAGGACGCAAACTACAGCTTTCACTTTCTGCGTTAGTATTTTCTGGGAGGGAAAGTGTAGATACCATGTTATACAGTATGTAGTGTTGATGCACAGTTGAAAGGGTAAATTTTCCTCAGAAAATTAAAGCCATGGGATTGTACTGTTTACGCACCTTCATTCCCTTATGCCTGCTGTTGCAGAAGTCTGGACCCTAAACGGTGTGTGCAATTAAGCAGTAAGTGGAGGATTACTATTACAGTAATAATCTTAACCTAAGTTAGCCACATGTGCAAGAAGGAAAAGCAAGGAGAGAAGGTAGAAAGGAAATAAAAACAGTTTATCGTGGAGAAGAAGAGTGGCTGAAACTGAGGAAGGAGGAAGAGGGAAATTGGGGAAAAATGATGTTCAGCACTTTAGAAAGGAAGAAGTAAAATATTACATAAATGTTAAACAGATAAAAAGACAGGAAAAAACAAATAGTAGAGGCATTGCCTACTGTAGAGTTTGTAGTTTTGAGATGTAATTACACATGTAAGAATTATTTTCACAAATAGTGGAGTATGAGTAGCATTCATATAGAGAAAATAACATTTTACAAGACTTTCATTTATACTTGTTCAGGGTTGCTGTAATTGGTGTGATGTTAATAACAGTAGTGACCACGTGAAGTATATTCCTGCTGGGTCACACTTCTTTTTGTGTGTTAGAATTCCCAGGAAGAAAATTCCAGCGAGTTGGTTATTGAGATGAGGATCAAAAAGTTCTATAATCATCCAGTTCCAGTACGTAAGCAAATTTATTCTGCTTACTAACCAACTCTTGTTACTGCTACCAAAAAAAATTCTTCCTGTTTTCCCATGCTAAATTCTAACAGCAGATGGTAGGTGCTATTTCCACTTAAATGGTAGCTGCATTTTACTGTGTTTTGTTATTGTGCAGAAGTTAATATGGATATGGTTGCCGTGTCTGATAAAAAATAATAGTGTGAACATGGAAGTGAAAGCAACAATGCAATTATTGTTACTAGATAAGTAATACCCTCAACAAAACAGTACAAACAAAACAACAAACAACAACAACAACAACAAAAAACACTATTACAGGTATACAAGCAAAAAAGCATAAGGAAACTCTGGTAAATTTTTGAGAGGACCTGAAAGGTTTTCGTAGTAAAATTCAAAGAAGTAGAAAAGCGACCTCTGAAGAATGAACATGAGGGTGAATCGTTCTACCTTATAGTAATCCTACTAAATGTATAATGATCAAACTTTCCAGCTGGTCCAATATTACAGTTGCCACTTGGCACGTAGTTACAAAATGTCTTGGTCACTCCTGATCAGGAAAAGGAGGCAAAATATGTTTTCATCAACTTTATTTCAAAATGCAGTGGATCACAAGTATCCCCCTTTCTTTGTATCATAATTATCTTTTGTTTTTTTTTTTTTTTTCCTTTAAAACATCTAGGGTATAACCTGAAGATAGACAAAACTCAGAATCACCTGAGTTAGTGCTAGACATCTTCAGTTTGCGCATCTGCACAGTGCTTGTGATATTCCTTCCTGTAGGCTAACGCTTCATTTGAAGGCACATTTCTGACTACTCTGGGCAAGGTTTGCCTGTTTCTGTCACGGATAATACATTGTGTATGTCCATCTTTATTAAGACTCTGTGAGGAATATGTCTAGCATCAAGAGCCATTTGCAACACCAGCTTGGTAGGATCAGAGCAGGAGTGGGGGAGTCTGGTTAAAATGGAGGTTGCTACAGGTACATGTCTGTAATCTTGTTTGGCATGGGAATACTCTTTACCTTGTGTCAAGGTATGCAAAAGGAAGATGTCTTCCACTGTGCTGTGTGATGAAGAAGGGAGCAGCATCTAGGGAAAGGCACATACTTCCTCACTGTTGTAAATCTCTTGCAAGCTTCAGAAATGCAGAATCAGCTGTACATCAACCTGACAGCTGTATCCAGTATGTAAAGTAGAATGCCCCGTATCTTATCATAAAATGTAATTGAACAACTTCTTATAATAATACAATTTAGTATTGCTGCAATTTAAGCATATGTCTGTCTTAATTGTGTGAATAGTCTGAAGTCAGGGAGAATACTTATATGCTTATGTTCAGCTGTTTACACTGGTATTTGCAGGATCAAAATCTTAGTAACTTACTTCAAAACATGTAACCATTTTACAAGCTGAGTAATCTTTCTTGGGCTTATCTCAGAGTGCTGATTAATTATTTTCAACACTTTTAGCTTAGCACTAGGTTAGAAGTAGAGAGCATTGTGTCTTATCGTTCGTAGATCAAGGGCATTTACATAATATTGCAAATATCTTCAAGACTATTAAGATTCAATGTGTTGCAAGGAGTTTAAGCTGTCTTTGTTCACTGGAAAAGAACACACCAATCAAAAATCTTAATAGTTGCTCCCATTTGCCTGGAAACATGTTAACATGTTCATTTTCCTTATTAGCAGTAAAGACTTGGTTGGAATTTATAATCTGCTTCTATTTTCCTTCATTTTGCTTCTGCAAGTGCAGAACAGAGGACAGTTCATTGTCTTTCTGTGCTATCAGAGGAAAATTCTGTGAAAGTAGCTAGTTTACATTTTTGTGTCAACTAACATCCAGTTAGACAACAGAACTATCACAAACCACCCCCATGGTGAATCTTTAGGGAAGATTTTTTTCAAAATTTCCTGCTTTCTATATGAGAACATTAATGAGTTTCTACTATAGTACACTACTGAATATGGGATCCCTATCTATTTTTTTCAGTACCAACAGTACAGACCAGTTGTCTGTGGATTTGCCTAAATCTGTTTTTGAACCTGCTGGTGTTGTTTGCTTCTACAGTTTCAATCACTTAAAATGAGGGGCCTGTCTTATCAGCCTCTTTAGTCATGTTACAATATCTAACTTAAATGCCTTGTGTACCATCAAAAATAAAACTGAGGGAAGAGGCAAGTTTGGCTTGGGCCCTACTAGCTTTCCTGGGATGCTGCAAGTTTACATGAGTCAATGAGGATGGTAAAAGTAAGCTGGATGCACCTTTTTTTGCTTTTGTGTTGCAAAATATACATCACTGACGTCACCAAAACCCAAAGGGATTTAAGCAATTCCATTAACTTCAGTGAGTCTGTTAATAACTTCATTGAGGCTATTAATATGAAAAAAACCTTTCACCACTCAATGGGTAGTGAAAGCTTTTGAGTGGCCTTGTCTCATATCAAATCTAGTTAGAATTTGGGTCTCTCAATGTTCCAACTAGCCAGGACTAATACAGTTCAAAGTTCATGTATGATAATGATGTTTCCTTTTAAAACAATGTCTGTAGTAGAGATGGTATTTAAGACACTTATGGGAAACACTTGTGTAATGTTTTACTTATTTCTGTGAACCCAGACTGGGAAAATGAAAAGAAAGGATAAAGAGTAAGCAAGTAAAATATAATTTATGAAAGTGCAACGCAAAATAATGAATTCAAGAGTATATTCAAATTATGAGTCTGCAGTTGCTTAAGAAAACAACATTTGTACTGCTTTCTGAAAACACTGATGAACACATTTCCTATACCAGTGATTTTCACTTTTTACCTCATGTTAAAATAGAAAATGAGCATAATGCACATCAAAATGAAGAAATTTGTCTTTCAGCCTATGATTTATTTTGTTCAGAAGCTAGAATTATTTAATAATTCATTGAATCCAAAGATAATAAGAATACAAAGTGCTTTGCATCATGGCTGAATTACTGATTATACTCGTAGTCTAATATTTTGTAGATTGGTCGTGTAGAAGAATGAGCGTGAAATATGCAGAATATTATTTTATTTGATCAGTTTCCTTGAAATCATTAAATTAATTTAGTAGTTATTAATTGTAGTCATGCTCTTTTCTGGTTATGTACAGTGGTAAATACTGAAACTATTGCTGCTGCATAGATATATTTTCAACAATGCATCCAAAGTACTCTATCATACCACTTCCTTTTTAATGTGCGACAGTGCTTATTTATTATATTAATTTATTAATGACAGCTTGGGATCTTCAGATGCTAGTGTAAACAGGTAAAAAGTCACCACTGGACTGGACTGATAATCAGAAGGCATAATCAAGATATTTCCAAAGACACATCTAAGAAATCTTCCAAATTCACAATTATTTGTGGTGTTTATTACTGTTACTATCACAATATATAGAACAGAAAAGGAATACCTAAAGGATTTGTTTTAGAAGTTCCACCACAGTGATAAAAATGTGTTTAATGTTCACTTTTTTTGATTTATTTACCTTCTCTTTTTCTTCCTTCTTCTCCACATCTCCCTTATAAATTACAGCTAAGTCATGTTGCATTTTTAATATGTCTTTTAGGTATTGGAGTTGGCATGCTGGTACGGGAATACGGCAAGCTGTCTAACTTGGATAAATTCTACTTTTCCTTTCCTGGGGAGGTGCTGATGAGAATGCTCAAACTCATCATTCTGCCATTAATCATATCAAGTATGATCACAGGTATGTATGACTGGAACTGTGCAGTTTGCTGTTGTGATTTTCAGTGTGGTTTAGCTTTTCTTTCTAAAAGAAATAACCTGCAAAAACAACTTGATGGAACTATATCATAAAAAATACAGATGCATACATTTAGATTACAATTTTCTATTTACAATGAGAATGAGTTTGGAAGGATTATCACTGATATTTAGTAATGAAGTTATAAAAAGCCATGAGATAATAACTTCCATGTGTATAGATTCCTTCCCAACTGTTTAACCAAACAGTTGCAGATTGCAAGCTCAAAGCTGCAACTGAATATTCTCAAGAGTTAACTATTATAAATAGTCTCATGCCACTATTTTGTAAGAAAAGGAGAGGTGATTTCATATTTTACTGTCAAAGAAAGGTGATTCCTTACCTAACTTACCCTAGTCTCTGCAAACTCCTATGAGGTTCCTTGCATGAGGTTTGGTGCAATTTGGCATTTGCTGAATCCCTCTGTGGAGCCATTTAATTTACTCACCTGGCAGAATGCTATAAATTAGCACATACACACGCACAAAAAAAAAAAATGAATAAAATATTTTTTTCTGTTTGGTATGTGTTATTCAAAGGAATTTTGCAGAAGTGCAAGAGAGTAAGCAAGCTCTTGTTTGGAACCCAAGCCTTGGCATGGTAGAATTTGCTAACAGCTCGCTCATTAGGAGATATTTGGAAAGATCAGGAGCAAACCCAAAGCAAAGAGATAGAACTGGAAGTCAAGTAATCTTTCTGACAAGGTAAAGGAAGCCAGACATTTGTCGCTACCCTGTTTTCTTTTGTTTCCACAAATCCTGTACTTTAGGACTGCATTCATGCCTTGGTGTTTGTCATTTAGTTGGATGGTCATGGAAATATATCAGATATTTGACTGTGGAAAGCTTGTTATGGTCAGGGAATGGAAGGGGAATTTAGATCCTGCTGTGAAACTGTTGTTGGTTTAAGAAAAGGAGTGAAGAACAGAGGAGGCATAAAAAGGGCTTGGTGTTGTAATCAATAGAAAGGGTAGCAGCATTTTTACAGAGAGGAAGGAATGACACAGAAAGCAAAGGAAAACTAAGCTCTACTTTTATCATACTGAAATTGAGTCTGTGTCAGGAGACCTAGGAAAAAATGCTAAAAGACTAATACATTTCATTTTTCAAACAAATGTTGATTTGTGGGTAAAGTTGGGCCTGTGTTTTCAGAAGTAAATGATATAATTAGGATAACAATGAAATGATCGATCCCTGTCCAGCACTTCTGGGGGGAAACAGGAATCATGCTGTTAAAAATATTATGCAGCTATTTGATGCTTGGCATTCAAGTAGGAGTAAACTGCATTTTTAACTACTAGCATTAACTTGGATTTTAAAGATTGCAGATTACTAGAATTGAACTCATATAAAATGATGACAGTGAGACACTTTACTTCTGACCTTAGCATATACATAGAAAAGCGGAGCTTATTTTTTACACTTACATGTTAAGGTTTTAGGCAAGGAAGAAGAGGTAAAATTGATAAATTTTCTTGATTAAAAGAAGGCTGTGTATAGTCATAAAGCACAGTAGTCATTATTTGTCTTTCATATAGAACCTCACAGAATGGTTGAGGTTTCAAGCGAACTTTTGACACCATCTAGTCCATGCCCCTTGCTCAAAACAGGGTCAACTAGAGCAAGTTGTCTTGGACTATGTCTGACTATGTTATGAATATCTTACAGGATGGAAAGTCTACAACCCCTTTGGACAACCTGTTTGACCATCTGCCCAGTAAAACAGTGTTTTCTTGTGTTCAGATGAAATCTCATGTTTCTTAACTCATGCCCTGTTACCTTTTGCCCTGTCTTTGGGCACCCCTGAGAAGAGCCTAGCTCTGTCTTTTTCATTCCCTCCCATCAGGTATGTTCATATTCATATTCATATTGTGCATGTGAATAAGATATCCCTAAGCCTTCTATCCACCAGGCTGAATAGCCCAAGCTCTCAGCTTCTCCCCATGTGAGAGATGTTCCAGTCCCATCGTTGCCTTTACAGCCCTTTCCTGCATTGGTTCAAGTAAGTCCCTAGCTTTTTTCTACTGGGGAACCCAGAGCTGGACACATTACTCCAGGTGTGTCCTCATCAGTGCTGAGTAAAGATCAGCTCCCTCCATATGCTTTCAGTGGGCTTGCTAATGCAGCCCAGAAGGCTGTTGGCAACTTTGGTCATGAAGTTACATTGCTGGCTCATGGGCAGCTTGTTGTCCAACACGGTCTTCAGATTCTTCTTTGCAGAGCTGTTCTCCAGCCAGCTGGCCTCCAGAATGTAGTGGTGCCTGGCTTTATTCCTCCCCAGATGCAGCATTTTGCATTTCTCATTGTTCGTCTTCATGAGATGTCTCTCAGACAAATTCTCCAGCTTATTCAGGTATCTATGAATGTCAACACAACCAGCTTGTCTGTCACTTCTCCCAGTTTTGTATCATCTCTGAACTTACTGATGATGCATTCTGCCTCCTCATCTGGCTTAGCAATGAAAACAACAAAAAGTATCTGTCCCCATTTTTACCCTGGGGTGACTAGCATCCAACTAGATTTTTGCAAGTGGTTGTAACCCTCTGAGCCTAGCCATTGAGCCAGTGTTCACTACACTTCACTGTGCACTCATCTAACCTCTATTCTGTAAGCTTGTCTTCAAGGTTTTTATGAGGGACTGTGTGAAAAAATAAATAAAGTAAAGGTAGACAACATGACCTCTTTGCAGTTCAGAATTTTAGTGCCAAAGCAAGATTCAAAACATGCTGTATGGAATAGAACAAGGAGAGGAATAAAAATTTAAAGGAAGATGCAGGGTCTATCTTCAGCTATATCTGTAAACAAGGTAGTGTCAAGTTAATGTCAAC
Source organism: Aythya ferina (assembly GCF_964211825.1). Lineage (NCBI taxonomy): Eukaryota > Metazoa > Chordata > Aves > Anseriformes > Anatidae > Aythya > Aythya ferina. Next base: position 29,599,030 of record NC_140299.1, read on the forward strand.
AGCACATCTCTCTGCATTTGGCTGTGAACCTTCCTTGGAATGAGACACAAAAGTATTTTCTTTAGAAGGAATTTCATAATTATTGACTAAGCACAGAATATACAACCTGCAAGTTGGCTGTCATTGCTGGGATCAGAGGTCATCTGAGTACATCCACTTCTTCAGGATCTGTGTATTTTTCAGGATAGAGAATGTCAGTTTTCAGACCCCTGTAGAGTGTATATCTGATGTTCACAGCTGTCAGATCTATGTACATGTTCATGTGCTCAGTGGCAGACATTTAGGGACCCGAAACAAGAAGCTACTGCAGTAAAAACTAGTGATATTGATTGAGTCTGAATGCCAGCCTTCTGTACACACATTTCTAGCTCACAAGCTAAGAGGATTCCAGTTAGCTCACCATGACAGGAGGTTAAATGTTATCGTGATGTTATGCCTCTGCAGCAGGCTAAAAGTGCGCACAGAAACAATTGCAGTGGCACATTTGGTGCATATTTGTTACCAGACCACATAGGTGGGTCCAGAGGCATCTAGAAAGTTTTGATGCCTAAAATAGCAGAAATGTATTTTGTGAATATAAATCATTTCAAAATACAGGATTTTGATGACCAGTAACATATATATGTATATTATTATTATTTTTTTTTTCAGAAAATGTTACTGAAAAGGTAATCCAGAGTTTTATATTTTTAAAAAATTATAATGTCATAGTTTGATAGTTTCACATCCTGACGAACATCACTTTATACATATGCTTTTGAGATAGAGAGCTACATATAACTGCAGAGACCAGATTTCTGTCCATTTGGACATAATGATGTAAATCAAGTGTAGAGCAAAGACAGTGATGGAAATTATTCCTTACTGATATTTCAGGAATTTCTGCAAAATTTAAAGTATTAGTAACTTTAACATGTTAGAGCAATTCCTGTCTTAGTGGAAAAAGCTCTCACAGACTTCTTCAGTTAGAGCAAGAACGCACAGTCTCTTTTCAAACTGAAGGCAAAATTCTCCCTCTTGTGGTTAAATAGAGAGCTTTACACAAAGTGATTTTCCTTCACAAATTCAGTTCCTCAGAGTGTAAAAAAGGGAAAAGATACTTGCATATTTATTTTGCATAGTGTGCAATCTGAAACTTATGGATTTTTTCCACTTAACTGCCTGGAGGCTGAACCGTGGGCTAATAAAAAACTGACATAAACAATAAGCATTTATTTACTGGAAAAAAGTTAAAATAATAAGAGGCAGATGAGTCTGAGTAATGCTATGTTCTTTTAAATTAGTTAGCCTCAGAGACCAGCTTGTAATAATTATCTTCTTCTCATAATTATTTTAGTGAATACTCTGATCCATAAGCCCACCACTAATAATAAAGTCCCAAGTACTTAGTTCTTTTTAATCTCCCTAGACTGCTGTTATTCAAAGTCATTATTTGTACAATAATGCACCATACATGTGAAGGAATTGTTTGTCTTTAATATTTCCTCCTGTATTGTCATAGGAAAATTTGAAAACAAAAATCAGAAGCCTAACCTGTTACTTAACGACAGTTGCTATGACATACAGAACCATGTATGTCATAGTAACATACCATGTATGTTGAATGTAACACTCAACAAGCCAAATCAGCTTCTTTAAAGTACTGCTCTAAAAGAAGACATGTTTTGACAAGTACCAAAAATAGATTATTTTAGGTACCCTGTATGGAGAAGGAGTAGGGGAAATTTCTGGCATGCTTCCTGGGAGTTTGGGGCTTAAATCTAAATCTAAGTAACTGTGCAGTACTTCAAAGCCTGTAAACTATCTTTGCAAGTAATGGAAACTCACAATTCTGATTTTGAGAGAATGAAAATTCTTTAGAATTTTGCAGAATATCTCATCATACATGTATGTCTGCACACTGAGCAGACTAGCCCCTTTACTCACTTTTAGCTTTCTTTTTCATGGATTGAGGTTCACTGTGTAAGCTGTTCCCCAGTATAATGGCAGTAACTGTTTGCAAATCTATTTCCTGTCAGGATCACAACAGAGCTTAGGGTGGAGACAACTGTCCAGTTTTCTGGGCTGTTATGCTCCATGTTTGGGTACAAGTTCAGTGAACTTACATGACCAAGCCTGTAACTAGCTAATCAGCACAAGGTTTCTGGCCTTCTTTCTTGCACATGTCATGTGTTAGTAGCCAGCGTAACCAACAACTCCAGCCCTTCAGGTACTAAAATGGGCTTTGATTCCCATCCCTCTTCAGTCAGTCCTTCTAAGTTGGTGATACTTCAGTCTGCCTGCCTCATTGACTTTCAAACTACAAACCGTTATGTGAATGCCTTTCTTTAGGGATAGACTGTTCTCTAACAGTAACTTCCTCTAAAAACTGGAATCACATGTCTGATAAATGACTTTTAATTAAATTTTCAGGGTCATTCATAAATGCCAGTAATCTTAGCTCTGTCACAATAGTGCCTGTTCTGTTTTCCATATCATGTGTTGGGTTAAAAATTGCAACACACAACACACCAGGTACATGTCACAGATCTCAATCTTGAGGACATGATTTTATCAGCTATTCAACATCTGTTTTAATGCCTGAAATAGTCTTTCCATCATTTCTCCTATTTTCTGCCTAGTAAAACATTATTAAAACTTTTCTGTGTGTTTCTGGCCCTCCCTGCATTTCCAGTCCTCATAGGCAGCTCCAAAGAGGCTAGGACACATGCATGGGAGTTTCCCAGCTCTGAAACTGAACTTGTTATAGAGTATTTGTTATGAGGAAAACTAAAATTTCTCAGAAAAACTGATGTGGTGTGTAGCCTACACGCAGCAAACCTCAGAAACAATGAAAAAAAAGTATGAACCGCCTTTCTGAGGGCAGCTCTGTGTGAGCTGTAAATAAAATATCTGCCTTACTGTGAGTCTGGTGAGGCTCCAATCCGCTAGGTTTCCATGACTATAGAAATAAATTCTTCCTGCTTGAGGGCCTGTGTTGGTTATTGCTGCAGTACTGTCTGAAGCATCCTGCTAGTTTCACCTTTCCCAGTACCAACTGCACACTTTTTTCTTTGCACTTCTTTGTCATAGTATAAAGATTATTTTACTCAAGTCTATCTGACTAGGATTTTACAGCTATGTGACGGAGAAATATGTCCCAGTGAAGTATGGAGGCCAATGAGTTTTCCCATTTGTGGAGACCATTGTTTTCCCTATGGGAAGAGGATCTTGATTCATGGCTGATGGAAGGGTATCTCAAATTATTTGTTCTTTCCCATTGTTCAAAACTAAAGAGGCAGTTTCCTTCCTTGGTCTACTTTGGGGAATTTACTAAATTGCTTTATCACAAAACCATATTTTGTGGCAAAGAATACAAAATGGGAGACAAAAGACTCGGAATGCAATGCGAAAAATCAGAGTATTAATCAGGTTGTTCTTATTTCTCATGTAGTTTATCTTCAAAATTCAGAAGAGCTCAGACAAACAACTCCCCCCCCACTGTATTAATAATTACAGTTAGAACACACAGCCGAATGCACTGTGTCTATGCTTAGGAGTAGATCTACTAGCTCTATCAGGTATAAAAAGTCCACAAATTTAAAGTACTGTGAATGGGCATAGGAAGGTGATAGAACAAAACTATTTTGTTTTCTCTAAATGTATAGAATCCTAAAATATCCCGAGTTGGAAGGGACCCATCATTAAGTCCAACTTCTGGCTTCACACAGGACCACCTGAAAATCGGACTGTATGTCTGAGAGCATTGTCCAAATGCTTCTTGTCCCCTGACAGGCTTGGTATCATGACTGCTTACCTGGGGAGCCTGTTCCATTGCCCGACCACCCACTCAGTGAAGAACCTTTTCCCAACATCCAGCCCGAATCTCCTGAAAGCTTCAAAATAACTTTTCTTTTGGTATCAGCATTCCTGTCGTGGGTAATAGCTGCATCAACAGTTCCCATTCCTGCATTCTCTATTGAGAGATGCTCTGCTATCGAGGCGTTGTTAACAGGCCCTGTGCATCATGAACAAGTGCACTAGTTTCCACCCACTGGATAAGCCCTGATCTGGCTTAACATACTCAGAGACTCTCTCTTGCAATATTTGCACTCTCCAGTTGCATTTCTATGTTTCAGATGTCACAAGAACCATCAAGAAAGCAAATCCATAGTACAGCAGTAATAACATTGTTACCAGAGCTCAGGCAGGGAATTCACCTTGTCCCTTTCTATCATGTACATTGGACAAAGGGCGAGAACTGGTAGACTACTGTTAATGAGTTTTACCTTCAGTTGTACTGAGGGATACTGAAGGTCCTGTCCCACTGTCCATGTGCAGTCATTGAGGCAGGGAAGACTGCGTAGTCATGGGCTACTGGACAAAGTTTTGTGCTCATCCCCATTGGATTACTCCTATAACAATCATTTTCTTCTTACCCATCAATATTAGTGATCTCATGCAACTGAGACAGCCCCTATATTATTTAAGGCTTTAAATTACAGTAATAAAACTTTGAAATGGACTTCTGGTTCATGGAGCATGATTACCACCAGCTCTCAAGGGCAAAGAGCCCCAGTACAGCAGCTGTTCTGCAGCATTGGCAGCCACTGCCTCCCATCCCAGCCATATCACTGTGGGTCTGCTGGTGACACCAGTGTGTGTGGATGTGAAGTGAGTTGGTGTCCTCAGCTCTTCTGTTCTGGAGCTCAGCACGTAAAGCAACAATTCCACTAAGTAAAACCAACTGCATTCACTTTTTTACTCCATTTCTGTATCTGTGGACTTCATGATCAATTAAAAAATATGTCGTGTTAAAGTTTTCTTTATGACAATCTGGAAGCTAAAACTTGTACACCTATACCTTCTACCACCTGTAATTCTGGAGTAATTCAGCTAGTTTCAGTACTCTTGAGTTTTCTGTATTCCCTCCATACATATTTCTCCTGCAACAATGCAGAAGCTGTTTCTGCTGTATTCATGAACCGAATGTGATTTCTCCTATGCATTTTCCTAGCCTGTCCAGCTTGGCAGATTGATGTCATCTTCATTCCTTGTAGGCTCTTATTATATTCCACCCAAGGAACATTGAATCTTCTGAAAAGGTGCTAACGTGTTTTTGTAGCCTCTAAAAGCTTTCTAGAGGAAAAACACGTTTTTTTGTACAAGTGATACTATTTGCAAATAAGACGAATGAAAGTCAGTACTAATATCTTCTTTCTATGCATGTAGTCCAATCAGGTCTATAGGGAAAGATCATAATACAACACTGCAATGGTGATTTTGCCAACTGCTCACAGACCAGCACAGCAACCTGTTAATGAACTGACATCTGGGGTCAGACATTTTTCTGGACATGTTACCTGAACCGTACCATTTTATAATGATTTAATCGCTTTGATTTCCATAAACTATTAATCTCCCATTTATTTATCCCTTTCTATCTGGTATTTAGAAGGTTTGTAACAATTACTTTTTCAAAAGCTTCCTGAATCATCCAGGACACTCCCTGTCAGTATTGAGTATTCTTTGTAACTCTTAATACATTCCATGCTCTATTCTGTTTCTTCAGAAAAAAAAAAAAAAAAAATCTGCTTTTTTCAGTGCCTCTTCAAAGTCAGAAGACCAGTATTTATCTTGCTAACCCAGTGTTAGTCTCATTAGATCATATAAGTAGGATTTGAAAATTTTCTGTTTTAAAATGTTTTTGTGGTATTTAAATAGAACTAACAGATGCTTATTCATCACATTTGCCCCCTTTCCTCCTTCCCAACCACTAATTTGCAAGCTTTCATCAACTCATTTGTAAGACCTTCTTATGTTGCATTTACAGAACTGTACTAGTAGAAGAATAAACATTTTCTTCAAAGAAAAGGAGATGCTATCAAGTTTACTGAAACCATAATAGCTACAAGCTGTTATATGCTTTTCCTTTTCAGCAACAATGAAATCTGAACAGATAGGAAAACTGCCGCTATGGAGGGACTGACAGAATACGAATTGAAGACTTTTGGTAACAAACACTAAAGACAGAGATGGTAGGTCACCAAAAATGTGGTTCGAGTGATTACATACCACAGTGACCGGGTCTTCTGTTTGCCATGGCAAATCTTCATTACCTGATCTTCTCAGGCAACATCTGGGTGAGAACTGTCCTCCTAAAATGACTTAGCTATATATGTCATTCAGTTAGCTACTGGAAGGGTAGACACAAAGAGGAATGCAGAGCCCCATGACATAGTAAACACAGGGAAGAAACAAAATTTCTTGGAGTTGCATATCAAGTGAAAGATTGTTGAGAAAAGATCTATGGTTAATACAGATAACAGCATCTGAGTCCTGTGTCTTAGCTGAATGATTAATTAGTGAATAGAATCATGCAGTCTGAAGTGTCAGACTTAATGTCACTGACTTAATGCCTATGTATTTGAATAGACACGTGAATTGCTTGTTTGGTCCTGACAGTCTTGTTCATTTGCAAGGGATGCTATACTACATTTCCTAGAGAATTCCAGAGAGCAAAGTGAAAAAGAGCAGAAGACAGACTGTTTAGCCCTTGGAAGGAAAGAACAGTAATTCCTTTTGAACCTAATTAGTAAACTTACAGCTCAGGGGGAATATGGAGAAAATGAGCTTTCAGGAGATTTATTAAAGTCAGGGTAAACTTGTACTAAAAGTTCATTCCAACTAAATGGGCAGAAAAGGCGAGAAAAGACTCAGAAACTCCCTTGAAAAGAGGGAAAATGACAAGTGAGTCAAGGATGGCTTCAATAAAGTGTAAGCTCTGATTTCACTGCTGATATGGTGATTTCTCCTGCAGCTGTTACTGCCTGAAGTTCATATAATAGGGCCTTCCATTCAAAAGGTCACCATGTGAAATACTATGCCAAGGGCAAAAGGACAGAGGACAGATGTCTTTGGCACCCTTGTTTTCAGAAGATCGGAGGAGAACATTCTTTATACAGGAAATGAAGAGGCCTTGCAAAAACAAGGATACAGAGCTTCATCAGGAAGAGACTGGCTGGGTGAAAAAAACCTTCAGATTAGTTGACAAATTTAACATTTAGTCTCTTTATACCCCTTCTGAGTCTCAGGAAGTGTGACTCCAACATGTGTCCCTGTGAAGGAAGAATCACTGTGATCTGCTTAGTCACAAGGGAGATTGTGCACATAATGCCAGGCAATTTGGACTCAAAGATCTCTCCAAACCTGACTTCATGTTTAGGACAACAGAAAAGACCTTTCACTGATGTGAGACTTTCCCACTTAACATACGTGAACCAACTATCAAATGATAATAAAATTTACATGGAAATAAGATAAAATCTTTGCTTACATATATGAGATTTCTTTCTTTCCTGGAATTTGCGATTTTTGAGCTGATTACAACTGGCAGTGAGCTATGGAGTAAGAACTCAAATTTGGATTCTCTTAGACACATAAAGGGATAAGAAAATAAGCAATAAGCTTGCTATAAAAGTCAACAGTAGAGCTAGAATTTGGTGCGTGGTTCCTCAAGCAAAAATACTTTCTCAATTCTGAAGATACAGGCCAAATGCTGGTTTTATGTGTTTTCTCTTGCAAAAGAAGGAAAGGCAGCTAACTCAAAATGCTTACATGCCTCTAAGAAAGATTGTGATTGTGACTTAACCACTGCTTCTGTGAAGATTAGAGAATTAAGTGAGAACGGTCAGTAGGAGGTAAATGGCATTCTGAAAAACAAACCAGACGGAGAGATCAGGTCATACCACATCAGGTGCAGTTGAAATATTGATGCATATTGATACTGTTCGTGTCTTATATTAAGAATACTCCCAGTTCCATCTTTTAAAGTCAAGTAACTTCATGCATTTCAGACAGATCTCCATTTATCAAGGGGGCTGTTTCTGCATTCCTTCATTCTTTTATTTTTTTCCTAGTATTTTTCTAAGAGTAATTTTTTTCAATAACATATAGCATAGCACACCCATTGGAATGAAACAACACTGCTTTTTTTGTATAAACCATTATGGTTCCTTTAGAAGGATTGCTTACTGAAATACTGTATATGCATTTTAAGAATCCCCCATGTTTTTCCTATTTTCTTATGTTGGTTGCAATATCCTATGAAAAAGTTTTAAACATGACAATGCTGGATGTTCGTAGTATCATTCCTATGACTTAGTGCATGCGCATTGCAGCCAGAATAGCCAAAATGGAAGGTAAGGGCAGGAGGAGGGGGAGAATTAAAAGTGGAAGCTTTGAAGATGTTAAAAATTCTTTAATGATTCCTCTAGAATCTACTGAATTTTCTCAATTAAAGCTGTAAGACTGATGGCAGTTTGGAGCAGTTTCAGAACTGCGTTTTGTTCTTCAGTCAACATCTGAGTCATGTATGAGAAGGTGTAAAAGCCATAGTATTCTACTCATTAGGAACATTTGATGCTATATTTTTGTCATAATTGTGAATTAAATATCAGAAAACTAAGAGAATTGTTGATGTGTGCTGATTTACAGTTATTTCTCCACAAAAATGTAATTAGCTACGAAAGAGAAAAATTGTAAGTGTCAAGGAAGAAGCTATGTTGTGGATGGCAATTGTTTGAATGTGGAAAGCCCTTGAACTGGACTTTTCCCTCTGCCACTTATGGACATGTAAGGAAAAAAGCCAACCACCAGTGCTATGGAGCTGGATAAGTGGCATCAATCTCTACAGAGAAAACTTACATCGTGATCCTCAAGTGTCATGCTGTTGGCAAAGGCAGGTAAACAGCCCAGCCTCTTGCTGATTACACCATTATATCATTTGCAGATGAATTTAGATGATGGAAGGAAAAGATCCTGTTAGCTTCTTCTGAACTTAATTTGATTTCTTCTGGTATTATTACAAGCTTTGAGAACAGATAAGAAGTACTGCAGGAGATGATGCACTTGATGACACTAGAATTTGCAGAGCAGCAAAAAAAAAATGCTGAAGGGTCTAGGTGTGATTGCTGCTGCTAGACAATCACAACACCAAATTAAAGATTCAGTTTCTTATGATGTATAGGAAAAGAATACCTGGAAACATAAACCCTTGTGCTCAGTTAGGACAACTCTGTAGAATGGTATGGCAAACTCTGTGGATATAGGTGTTGTCCACTAGGCAGCTGGTAAGATATGATCACTAGAAGCCACATCCTTGTGACTGTTTCTACTCTTTAATGCAACCATTTTCACTCCTAGATCTCACAGATACCACAATATTAATGAAGCACAGTGAATAACTCTGGAACAACAGTGTTATACCTAATACCAAAGCCATTTGGATACATTTGCATTTCATATATGCCTCCAAAGTAAACACTGATACAAACCACACAAAAACATTGTGCAATACCATCTTCTATGGAGATCATTTTGTTTACTTGACTTTTAAGCATGCCAGGCACTGATTTGCTTGTTTCCATTTAAAATATTTATCTAAACTGTACACAAAATCTATAAATCATGAATTACGCAGTTTCATTTTTTTACCAGTGTTGGCACTCATAGCACAGAGGAAGTGCTCTGCCCAGAGAGTAGATCCCTCTTGTGTTGATAATTTTTTGGTTATGATAGCAACTTAGTCAATTACTTGGTGATCAACTACAGACTATACAAAATGTAGTTATATAATGTTTTTTTTATAAGGTTGCCAAATGTTAATACTGGCATAAAATTTCTATTTTAAGTGGGCAGTGTAGAAGGTCATTCCAACATGAAGGAACAACATGGAAGGACTAGTGGGGTCCAATATTTTTGGAGGTTTCGTTAATCACAGAATGGATTGGGTTGAAAGGGACCTTATAGATCATATAGTTCCAACTATTTGTAAATGTACTATACAAGGTTGCCTCTCTTAAAAACACATTTTTATTCCAACCAAAATAATAAGTACAATGAGAATATTAATGAATATTTAATTTGTGTGATTTTATGGGTTAGTCACAGGGGGCAAGGCTGGTTTGTCTACCAACTGCATTAATTTGTCTGAATAATTTTCCTGAGTACAAAACTTGCAGTTATTATTAATTATATATATACATTATATATTATAATATAATAATATTAATAATAAACATTATTAATCGTTATATTAAATATTTATTATATAATATATTTATGTATGACACTATATAGTATTTGTATAAGTATACATATTTATATATAATGGAGTATATATTAATATATATTTAAATTATGGTCGTGGTTTAACCCGGCCGGCAGCTAAACACCACGCAGCCATTCGCTCACCCTCCCCCCTCCCTCTCTGGGACGGGGGAGAGAAATGGAAAGTGAAGCCCGTGAGTTGAGATAAAGACAGTTTAATAAGACAGGAAAATAATAATAACAATAACAATAACAATAACAATAATAATAATAATACAATGATGATAATAGTACTACTAATAATAATATGTACAAACAAGTGATGCACAATGCAATTGCTCACCACCCGCTGACCGATGCCCAGCCTAACCCCGAGCAGTCCGGCCCCCTCCCCCGGATAGCCACCCCTATATATTGTTTAGCATGACATCAGGTGGTATGGAATACCCCTTTGGCTAGTTTGGGTCACCTGTCCTGGGTCTGTCCCCTCCCAGCTCTTACTGCACCCCCAGCCTGCCTGTTGGCAGGACAGAGCAAGAAGCTGAGATGTCCTTGGCTTGGTATAAGCACTGCTCTGCAACAATTAAAACATCCGGGTGTTATCAGCACTCTTTTCATCCTAAGCCAAAACACAGCAATCTACCAGCCACTAGGAAGAAAATCAACTCTGTTCTAACTGAAACCAGGACAATTATATATTTATATTCCTTATGTATTATGTTATACGTTATTAAATAATAATAATAACAATAATATTTATTAGGTGATTGGTTTCTTTTACATGAAAGATTGGAAAGTGTCCTAATTGCCCCAGAGTCTTGTTATTCCAAACAAGTCTACAAACAATTGGCCTCCCTTCTCTACTTCATTTTATATCTGGTAATGACAGAATGTGCCTGTCACCCACACCTGCTTAGATAAGTTGTCTACAGGACAGGTCTTTCAGATTGTAATTTCACAGAGTTCCTCTGGATCTGGATAGAAATAAAGCAACTGCATAGGCAGGTCAGCAAGGTGGCACAGTAGTGATTCTGTGCTGCCATGAGCATCACTTTGTCATATATTTTACTGGATACTGTTGTCCAGTGGGACTTCTTGAGATGGGTATCTGCTGACCCTGCCTTTTGCCAATTTTGACTCCCTGAAACTGTGCTGTTGAAGATGGGGTGTCTTGCACTGTCATTGCTGAGTGCCTGCTGGGAGTCTCTGGCCCTTTTCAGAGCTTCACCTCAGCACTGCGCATGATCCTGGTGGTACCAACATGGGATAGGATGGGCTGCAGTGTCAAGGTATATCACCTCAAACTGTAATCCCCATGCAGGACTGCCGCACTCTCTGATCTTTTTTTTTTTTTTTTTCCTGGAGACCCAGCAAATTTCTAGCAACCAGGGATAGGACCCAAGAGAATGGCATGAGGCTATTTCAGGAAATATATTATTGGATATAATATTGGATATACATATTGGACCCAAGAGAATGGCACAACGCTGTTTCAGGGAATGTATTATTGGATATAATATTGGATATACATATTGGATATTAGGAAAAAGTTCTTCACTAAGAAGAAGGTGGTTAGGCAATGATACAGGTTCTTCAGGGAAGTGGTTGTGACACCAAGTGTGCTGTAATTCAAGAAGTGTTTGGACAGCACTGTCAGACATATGGTTTGGTTTTTGGGTAGTCCCATGTGGAGACAGAAGTTGGACTTGGTGATCCTTGTGGGTCCCTTCTAACTTGGGGTACTCTGTGATTCTGATTGTATGATTAAGCTTTATTTTTATTCTGAAAAATCTAAGTAACTCTTTTTGAAAACTGAAAAAGAAGTACAGAAATAATTGAGAATCTTGTTGCATTTACTAAGAAATAGTAAGAAAGCTGTAGACCAACCTTCAGGCTTCAGAAGAGGTTGACTCTGTTGGCAGCTGAGCAGAGGCACTCCTATGTTTACTGGGAGTGGAATCGTCATCAGCTGATGGAAAAAACAAGAAAATGTAAGAACTGTTTTCAGTTCATAGTGTTCCAAAACAACCTTTCTAAGCAGCAAGGCAAACAAAGAGAAGTGTTACAAAAAATGCAGAAAATAATTGGGTTTCTCAAGAGTCTTTCTGTGTTGTCACTACTATTGAAGCATTCAATTCAATGATTTTTCAAGCCTTAATTACAACTTTTCCAGAACTTTCAAAGTTCAGTTTTGTTTAGGAATGTTCTCTGTTCCTGTGACATCAAAAAAAGGGAAAAAAAAACCACCAACAGTCTTTTCAGAGAGAAAGTAGTAAATATTAGTAAATATTGGTCTTAATCGAAGTTGCAATCTTATGTTACACTAATGTGTAATTTTCCCTAAGTCAGAAACTAAAATCACAGCATCACAGAACTGTAGGGGTCGGAAGGGACCTCGAAAGATCATCGGTCCAACCCCACTGCCAAAGCAGGCTCCTCAGAGCAGGCTGCCCAGCTAGGCGTCCAGATAGGCCTTAAATATCTCCAGAGAAGGAGACTCCACAACCTCCCTGGGCAGCCTGTTCCAGTGCTCCGTCACCCTCACCGTGAAGAAGTTCTTTCGCATGTTGGTGCATAACTTCCAGTGCTCTGTCTTGTGACCATTACTCCCTGTCCTGTCCCTGCAAACCACTGAGAAGAGGTTGGCTACATCCGTCTGGCCCCCATCCTTCAGATATTTATATACACTGAGAAGATCCCCTCTCAGTCTTCTCCAGGCTGAACAGACCCAGGTCTCTCAGCCGTTTTTCGTAGGGAAGATGCTCCAGGCCCAGTATCATCTTTGTGGCCCTCCGCCTGACTCTTTCGAGGAGATCCCTGTCTTTTTTGTACCAGGGAGCCCAGAACTGGACACAGTACTCCAGGTGAGGCCTGACCAGGGCAGAATAGACGGGGAGGGTCACCTCCCTTGACCTGCTGGCCACGCTCCTTTTAATGCATGCCAGGATCCCGTTGGCCCTCTTGGCCATGAGGGCACAGTCCTGGCTCATGGTCAACCTGTCATCCACCAGGACCTCCAGATCCTTCTCGTCAGAGCTCCTCTCCAGCAGGTCATCCCCCAGCCTGTACTGATACATGTGGTTGTTCCTTCCCAGGTGCAGGACTCTACACTTGGTCTTATTAAACCTCATTTGGTTTCTTCCTACCCATCTCTCCAGCCAGTCCAGGTCTCGCTTAATGGCAGCACAGCCTTCTGGCATGTCAGCCACTCCTCACAGCTTTGTGTCATCGGCATACTTGCTGCGGGCAGACACTATTCCCTCATCAAGGTCATCGATGAAGATGTTGAACAAGACTGGACCCAGCACTTACCCCTGGGGAACACCGCTCCCCATAAAAGAATGATTTGTACTTCCATCAGTGGCTACCAGTAAAAATTTCAGAAACATCATGTGTACTGTTTAGGTCCATCTTTTCCTAAATCACACTATGCCTTTATGTAAGGAGCTTTCTTTATACATGAACATTTTAGGAAAGCAGTTCTAAATATATACAGGATTTCCTAAGAAATTTCAAATGGACTTCAGAAATTGCAGATGAATATCATTCAGTTATAATACAACTCTTAGTTTGATGCATTTCACCATGTAGACAGGGCTTCTAAAGAGAGTTGGAGAGCTGTGTTTCTTTTCTCTAACTTAGGCAACATGGCATATTCCAAGTGCAAAAATCAGTAGCAGAGCACAACATAGGACAAAAACAGACAGGTTTAATCACCTGTAATAATTCAGTTTTACCATTCTTGATTTTTGCAAGTTTCATATTGTACCCCTTTTGGTTCATTTTTCTTTTTGGTTCCTTTTTCAAAATGGAAAGTCCTGAAAATCCTCTGGTAATAAAGCAAAAATATCAGCTTTGAAAATGAAAGAAAATTAAATTGAAAGGCTTCCTGGCACAGCACCAACCAAAATATTCAAATAAAAAAGGACCAGATACAGAAGCATATCTTACGCCAAAGTGTGTGTCTGTGCTGTTCTTTTGAGGTTCTGTGTCTGTGATTCATTTAGAATATCACTTGAAAAAAAATCTAAGGGACTAATTTGAAATACATGAATTTTGAAATGTGAAATGCTCAAGTATGGAGGAGAATCCATCATGCCTAATAAAATTCTATAAGCTTCATTTGCAGTCAATCTGCTTAAACATGTTCAAACAGTATAAAACTTGGGATTTGGTCAATGGAGGGAAAGTGCAAATAAACTAGATGTAGTGGCAATCCACAGGAGATACACAAGTTTAACTACAGTGTTTTTCTGTTCTTATCTTTATTTACAACATTGCAGGCTTTCTGTTTTGAGTAGCATATGTGCCATCTTAGTTTGAGAAACAAATTTTCTTATGAGCTAGAGTAAGCTGTATGCTTTGTTTAGTGCATCTTCCATTAAATCTTTCAGTTGTGTGCAAAGAAATTACAGACTTGTGGTGTTATTTCAGTGGAAATTTTTTTCTCAGTTGGCTTGAGAAGCCCATAGCTTTCAATTATAAAATACTATGACTTACTCACTGATGACAGTGGGATGTATCAGGAAAAAAAAAAAAAACCTACTTTTATATATAGTGTTTTCCTACATATCACAATATAGACCTGTGTAAACCTATCTGTGGAACTTCTAGTGGATGCTACTTCATTCTCAAAAGGAAGCATAATCCTGAATCCAATTTTGTTTCAGAGTACAGCTGTTTTCAGGAAAACAAACAAACAAACAAACAAACAAAAAAAACGCTTGTCATGGGTCATGCTAGAGCATACTTGTACTTACTTAATCATGTCTGCCTGACTTATTTGCAAGTTGTTACAGTTCCTAGGAAAGCAGCACCAACATTGCAGTAGAAGCACAATCTAGATTCTGGCACAGCTCACTCTTTAACAGGATCATTATTCAGTTTAAAAATGCAAGGGCAAAGTTTGCCTTTAATTATGCCTCTATAACTTTAGTGAACATAGCAGTTTGGAAAGGGATTTTATTTGGAGCCAGCAGAATTGCTGTCATAGGAATTTTGTGTCGTACTAATTGTAGAATCTTTATAACTGAGTACTCTGTGGAAATAACCTTGCATGTGTATTGAGCTGTATGGTGGCTCAGCAAGACTGTCAAGCAAAAAAAGATCATAAAACAAGTTTTGTGAAGAACTCCATCCCATGAGAATGTTACCATCCTATCTTACCTCCACTGGCCATCTGACTGCTATTGACAGTCTGTAAAGCAAGCTTCATTATATAATTCAGTGATTTATAATTTTTATGAACTTTTTGCTAAAAAATATGGAACTTTGGTAATACCAGTTCACTTTAAAAAAAAAAAAAAAAAAAAAGTGATGTTAAATCTTCCAAGTCAGTATGGCAGGTGTGTAAGTTTTAGCACTGACAGCCACTGAAACGGAGTCTTCCATTGTCCACAGAAGCCATTACTTATTATTGTCCATCTCAGGAGTTCTTACTGCCATAGTTGCCACAGTTTATCCTACAGCATTGCAAACAGGCTCCTTTCCACTGTGTTTTACCCAGTTGCCAAGGCGAGAAATGAAAATCATAGCCCAGATTCTATGTCCATTCTCTTGTTTGCTCCTCAAACAACCACCTCAGTGCTGCAAGCCTCCTGTAATTACTGTGGCACTGTTTTTTTTTTTTTTCTGTGCATGTCTCTACTACCTTGCAATATGGAGAGATTTTTATTACCATTATTTGCTGTAAAGTGAAATAGTCTTTATGTAATGATTTCTGCATTTGTATATAGTTCTTCTGCAATCGATCTGATAATATGCTGTTTTGTGGAAGACCCCAATGTAATCGAATAGATGATGAAATAAAATAACCTTCATTCTCCCCTAACAGGGTTGTTTGCATTTTGAATAACAATTAACAGAGCAAGTAAGGCATTATGTGAATACTCTAGGCACAAGTTGTTACTGCTGTTAGAGTATCTTCTGAAAGAAGATACTTGGTTAAACACTTGGTCAACACCTGGTTAAAGTATGCTTGCTACATTCCTTACTGAGCTCAAAGATCAGTAAGTTCAGTAGTGTCAGAAATCTTTGATTTTTTTTCCTTTGTTTTTGAAACAATTCTTTCTGCAAAATCACGTTTCTCTGGGGCTAAATATCCTCATGGTAAGGGAATCTGGCCAGACTTTGATAATCTGACTCAGCAAACATAAAAATATAAATGGATCACAAATGTATAATAGATAACAGTGAATTATTAACCAGTGTCGTTATAGACAGTCAAGTTTTACAGTCACAATGCTCATTTTATCCTGGTTACTGAATTGTATGCCTATAGACACAACTGTAAATATTTTAAACAATTACAAAACACTTCCTGATGAGTTTGATATTATATTGCTGCCAGATGCTAGGTTAACCACAAAACAACACATTCCTCAGAACTTTCCCCACCTCTTTGACAAAAGCAGCCCTCAGTTTCTGGTAATGACAGATACAGGCAGAGTAATGGGTACAACCCAGCCCCTGCAGAATAGCTTTCATCCAAAACAAAACAACAACAACAACAACAAAACTTGTTAACAAAAGCAAGCCTGCTAGGAATGAGCCTGGCTTGTCTGTGTATGCCTTTGAGCAACCTGGGATAAAAGACCTGAGTAACTCCCTTCCCACTGTCCTTACTTTCAAAACCAAAATGTTATAGATCTGATGAAAGTGAAGTGGTTAAGTGATTATAGGAATAGATTCTAACATGCTTTCATTGAACGCAAGAAGTCTAATTTATCACCTACACCAAGAAATCAGAAAGAGATCAATTACTTTTTTTACTAGAAAAACCCAGGTGAAACAGTGTAAAGAAGAAAAAGCAAATACATTGGTCTGCTACAGAAATTTTTTGGAAGTGCAACTGCTAATGAAGTGTTTAGAAATATCTAGAATAATGAAGTATTTCCTGCATAGAGTTAAGCCTCTACAAAAATATCTAGTTTCTTTAAAGACTATTTTTTAGCATTTTGTTTTTGTGGTTCTTTTTGCAGGTGTTGCTGCTTTGGATTCCAGCGTTTCTGGGAAGATTGGTTTGCGAGCAGTCATATATTATTTCTGCACTACAGTCATTGCCGTAATACTAGGTACTCTGTAAAAAGTTAAAATGCTATTAAAATCCATATCATTGCCTAATTAGAAGTACATGTATACAGCACTATGGCAATACTAATTTGCCAAGAAAGTATGGAGAGGAGATTCAGGAATCATACAAACACCATTATACACACTTGTAGCTAGATGCAGGGGAAAGTTAGTCCTGCTATTCAATAGTACGATGATAAATTCTCAGATGCAAGAATGTATTACCTATTTCACCTGAAAGAGTGGGAGAAACCATGGCTTTCTGTGTCATCCAGTTCCCTTCCTGTAAGTTTTATATCCCTTATGACACTACCAGGCTCCACTCCTGCTACTCAGAAGTTCACATCTCCTCTTGCAGAAAGTTCATTCCCTACAAACAGCGTTGAAATCTCACGTATTTGCTTGAACAGAAATCTTCAGTCTGTGTTCTTAAAGAGAAATAAAATTACGCCCTGTGCTGTCAGCTGTCATGTCATTTGTGGATTGCCTTTGTGTTTTGTTGAGTTCAAGTTAATACAAAGTACAGGTATCACCCACTAAAAATAAACTATTATATATTTATTTGAAGTCTGAAATATGCATTGTATGTAGCCTACTTATAAACCAAAGCAATATTTAACAATAAAGTATCACATACAGACATATGAGGCTAGAGTCATTCCTAGAGGTTGCATTATGGAGAGTAATAATGTATCACTGCAGTTACGCTGTGTAGGATAACATCTCATCTGTCTGGGAATTTTCAATGAATACACAGTGAGGAAGACTTAATAAAAACTGACATATTTTATCTGGATCCAGCTTTGAAATTGTCCCTGTCCTAAAAGAGGGGTTAAACCAGAGAACCCCCAGAGGTTAATCTAAGAGGTTAATATAAGATGTTGCATGATACTATGATATTTCTTGTTTCATTGTGCAGTTACATAAATGCAGTTTGGATTTTGAAAATCAAAAGTGTATATTTGGAAAGGGCTAGCATTTCTGTGTAATATTAAAAATGCCTAAAATGAAGCCACTAAAGTCAGTGGAAAATTAGCTACTGATTTCAGTAGTCACAAGTTTAGACCTAACATTTCCTGCCCCCAGATTTTTATTTGTTTCTGACGGTACTTATGTTGCTTTATTGCTGTAAGCTAGTTTTACCAAAGCAAAGAACATTTGATGAGTTTAGCTCATGAAGATTTTAATTACACAAGATGCATTACACAGACAGGATGTGCAATACCTCTGCTTGCACTGTGAACTGTTTTCCTGGTTCTCCTTCTTAAGGGATTGTCTTAGTTGTGACTATTAAACCTGGAGTACCTCAAACAGCAGATGAGATTGACAGAGTGGGCAGCACCCCAGAAGTCAGTACTGTTGATGCCATGCTGGATCTGATCAGGTGAGATTTTTTTTTTGTTTCCATTCTCTTTTTGCAGAATAAATTCTGAAAATAATAAAACTGTAATATGTAATACAATGAAAACACTTTCCAATATTTTTGGAATCAACAAGTAGAAAGTAATATGTATTCCAAGAGGCTAGACATTTTTTAGCGTATTCCAAGTGGTTTCCTTAAAAATATTGCATCAATGTTTTGGAAGACAGCCTTATCATGAGTCTATCTCCAATAGCATCCTGGTAAATGATAGGTATGTAAAGTGGCTAGAGGAAAGCAGCCCCTGCAAAGTCTGCAAAAGACTTGAGTGGGTTTTCAGAATTGATAGGAATTGAATAAATTTTGACATGTTTAGGAATTAGGCAAAATCCAGAAAAACAAGGCTGCATTTCCAATAGTAGCTAAATAGTTCCCTCACAAATGTTTCTGCGTATTTTTTTTCTTCAGCTGCAGTTAGTCTCTGTTCCATATCATTGTTCATGGCCACTGTTTTTTTTTCCTAGAAGTTTTACTTAATCTATCATGTAAGATTCAACTATGTATCTAAAAGTGGCTTTCTCAGCATTCTTCATTTCATGAAATGTGACTGACATTTGCAGATGTAACTCCAGATCCACAGTTCTTTGCCATTTATTTAATATACATATATATATATATAATGTATGTATGTATCTGCATATGTATCCTATTTAATAGCAAATGTCTGTTGTCATCTGGCACATCTCTGCCCCAGCCCAGATCAAGGTAGCCCTCTTTGGTGTGAACAGTCCTCAACCCCACAACCTCACATTCAACAATCCACAGCTGTTCTTTCCTGCTTGTGCATGACCAAAATGGCAGCTCTGTGGAGTATTCATCTCATTACACATGGTTGCTTGCCCCAGGTATAAACAGCAGGGCACCGTGATAAGCCACATAATAAAAATAGTGCATTTACCACTAACTTCCACATGAATATGTACATACATATTCACACAGATGATGAAACTCCATGTACAAAACCTTTTTTTTTTAATATAATAAGAACCATAATTTCGACTACTCTGGGTTTTACGCTTCATGGCTCAATTTCTTGTAAACAAATATAAGTCTGTAAATTAGGAATTACAGTTGAGGTCTGAAACTCTGATTTAAAAGATTTATTGTCACTTTTTTCTGTGTATTCATCAGATTTATGATCCAAATCCAGACAGTCTTGTAAAGAGTAGTGCAAATCCCAGGCTTCTACAAACTACTCTTGTCTTAAATGAAATTTTGCTTTAAAAACTTGAAAAATAATGACAGAAGTGTGTACAAGATATGGAAGGGACATAACAAATTCTGCTTCATTATAGAAACTATCTTTCTCTAGAAAATAGGTTGAATATTCAATAAATACTTAATGCTGTTTTGTGGAATTGTTTGATTGTGAAATTGGCCATAGGAAAGGAGAGACACAACTGGATTGTACTTCTTCTGACCTAATTTCCTAATTTTTCAGTTCATGAAAGCAGCCCTTTACCCTGGAATAACACAGGCGAATCTTCCATAAGCCAAGATTAATTTAATATTTCAGAACTGCAATAGAACATACCACATATCTGGTGCTTCCAGCAGGGTGTTTGTAAGAGTTATTCTTTATTTCCAGCATATATTTTAGAAGTTCTGTAAAAGACTTCAGACTGTCTCCTGTACTCCTTGTACTCCTGTACTTTCCTTCCAAGGAAATGATGCAGTAGGAAAAACAAAACAAAACAAACAAACAAAAAACTTTAGTAGCTAACAAGCAAATACTGAAAAATAAGCCCAAGGATTCTACCTTATGGGGACAGTGTACTGGACCTTAGGAGTCCCGAACCTTTGATTTTTCTGGACTTCAGCTCTGTCAGTGCTAACCACATTGTTCTCTGGGTAAAGGAACACAAACCGATCTATTTTTTAAGAAGTGAATTTTGTCATTTTATTCAGATAAACAATTTGTTCTTAGTATAGTGTTGAAATGCCTCTACTTCTTTAACAGGAATATGTTCCCAGAAAACCTTGTCCAAGCCTGTTTTCAACAGGTGAGTTTGAACACCCTTCTTTGTTACTGTAGTTTTCATTGCTAACTACAAATTATTGTTACTTTATTACCCCTAAACTATGTCATTTTAGAATAATTTCATAGAAGCTCCTGAGTATTTTATTCCCCCATAAAAAGACTTCTTTTAAGGCATTTTGGTTTTGTTTCCATTATGAAAAATACTTTGTTGTCAGCTTTTGATCATCCCTTGCAAAAAGACTCTGTTTAGAAGCTGGATGCAGAAATCAAGCAATGTATTAATGTTTAAGTTTTTCACTTTTGGGACAGGCAGTGTTACAAGGAAAATGTCATGAGGATGTACTCCCACATTCTTTAAATCCCTCCATGTCTAATGAAGTTTGCATACCTCAGCCTTCACCCCGCTATGTCTCACATCAAATGTCCATTACCAGTGATGCTAGTTCATCTTTAGGAAAAGGTAGCCAGATGTTAGAGTCTATTTGAGTCATCTCTTTTCAGAAGCAGTGACATTTGGAAGTTGAAAAAGGAACCCCCTGTCTCAGTCTTACTTCAGATTCAGTCATCTTTATCCATAAATATATCAAACTGTATTTTGTGATGGTCTCTCCCTTTTTATCTCCTTCAGTGGCTGCCTACCAGTTGCTCTGAAGTTTTTTAATGGGGTAGTTTACTATTCCCATTAGAAAATGATGTTAACTGTCCTGCTGTGTAGAACACTGAACATATTTCCAGTTTATAAAACTTCTCCCTGTAGATTTTTTTCATCTGTCATTGACTTCAGAGGCAACTCTTCTGCCTTGTGGGAAGTATACAGTCCTGTACTAAACTTCATAGAAAGAATGAAGGTAGACAAGTCCCTCTTTTTGTGGGCCATATAAAACAATATTGATGTAATTATCCTTAGAGCAGGATGCTACAGCATCCTCTGTAGATGATGAGACTGACACACCTTCTCCAACAGTGTAGCATGTTCAAGCATTCTGTTTGTATCAAGTGCATTGGCACAACAGACCTCTCCTGGGGTGTCTGTTGGTGATTCTCTCTAGACTGTTCCAGTAAAAAAAAATCCCTTTGCCTTTGTCAGGAGCAATATCTCATCCACTGCAAGACTGCACCCAGGTCCGCAAAGTACCTGGGAGTCTGGAGAGCAGAATTCATAGTACATTACCTCTGAATCACTTGTTTGAATTACAGTTATCTGAAGAACAGAGCAATGTTGGCTCATTTTAATTGGGAAATAATGTGTTTGTGTATCAGATCGGTTTATTTTCCTGTTATTTTTAGGGGGCGTTTATGCCTTTGTTCATTCTTCAGTTTCCCCATATTTCTAAATAAGATGTTCTGTGTTTTTTTTTAACTTTTTCAGTATAAAACCAAACGTGAAAAAGTGGAAGCTACAACTGTCATGGATAAAAATAGCTCCGTATTTACAGAAGAATCTGTTACATCTGCTACGACACCAGAGGTTTCAGAGGTGCGACCTTTATTGTTATATTCCATTATAGGCATAGCCTTAAAATGCAAAGCTTTTAAAGGCAGTTTTAATTCTATCTTCATTCCTGACCTTGCCCATGCAGCAATGCCCAAAAGGAAATGGAGTATCTGGGGAAGAGCTCCATATCTTTCCAAAGAAAGATATAATTATGCTTTCATTTTAGAACTCATTAAAGTAAACTCTGTGTTTTCAGATTGTAACTTTTTTCCCTTGACTCTGATCTATAGAACAAAACCCAAGAATACAAGATCGTGGGCTCGTATTCTGATGGCATCAATGTGCTTGGGTTGATCGTCTTTTGTCTTGTTTTTGGAATGGTTATTGGGAAAATGGGAGAGAAAGGCCAAGTGCTTGTGGATTTTTTCAATGCACTGAATGAAGCTACAATGAGAATAGTTCAGATAATTATGTGGTAAGTCCAAGGGTATACTGGCATTTTCTAATTAATTCTTTAACAGGGTTTTGTCATTGAAAAAGTAAGAGCAGACTCAGACTCACACTGACTCAGATGTTTGCTTTTGTATGTGTGCTCTTCAGCAAACAGCTTTAAAGGAAGGCTTGTAAACAGTTTCATTTATACAGAATTTGATCACTTAGAGGAAACTGGAGACAAGGCTTCCACTTACTACAAACTAAAGGAACAATCCCATTGGTACGTAAGAATCTTGAGTTTTTCAGACATTGTCACTAGAAGTTTATATCAAACCAGTACAACTGTGCTAGTGATTTGAGGACTGTAGAAGAATCACCCACATACCTTTCTCAGTCTTGAACACTATTCCCTGATAGCCGTTATGTTCACAGGGTAGCTGTCCTAGGACCTGAGTTCCTTTAGTAATAAAATTTAATATACCAGCCACAATATAGAGCAAAATCCAAAATGATATGCAAGATACAACTTGGCATCATTTTCCTTGTGCTAATAGGCTTTGTGAGATACCATCCTCACAATATTCTCACATAATATTCCCAGATGGGAAAAAAATAGAAAGTAGTAACACATTTGGTGGTGTTTAGTTGGACTTCGGAGCTATTCACAAAGCTTGTGTCTGTGCAGTCAGTAGTTGTGCAGATTGCAATTACAGGATCAGCACTACAAGCACATCCAATATTTTCCAGAGTTTGATCCTACATGGAGAATGCATTGTGCCATTTGCTGTGTACTCTGCCTGTATTCACCTTGCTTGTTTCACACTAACAGTAGCTTAGCAGATCCTTCCCTTCCATTTATTTTCCCTCCATTTCAGCACACTGAGATGTCTGCAAACCAGTAAACCTGTCCAGGGCTTAGCTGCACGCTTCTTGCTGCCTTAGAGATACCTTAGTCTCTGCAGTTTGTACTGTGCTAGACACTACAAATCTGGTGCCTAACTGAGTTAAAGTCCCATGGAATACATGTAGGCTGCATCACTTTGCAGCAAGTTACCACTAAAGAGACCCCAGAATTAGCATGTGCTACAAATACAGGATCCTACCCATAAGCTACCCTTTGTTTTGCATGTGCCTGAGTCTGGCTTCTGGCTCCTTGTATCTCTAGAGATGTGGGAGCTGTTGCTTTGTATAAGGTAAAGATGGACACTGACAGTATGAGGAATTAGTTTTCCTTTCGCCAAGTTCAGCATTCAGCAGGAACTAGGACCCTCTACTTTGCACCAGAGGAAAGTACTACTGTGTTTGTGAGATAACACACACACATTTTTATAAGTTAATATTTTAAAATGTATAAATTTCATAAACTCACAAATTTATAAATGAATCTATATAACATTTATCAAAGCTGAAAATTGGCATCTTGTCTGTGTCACAGCCTGTTCTGTGGTAGTAAAAGGAATGCAGAGGAACTGGTGCTAGCATAAGCCCTGAATTTTGCCTTGAATTTGTCTGCTGTAGGCAGCAGCCAATGCAGCTATTTGGATGGGGACCCTTCCATCAAACAACGAACTGATGACTGTGCTATCCCAACATTAAAATGACTCTTTTGTGTAGGTGATTCACATACAGTTCCCAGTGCTACAGGGCAGTTCCTGAAAGTGCAGGAGACCTTTCCCATCTCTGTGTGATCAGAGCACAAAATCTTGGTCTCATCCCTTCAAATTTCCACCTTCAAGTAAGGTTATAGCCACTCATAAACATTTACTGCAGCAGGGCAAAACCCACACCCATTCCCAAATTCTGTGTTAAAGTTAAAATTTATTCTTATTTCCTAGTCTTTTTTTTTTTACCTGTAATGTAACCTTGCTGCAAGTGAGTACGATCAATTATGTAACAGAACATCAAAGCAAATCATTCAATCTGTTGCAAAAACCTTTACTGTACAAGAAATTGTGACTTGTTGAGCATGCAGTATTTTGGAGAATTCCTTTTTAATTGCTTTACTTTTGCTTTCTAGGTATATGCCAATTGGTATTGTGTTTTTAATTGCTGGGAAGATAATAGAAGTTGAGGACTGGGAAATCTTTCGTAAACTGGGTCTTTATATGGCTACAGTGTTAAGTGGGTATGTCAAATTGTAAAGATTAAATTAAATGTAATCAATTTTGGTGCTTAGTTGATTACAACGTAATTATCTACAGCAACCAGTGTCTCCTAGGTCAGAGACAAAAAATCCTGTCAATGCAAATTGTATGAGAATGTTTTGAATACACGTTTTGTTGAATGTATGATTTGTTTTAAAATCTAAGTGCCTTGAATTCTTAGGAAAAAAAAAAAGGCTGTTCTTGTATTCACTATTTCATCTTCTCAACGTGATGCTGAAACAGATAATATCACTGTATTTGAGGGCTACGAAGATGGTGACTGGCCTAGAGGGGAAGACATACGAGGAGCAGCTGAGGTCACTTGGCCTGCTAAGCCTGGAAAAGAGGAGACTGAGGGGAGACCTCATCGCGGTCTACAGCTTCCTCACAAGACGGAGTGGAGGGGAAGGCACTGATCTATTCTCTTTAGTCACTAATGATAGAACCTGGGGGAATGGTGTCAAGCTGAGGCAGGAGAGGTTTAGGCTAGACATCAGGAAGAGGTTCTTCACCAAGAAGTTTCAGTGGTCGCACACTGGAACAGGCTCCCCAGCACCAAGCCTGTCTGAATTTAAGAAGGGTTTGGACTGTGCACTTAGTCATATGGTCTACAGTTTTGGGTAGACCTGTGTGGTGCCAGGAGTTGGAGTTGATGATCCTCATGGGTCCCTTCCAACTCGGGATATTCTATGATTCTATGATTTTTGAAAGTCACATTGCTTCTTTTAAAAACTAGAAAAAATTGGAAAAGGGTAAGGGTAAGGTGAATCATGACTTAGAGGGCATTTCCAGGCCAATGAACATACATGAGCATCTGTATAAAGCTGAAAATATCTATGGGACCTCTGGGACCAATTTATATCAGTTGCACTGCCCAATACAAATGCAAAGTAAATGCACTACATGAGAAATGATGCCAGAGAGGAAATCAATCCTATCCCACTCCAACACAGAGAAGGCAGCTAACACTGAGAGTAGCTCTGGGGATCACACTGTTCCATCAGCACAAAAATAGCTGGTAAAGCTGGAAAAGTAGCAGTTGCTATCTGCATAACATAAACAAGCACCAAAACATTTTTGCTATTTTTTTTGTATACGCTTGACTGTGTAGAACAGTCTGAGGCTGAAGCAGTTACACCTGCAGAAATTCTTTTGCAGGTATAGAACCTTAGAAAGGGCAACTTAACTGCTTCAAATGGTATTTGTCGTAATACTAGATCATTATACATCTCTGAAGAAAATTATTACAAAGAAACCTTTGGAAAGATAAAAAGATTTTATGGTCCTAATACATTAAATGCATTTAAATTTATATTTCCATTTCAGTGAAACATAACTTCTAGGCTGTCTTGGTTCATTGCTTCATTCATTCATTCACTCCTATAATTCCTTCAGTATGCTATGGATTTATTCATATTTTGTCTAGAGGCTAGATCCAAAGTTGTTCAAGAGCTTCTTTCCCACTGCTTTATACATATCCGTGATATTTTCTTCAAATGTTATTCACACGCTTTCTGACTAACAAGCAAAGAGTAGGGTAATATTTTAGTCTTAATTGCAAAATTCTTTATAAAGAATCAGGAAGGATCTCTTTTTTGCATGATTTTTTTCTAGATAATATTTATTTCAGAGTTTTTGTGTTGTTTTGTGTATAAGCCAGCACGTTTGGACTAGCTGTTCAAAACTTATTTGAGAAGTAATGACTTTCGAAATAAAAATTACAGCTGCAGAAATAGCAGTGAATTATCACTTTCAAAAATGGTATAGAGATGAGTGATAGTTGTGTTTGTCTAATACATAAAGTTTTTTTCTTATTTTCTGCGCTGGTTCTTTCTTATTTTCTGTTTCATCTTGGAAAATAAATCTAATTTTTAAAGGATGCACACGTTGATGTTTACCAGGAGACTATAAATCATGAGTCTAATACTTTCTTTATAAACTATAAATGAGATCGTGACCAGAAATTAGCCAGAAGTCATTTATAGAATGACACTGTATAACTTCTGCAGGTTTTCTATGTTATTAAAGCCTGTTAATTCAGAGGAGGAATATGTTAGATGGATTTTGACTACCATTCGGCTTCAATTTTAGATCAGATAGCAAACTTTATGGTTGCTTACCTATTAATTGTTACTGTTTGCACTGTAACAGGACATGTCTTCCTTAGGATGTGCGTGAAGACACAGTACCTTCTCCAGATACTTTGCTAAGTATCACCACATAAAGACACCTGTTTACCTGGTAACAACCAAGCAACAACGCATGCAGCAAGGGTGCCCACCATTATATCCTTGGCAAGAAAAAGTATGTGTTCCACTGAACTCCATTACGCAGGTCACAGTTTTCCCTGATGGCTGCTAGTACAGCATTTCTGTCTCTTATGGGAAGGCCTACAGAGGTTGATAATCAGGGTGTTGTAGAGAATGGCAAACATTCCCTGCAAAACTGACCAGCAAGAAGGGTATATTAGATCATAGAAGCAAAGATGACTCTGTACTCACAAGGTTGTAGGCTGCAGGAAAAAGGTGCCTGTCCTATCTGCCAAGCCTCATACAGCATAAGGACTATTATCCACTGCTGCTGTTTCACGTGGGCACCAATGATGCAGCCAAGAGCAGTCTGAGGAGTGTCAAGAGGGATTGCAGAACCCTGGGAGCAGCAGTAAAAGACACAGGAATGCAGGTAGTTTTTTTCATCAGCCCTGCTGGTCAAAGGCAAGGGGACTGATAGGGCCAATGGATTCTGGCAAATCAAGAGATGGTTGTAGGACTGGTGCCACAGACAGGGGTTTGGCTACTTAGACTGTGGGACTCATTTTGAGAAACCTTGTCTGCTGGGGGCTGATGGGATCCACCTCTCAGAGAAGGGGAAGAGCATCTTTGGTCATAGACTTTCCAAGCTGGTGAAGAAGGCTTCAAACTACAGTTGCCAGGTGACAGGAACCTCGAACCTGCTTCTCCCAGTTTGATGCCAGTGTCAGCAATAGATGTCCAGAGCCTGAAGAAGGATCATGGGTCAGCAGGAAAGCACCTGAAGAGCAGCACAAAGTAATTCCAGCCACTCTAGCCAGTAAGTTAGTTTCATCAGGGGCCCAACTCAAATATCTCTATACTAACACACATAGCATGGGAAATAAACAAGAGAAGTTAGGGGTGTTTGCATACCTGCAGTGCTATGATCTTATTGACATTACAGAGACATGGTGGGATGGCTCCCAGGACTGGAATGTTAGGATGGAAGGATATAGGCAAGGGAGGTGAGGAGGCGGTGTTGCCCTTTCTGTCAATGAGCAGCTGGAGTGCATAGAACTCTGCCAGGGGATGGGAGAGGAGCTGACAGAGAGCATATGGGTCAGGATTAAAGGGAGGGCAGGGGCAGGGGACATCCTAGTGGGGGTCTGCTACAAGCCACCTGATCAGGGAGACCAAGCGGATGAAGCTCACTATAGACAGATAAAAGCAGCCTCACATTCACAAGCCCTGATTCTCATGGGGGACTTTAACAACCCCGATATCTGTTGGAGTGACAACACAATAGGGCAGAGGCAAACCAAGAGGTTCCTGGAATACATTGATGACAACTTCCTTCTCCAAATGACAGAAGAGCCAAAGAAGAGAGGTGCAGTGCTGGATCTCATTCTCATCAACAGGCAGGATCTGGTAGGGAATGTGAAACTCAAGGGCAGCCTTGGCTGCAGTGATCGTGAAATGGTGCAGTTTTGCATTCAGAGGGCAGCGAGGAGGGAGCACAGCAAACTCTCTATCCTGGACTTTGTGAGAGCAGACTTTGCTCTGTTCAGGAATCTGCTTGGTAGAGTACCATGGGACAAAGCCCTGGAGGGAAGAGGAACTCAAGAAAGCTGGTTAATATTCAAGTACCACCGCCTTCAAATTCAGGAGCAATGCATCCCGACAAAGAGGAAATTGGGCAAAAATGCCAGGATAGCTGCATGGATGAACAAGGAGCTCCTGACCAAGCTCAAAAAGAAGGCCTACAGAGAGTGGAAACAAGTATAAATAACCTGGGAGGGATACAGAGACCTTGAGCAGCCAGGGATAAGGTTAGGAATGCCAAAGCTCTTTTAGAATTAAATTTGGCTAGAGACATCAAGGGCAATAAGAAAGGGTTCTGTAGATGAAGTGGTGATAAAAGGAAGATGAGGGAAATTGTGGGCTCTCTCCAGGAGGAAACAGGAGACCTGGTCAGCCAGGATATGGAGAAGGCTAAGCTACTTAATGAATATTTTGTCTCAGTCTTCACAGACAAGAGCACCAGGCACAAGGCCTAGGCCCCAGAAGGCAAAGGCAGAGACAGGAAGTATGATGAGCCACCCAGTGTTGGAGAAGATCTGGTTTAAGACTATCTATGGAACTGCAAGGTGTACAAGCCTATGGAATCTGATGAGATGCATCCAAGGGTCCTGAGGGAACTGGCAGATGCAGCTGCTAAGCCTCTCCCCATCATATATGAGAAGTCGTGGCACTTTCAAAAAGGGAAAAAAGGAGGACCTGGAGAACTACAGGCCAGTCAGTCTCACTTCTGTGTCCAGCAAGATCATGGAGAAGATCCTCCTGGAAACTATGCTAAGACACATGGAAAATAAGGACATGATTGGTTACACCCAGCATGGCTTCACTAAGGGCAGATTGTGCCTGACAAATCTGATGACCTTCTAAGAGGGGCTTACAGTATTGGTGGATACGGGAAGAGCAACTGACATCATCTACCTGGACTTGCGCAAAGTATCCCCCATGATATCCTTGTCTCTAAATTGGAGAGACATGGCTTTGACAGATGGACCACTTGGTGGGTAAGGCTTTGGCTGGATGGTTGCACACAAAAAGTTGTGGTCAATGGCTCAATGTCCAGGTGGAGATCATTGATGAGTGTTGTTCCTCAGGGGTCAGTAATGGGACCAGCACTATTTAACATCTTTGTTGGTGACACAGAGAGTGAGATTGAGTGCACCCTCAACAATTTTGCCAATGACACCAAGCTGTAGTCAATACACTGGAGGGAAGAGATGCCATCCGGGGGGACCTGGACAAGCCTAAGAGGTAGGCCTGTGCGAACCTCAGGAGGTTCAACAAGGCCAAGTGCAAGGTTCTGTGTCTGGGTCAGGGCAATCCCAAATACAAATACAGGCTGGGGGGAGAATGGATCGAGAACAGCTCTGATGAGAATGATCTAGGGGTACTGGTTGACAAGAAGCTTGACATGAGCCATCAGTGTGCGCTTACAGCCTAGAAAGCCAACCATATGCTGGGCTGCATCAAAAGCAGCGTGGCCAGCAAGTTGAAGGAGGTGATTCTGCCCCTTTAGTCTGCTCTCCTGAGACTCCAGTTGGAATACTGCATTCAGCTTTGGGGTCCCCAACACAAGGAGGGCATGGATGTATTAAAAGGAGTTGAGAGGATAGAGTCACAAACATGATCAAGAGGCTGGAGCACCTTTTCTATGAAGACAGGCTGAAAAAGTTGGGGTTATTCAGCCTGGAGAAGAGAAGGCTCCAGGAAAACCTTATACCAACCTTCCCATACCTAAAGGGGATCTACAGGAAAGCTGGAGAGGGACTCTTTGTCAGGGAGTGTAGTGAGAGGACAAGGAGTAATGGCTTTAACCTAACAGAGGTTAAGTTTAGATTATATAAGGAGGACATTTTTTCCCGTGAGGGTGGTGGGGCACTGGAACAGGTTGCTGAGAGAAGTTGTGGATGCCCCATCCCTGGAAGTGTTCAAAGCCAGATTGGATGGGGCTTCAAGCAACCTATTTTAGTGTGAGGTTGTGTGTTGGCAGGGGTGTTGGAATTATATGATCTTTAAGGTCCCTCCAGTCTAAGCCATTCTATATTTTCTGGCCTTCAGGAATGCCCTTTTTTCCATCGCTCTTCAAACCATAGGAGTTGTGCTTTTTCTTTGTTTTGGATTCTCTTCCCACCATCATTTTAGGTTTCATCATTATTTGCCTCATGTTTGTGTTTTTTTCTGTTCATGTACAACTTTTGTAGCCATTTCTCTATTATCCTTCCTTTAAGGTAACTCTTAAGAGTTACAGGATGTCTCAAACATACTCCTTGTTTTCACTAGCAAGAAAAGTGTGCAAGATCACAAGAGCTTGTATGTCTTATCCTCTTCTTCCTTTCCGTTTTCTTCCCTCTCCAACTCATTATACACCTCACTTTCTTCCCAACTTTCTTATTCATGACCTTTTACATCCTTGACCCTACCAGCTCTTTCCCACCATTGTCTGCGACATATCTCAGCCTCTATTTAGGTCAACACAAAGCAATAATCTTCCCCTAATACCTCTGCTCCAGTTGCCCAGAAAATATCTTCATCCCATCACTTTTTAGAGCAGCAGTGTCAGGATTAGGATATGTTAGCAGATACAGAGGAGAAAAATCAAAATAGGAGGCATAATGCAATTACCAGAGAACTCTCAGCCTAAAAGAGAAAGGAAGCTGCAGCAAGCCGTCTGGCCATGTCTTTGCCTTTGTCTATTCTGAAAGCAGCAAGACAGTTACATGAATGCTGAAAGAATGCTATTTTGAGAAATAAAAATTGCTGCTTGTTATGTGTTGTGTTTAATACATGCAAATAAATATTTCTTCAAATTTGTTTCATGAAAATCAGTAGTAACAAAATAGATATGCACAAATGCTATTTTGGATAATGCCATGTTTATGCTGCAAAGTGCAGATCTAAAATTTTCAAAATAACTTTATTTGGAAGTCATTATGTTTGTAGATGTAGACATTACTTGAAAAGTTTACTCGCATCAACACTTTGGTTAAGACACCCAACAATATCCAAGTTTTTATATTTTTTCTACATGTTCTGCGTAATTCAGTTTGTTCTCAGGCACTGTTTTATAAATTTTTATGTTTCTTTCTAGAGTTCTTTATAGAATTTTTTTGATACATGTTGTGTGCTCTCTTTTACATTCCAATACATAAAACATTTTTCACATTAAGAGTGAAAACTTAATTCCCATTGTCTTTAACAAGATCATTTTTCCAAGGAAACAAGTAGCTAGATGTCAGGGCCTTTTTACTGGTTTTGTAAATTTCTGTGCTGTGGCTCTTGCTCTTAATTGCCTGGCTTTGGCGGAACAAATGGCACTATGATTTATTGTCATCTTTATCAAGTACTCTAAATCATGAAGCACTGTTACAGCACAGTAACATTTGCAAGAATATCTTATGAGGACAGAATAAAAATACCAAGGTCATATATGCAACACTTCTGGGTTTTGTGTTTCCATGCTGTGATAATTTCTTTTCAAAAAAGCTGACGTTGCCATGATGGCTTTTGATTTTGGAATATAGGAAATATTTCACAGACTATTCACATATATTTAATTTCAAATATACCCATAGTAGACTGTTTGCCTATAATCTTAATGGCCACAAAACTCTACAGCATATGCATTCAGGATTAATGCACAATGTTCGAAGGATGACTATGTCCCTGAAACACACTCAAATATCCAAACAAAGATACCTGAGCAGTGTGTAAAGTCAGGAGGACAATTTCATCATTGCATGTCTACACACTTAATTTTAAAAAGTAATAGTTTCAAAACACAGTATTTCAGCACCTTACAACATGAAAGATATATGTAAGACTACATATATGGCATTTGTACAGTCTGAAATATCTCAGTTTAATATATAGAATCAATGTAAAATAGCCATGTTTGAATTGTAGACGTCTGAATTGTAGACCTCGGCTTACACAATTTTCCACAAAATAGATGTGGACTTTTAAATAGAATATTGTTCTCTAAATATTAAAGATAGATGTAACTAAAGTCTCTGAGAGTTTCACAATTGTATTTGAAGACAGAATTAGATGTCATTTATGACTGTCTTATCATTGAAACAAGGCAATGAAATCTATCCATCAATTTAACTATTCCATTTTCTTTTGCAGCCTTGCAATCCATTCCACTGTAATTCTGCCACTGATCTACTTAATAATAGTAAGGAAAAATC
This sequence comes from Aythya ferina, assembly GCF_964211825.1. NCBI lineage: Eukaryota > Metazoa > Chordata > Aves > Anseriformes > Anatidae > Aythya > Aythya ferina. The sequence continues at coordinate 29,631,601 of NC_140299.1, forward strand.
CTTTTCGTTTTGCCATGGGGATGGCTCAGGCACTTCTGACAGCCCTCATGATTTCTTCCAGGTAAACAAAAGTAACATTTATTTTCTGTAATGTTTATAGTAGTAATTGCATTGTTTGTGCTCTGATTTTATTGTCACTTTGTTACATATCTGTTTCACCTGGACAATTGTAAATACCTTGGAGGGTTGAAATATTACTTTTGAGGTTATTTCTGCAGTACCCAAAAGGGAAGTATAGATTGTAGTGAAGCTGTGCTGGCCTTTCTCCAAAGTAGAGTCTGGTCTTCCAGATACAAATTCAGGAAACATTTTTTTGCCATTCAGTTAATTACTCATGGACTTGTTAGAGTTTAGGCTGTTTCAGTGTTATATACATTCTGAAAATTTTAATGTGTATTTTTGAGGATAACCAAGACTTTGTTATCTCTTCCTGTAATTTGAAGAAAGAGCAAAGATAGTTTTGCTTTAAAACCCAACTCTTCACTTTCATATTGCAGCCTTCCTGTCTGCAAATCAGGCTGTAAGGGAAAGGAAAGATAAAGGAAATGGTATATCACCTGTGCTTACTTTCTGTGTCTATCTGTGTGCCAGTTCAGCAACTTTGCCTGTCACCTTCCGCTGTGCAGAAGAAAAAAACTTCATTGATAAAAGAATTACCAGGTTTGTACTTCCAGTTGGAGCTACCATCAACATGGATGGCACAGCTCTCTACGAAGCAGTAGCAGCTGTATTTATTGCACAACTGAATGACTTGGAACTGGACATCGGCCAAATAGTTACCATTAGGTAAGACTAAAGCCAAGACACGCATTTTGTTGGTGTTTTTCTTAATGAATGATTTTACTTTGAATACCTTATGGGAGAGTTGAAGCTATCATTCACAGCACAGAAGAAAACAGAATAATTCTCATATCTTGTTCCAGAGCCTATTTATCCAGGTGAGAAGGTGGGCTAGGCCAAGGTATATTGGGAAATTGCTGTTATCATCTCACAGTAAGCACTTGCAAACCCAACTCAACATCTTCATATGATCTAAGTTGTATGTTGGACATGCATTTATCTATTTATTCTGCATTGTAATCCTAACAGTTGTTTGCTTGCTCAAGGAGCAATGGACTCTGCTTCAAGTGTTAGGAACTGTGATGGCACTGTTTCAAACTTGTCCAATTGACTTGTCCCCACATGCTGAGTAGATACTACTCAACAGGAAAACTGGAACATTTGGATTTCTTCCTTGCAGTGAAATACGCCCATTTGTGCCAGAAAATAGAGCTACTGTGAGCAGAATGTATCCTGAATGCATTTTTCTGTCTTTATTTGGGATTTAGTGTCACAGCTACAGCAGCCAGCATTGGAGCTGCTGGTGTCCCCCAAGCTGGACTAGTCACCATGGTGATTGTACTGAGTGCTGTTGGCCTGCCAGCCGAAGATGTTACTCTGATCATTGCAGTTGACTGGCTCCTGTAAGTTTAAGGCACTTGATATTTATTTATTTATTATTATGTTTAATTCTTACACAAGCTTTTCAGCAACATGTGGGCCTGTGAAAGAACAAAATCATGCAGGAATGCTGCAGGAATTGGGCAAAGATTCTTTTTGTGGCCGGCCTTGTTCAATATAGAATTGGATGTAGCCATGGCTATAATTCTATGAGAAGTCCTACAGTGTGGGATGGAAGTTAATAACCTCACATCCAGAGATTCTGTTCAGCCAGTGGGCACAACATTGTTAAATTGTTAGTGTAACGCTCAGGAAAGGCATGTTTCACAGTACTAAGGAGCACCTTTGGAGTTTCTCAACTGCTACCGTATTTTACTAAATAGATACACCATTCACAAAAATCAAATGCAGCCACAAGCAGAATCATCTCAGCTGATTTTAACAAAGTACATAAATGCCATACGCTGGTGAAGATGGAGTGCAGCGCATGAACTAAGCAAAGTTGGACCTTGATTCTATATGCACACACATGACAGGCTCTACAAGGGTACATTCTGCCAGCATCAGTTTGCTTGAGCTGCTTTTCAGTGAGACAGTTTCTTAAGGATACAGCCCCATGACCAGCAAGCACGCATGCAAATTCAGAAAGCACTACTTATCCCTGATTCCAACCACTTCACCTTAGAGCACATAAAAACCTCAGTCCCATTAAGCATCACCTTCTGGAAAGAAGCACTTAACCAGAAGTCTTCTGTTCAAACAAGACATTTCTAAGAAACTTCTGCAACAACCCCAAAGAATGACATCATGTATTCTGGAGTTCAAAAAGGAATAGGTGTTCAGTTTTGTCCCATGATTCACTGGGAAAGGATAACAAGATTCCCAAGTAAAGGAGTATAACTTTAGTTTATAATACAGCTTTTTTCTGCCTCCTAAAGTGTCCAAGCTCAGACTGGACACTTAGCTTATCAGACTGGGCACTCAGCTTATCATGCTCAGACTGAGGTCTTAATCACCAGCATTAACTCATCATGGGTGATATTTTATTGGTACCAATCCACAGATACTAATCATTTCATAGACTCTGCATTTCATTTTCTTAGGCTTATATTTACCCTCGAAATAAGTTCATTCCTTTTCCTTGCCCACCTTTTTCAATGATTTTCTTGAAGGATTTCTTGGCAGCAACCTATGTATTTCACAGATACACTTAATTTATTTGATTATTTAACTCAATTTTTCTATCTGTAGAGAAACTGTTCTTCAGAAAAGCAAGGCCATTGAATGGATCCAAGAATCAATTAAATTTCAGTATAAACATCATACCTTCAAAAAAAACCATCACCAAACAGTGTACATTTCCCCCATCAGCTGTCTGCAACAGTGTCTAATAGGTTTGTTTGCTGTGCTCCACAACCATTTTGTTTTCTCCGGCTATTTTACCAGTGCTCATTTAGTTTTGTTAAAGGTGGTGAAGATCTGTCCAAATCATTGTCTCAGAGCAGGTATCTAAAGAAGAATGTAAGAGCAAAACAAATGTATATTGTTACTTTTCCCAAAGTGCTTTCTTAGCCTTCAGGAAGTGGCAACTCAAAAAGTTCCCACATTAGAAGTGATTTTTGTTTTAACAGTGCTCAACAGATTTCTTCTGACATGAACTTGCCTCGTTTCTTTTGGAACCCATATCAACTTCTAGCATCCAGATGTCCTGTGAAAAGGAATGCCACAACCTAACAATGTGCTGCACAAAATACTTTTTTTTTAACCCATCTCATAATCCTTTTACTTGATTTCCTCTAATTTCTTCATGAGAATGAGACAGAAAGAGAACAGTCATTCTGTACTTACTATGGTAATCATAATTTAATGCACTCTATCATAGAATCATAAAATCATCAAGGTTGGAAAAGACCTCCACGATCATCTGGTCCAACTATTCCCCCACCTCCAATATCACCCACTAAACCATGTCTCCAAGCACCCCATGCTACCTTTCCTTAAACACCTCCAGGGATGGTGACTCCACCACTTCTCTGGGCAACCTGTTCCAGTGCCTAATTACTCTATCTGAGAAGAAATTTCTCCTAATTTCCAACGTCAACCACACCTGGTACAACTTCAGGACATTCCCTCTAATCCTATCTCTACTTTTCTGTGAGAAGAGGCTGACCTCCAGCTCCCCACAACTTCCTTTCAGGTAGTTGTAGAGAGCAATAAGGTCTCCCCTGAGCCTCCTCTTCTCCAGACTAAAAAACAAGAAATAAAAATAAAAAAATAAAAAATAAAAAAAGTTCTTTCAGCCATTCCTCATAGGACTTGTGTTCCAGACCCTTCACCAGCTTTGTAGCCCTTCTCTGGACATGTTTCAGGGCCTCGATGTCCTTCTCGAGGGGCCCAAAACTGAACATAGTACTCAAAGTGTGGTCTCACTAGAGCAAAGTACAGGGGAACGATCACCTCCCTGGTCCTGCTGGCCGCACTATTCCTGATACAAGCCAGGACGCTGTTGGCCTTCTTGGCCATATAGGCACACTGCTGGCTCATGTTCAGGCAAGCATCGACCAACACCCTCGGATCCTTTTCCTCTGCCCAGCATTTGAGCCTCTCTGCCCCAAGTGTGTAGCGCTCCACGGGATTGCGACCAAAACGCTGGAGCCAGCACTTAGCCGTGTTGAACCTCGTCCCGTTGGCCTCAGCCCATTGACCCAACCAGTTCCCTCTGCAGGGCCTTTCTGTCTTTTCTTCAATCTGCAATTTAGGTGATTCTTAGGCACAATAATAGTACATAGAAGATACCTGTTCCACCATGAAACAGAGAACTGTCTTTGATTCTAATTGACATATGTTTCAGATGAAGGTGTCTTGCTGTGTAAAGAAAATTAAAGATTAATTTCATGAACAAGGGATCATTGGCAGTGCATTTTGCACTTCAGCAGATGGGATGCACATCATGATGACATGTAGATTAACATTTTTGCCTTTTGTACTTACTGCCTAAAATGTATTATTTTGTAACCTGCTAGTTGTGCTTATTAACAATCTTCTAGTTAATTCTGAACTCATCAAGGTTTTCTTTTTTTTTTTTTTTATGTAGGCTTGAGGAGATTTTCCATGTTCATAATTAAGAAGTAGAATATGATTATTATGAAAAATGAGTTTAATGTGTGATTCACTCATTCTACTGATCATACTGGACATTTACTACATCCTTCCCTCTTCCTTTTCCTACCCCTCCCACATGAAGAATCCATAGCCACGTGTTCATGCTAGAGTTCAGCAGCTGTTGTAGAATTATGTTTGGGAACTGATTCACTGCATTATTGTTTTTGAAGTCTCCCATGCCAGTTTTCACGTTTTGCATGGTATTCCTGCTTTTCTGCCAAGCAGTGGCATATTTTTAAGGCCTGCAGGTCACATTTCTCTTGGGAGAAAAATTTGCAGCACAGAAGCATCGTGTTTCTTAATGTGACTTAACACAACTTTGTACATCAATTCTTTAACAAGAGTTTAGGCCAAAATACTGGGCTAGGCACTTCTATAGTTGAGGAAATAACTATCAAAAAGGCAAAAGGCAAACACTTATGCTGTGCCCCACAGTCTCTCCTCCCACTCCTCCAAAAGTGGTCTCATCGCAAAGAAAGCCAGCTGTGTAGCATACTCCAGGGCCTGAGAAGTGCTCTCCATAAGACTTCTTAAAGTCTCTGCACAGCAGTTTGATTTCTGCTGTTAACTGACCAGTTATGTGACTTAGAGCTTCATTCATTCAGTACAAAGGCATTCATTTTGGAAGTCACACCAGGTTTGTTCAAATTCACATGGGAAAAATTCTCCCCTTTGATCCCTTGTCCTCCCGCACTTTTGCCTTTAAGGCCAGAATGGCCTAGAATCCACACTGGGAAAAAAAACATGAGCTCACCATTTGGTGACATCACTTATGTTTACTAAAAGGATTTTCTAGGTAACATATTGAATGATTTCTCTGACATTTTTATTCCACAGGGATCGATTCAGAACAATGGTTAATGTCTTGGGAGATGCCTTTGGTACAGGGATAGTGGAGAAGCTCTCTAAAAAGGAGCTGGAGCAGATGGATGTCAATTCTGAAGTTAATATAGTCAACCCTTTTGCCTTGGAAACAACAACACTTGATAATGATGAAACAGAGACCAAGAAATCGTATGTCAATGGAGGCTTTGCTGTGGATAAGTCTGACACCATATCCTTCACGCAGACATCTCAGTTCTAAAGCCAGTAAGTAGCTTTCAGATGAAACAGGAGCACTAAAGGACGTGGCCATATGCATTCTTAAAAAGTTAAAGGGTAACTGAAAATGAATTACATCTCACATATATTTGATTTACTGCACAGACTGATTCTCTTCACTGGTTCTGGCCCCTACTAATCACCTCTGTCAACAATTTGAACTCACCACTTTTGCTCCTTGCTGATATGTTGAAGAAAAAGACATTTGTAAAATACTTGGTGGTATACACGCTTGGTGAGGCTATGAATTGCCTCTCTGGAATCAGCTTGCTCATATATGGGGATCAATAGCTGGAACAGCCAAACGTGTTTTTCTCAGGAGTAGCACAGCATTCCACATCTCACCTGCATTACAAAACACCTTTACAAAATCTCTTTTAACATCTTTGCCTTCTAAACACATTGCACTGTACCAGAAACCTACTGTAACTTGATCATGTGCCAAAATACTCCTTTCTGCAGCTGAGAGATCACCTCTAGGGCAAATTGAGTCAGAAAAGAACAGAACAAGGCCTTGTAGTAAATATTCTAGTGTGAATGGGGTTTCATTTTTCTTTAATTGTGAAATAATTGGGCATGGAAGAGCTGCCATTGCTTACATTGCTAGACTTCCCCTTGTGTTCCCTGTGAATGCCAGCTGCTGGCCTTCCAATGTGAAACACATTGCTGTGGATTCTGGCTTCTGGCATTTGAAGAGTTTTGATAAAGTGAAACTTCACCAGTTTTGGTCCACTTCAGTGGCATCCTGATACATAGACAGCAGATGGAGAAATGGTACTTTACTCTTGTCCACCCTTGATTCTAACCAAATATTAATCAGCCCATAAGTAGCCAGAGGTCAGGAAGATGAAAACAGGCTATAAAGCAACACATAATGCAAACTAAAACTTTCCTCCTTAGAACAAAAACAGGTATGGTATGAAGAGTAGGAGGCATGCCTCTTTGTAGACAGATGCCACTGTCACTAAGCTCTTTGCACAGACTGGCTGTGTAAGCATGCAAGTTTGTAGCTGTGACACCACTTAGAGTGCCAACATATATTATCAGCTACATTGTATCTCATGAAGCATTTCTGGACCCAGAAAGTCATGTATTCTGTTGGCTTGCTGTAGGATAAGAAGCAACAAGAATTTCCTAATAAGAAATCTCCATTGTCTAAAACATTTTATACAAGATTTTTGTGGTGCGAAATCACTCTCCCCAGGGAGGGATTGCTGTAAATTTTTTTTTTTCCCTTGCATTTTGCCATTCATTAGCCATTTTACTTGTAAACTGAAATTCATATACAGTTGTTTGTAAGTAAGATTATAGGAAACCTAAAATTGCACTCATATGTTAACAAAAAACCCTGCAGATTCTGCTGTTCGTGGCAGTGTACTATACTTGAGTCAGGCCTACACTTTTTTATTTAAATAAACCAGAAGCGTGCCAAAGAACGACAATTAAGAAGAACATATTTACTGTAGAATTTGATAAATTGCACCTTAAACCAACAAGTCAATGAAACATAATACCATGTTTAAATTAAACATTGTAACATATGTGATAATGTTAATCCAAATATAATTATGTTTATCCATAATAAGGAAAATGTACAGATTGAATAAGTCAATCTTTTACCTGTGCTGAAATAGTATGAAACATTTTTATGGCTTTGCTTATTAAACGAAAAAAAACAAAAACAAAAACAAAACAAACAAACAAAAAAACCCACCAGTTTCCCATAATTAGCGTATGATCTATGTCTTGTCTTTCCTTTGCTTTTTTTTTTTCGTTACCTATTTACCATTACCCCATTATGTAACCACCCTACTATGATGTACTGTGAATAATGTTCCTAATATATTCTAAATAAATAAATTCTCTCCTTAGTTCTTGTTGTAGCTTCCCATCCTCTCCTCACTGTAGAATATTGAGTTCCATTAGCTATGGCAGGAAAAGCAAAACTGTGTGAGTTTATGATTTAGGTTCCCTTCACTATTGATCTAGCTGTAGCTTTGGCAAGAATTAATCTGTTCTTACAATAAAATAAAAATATTGCTCTCACAATAATATGGCAGTGAGACTACAATAAAACCCTTTAAATATGGAGGATTTGGGTTGGTGGTATACTTTTAAACACATGCTAAGTAGCAGATTATTTATTTATATTGATCGGATTCAGGGTTGATGGTGCTGTGTTGACATCCACCTACCACCAAGACACCCAACCACAAAGTAAAGTTGCTTCAGTCCAAGGATGCTTTTCCTGACATCCCGTTCAAACTATTTATATTCTGCATAGGTGGAAACATTGTACATAAGCAAAGCGTTCTCTTCTCCACAGCCTGCTACTCTGGCAGCCTTGGAGATTTTTTTTAGAGAATGTGCCACTGGAATATGCCCTGCAGATTCTGGGTCTTTGAGCCCTGTTGTTAGGTTGCTATACACTCTTTGAGGCTGTGGAAGCTCACGCAAGTTTGGCTCTGAATCTACAGTATTATGTGTGTAACTGTACACTGTATATACATGTATGTATCTGTAGCAGCCCCACAAGAGTTTAAACCACAGAAACACAGCCACTATATGCAGGTCACCTGTTCTCTCATCTTCTCTGTCAAGAACAGGAACAATCCTTATTACACTCAAAAAAAAAAAAAAAAAAAGATGGCTAGACCCTCTCCTTCTCCTTGAATTTACAATTTCAGGCCTGTTTGACTACACATGATGTGCAGCAGAGTACCTGCTGACACCACATGGCCGGTAAAATGCCAAGCACCACAACAGGTGCAACTGCTGCCACTGCTGTTGCTCCGCAGAGCCACGCCTCCAGCCTGTGGCTCTACCAAGCCACCAGATGGCAGTGCTGGGCAGACCACCTGCTGGGGTGGGGAAAGGGCCATGGGTGAAGGGCAGGGCTACATGGCCCATAGGCCTGCCTGCAGCTGCGATTGGCCAGGACAGGAAATCCCATCTCAGGTGTCTAACTGATTGGCTGTCCATTTCCTTAAGCTGAGCAAGTGCTTACATGTAAGAACACATATGTTTCTATACAACTGTATTGCATTTAGATGCTGAGATGCTGCTATGAGAAACGGCCCTGCAAAAGGTGAGATGTAAGAGTAGTAGTAGCAAAAGCTAGAGGACGAGCAAGAAGGTTAAGAGGAGGTGCTGTAGGTACCATAGAATAGATTCCCCTGCAGCACAAACCCTGGAGGGGACCATGACATTGCAGGTGAATGTGTCCAAAGGGAAGCTGCAGCTTTAAGGGAGCCTGCAGTAGAGCAGGGGAGAAGTCTGAGGAGGAAAGAGTTTCCAAGCGGAGCAGTGATAGGGTGACTGCAAACTCCCAGGCCTGTGAGACAGTTTGGGGTGGAGGGAAATTGTAGAGTCATGGATGGAGTGTAACTGAGTTTGAGATGAAGGGATGAGGGGAGAAGTTGGGGGAGGGAGGGGCTGGACTGGGAAAGTGTACGTTTTTACTTTGCAATAAAATAAATTAACTTTAACCACGTTGAGTCTGATTTGCCTGTGACTTCCCCCCCTTTTTTTTTTTTTTTTTTTTTTTTTTTTTTGTCATCTTGCTGAGGACAGAGGGAGAGTGGTTGGGTGCACATTGGCTACTGTCCAAGGTTAGACAGTCACAACTATATATACAATTTATATATACTAGAAATATAGAAAGGACTCTATAAGTGTTCTGTCTTTCCGTTGCTTAAGTTGCCCTTTTACTATCACCCATACCCATTTATGTACTCACCCTGTTTTGATGCACTCTGACTTGTGTTCCTAACATGCTCTATATCAGAAATTTCTCTCCTTTGCTCTTGCTGTAGCCTCCTTTACCCGCTGTGTTCCTTTAGCTATAGTGAGAAAAACTGGATGAGATTATAATTTAATTAACTGTCTTGGGTGTATGTGGAAAGGGTTTGGTAGCAGAAGAGCTGCAGGGGTGTCGTGGTTCCGCTCGAGTGGGCAGCCAAGCTCCACCACAGCCGCTCTCTCACTCCCCCTCCTCAAAGAGGAATGGGGAGAAAATATGTGAAAAGGGCTCAAGGATTGAGATAAGGACGAGAAAATCACGCAATAATTATTGTAACGGGCAAAACAGACTCGGCATAAGGAGATAGTAAGATTTATTGCCTACAACTAACAAGCGAGAGAAGTGAGAAAACAAAGGAAAAAAAAACAAAAGCACCTTCCCCCCCCATCCACCCTCTTCCACCTCCTCCCCCCGAGCGGCGCAGGGGAACGGGGAATGGGGGTTATGGTCAGTCTACAGCACTTCTTCTCTGCCGCTCCTTCTCGGTCACTCTCGTCCCCTGTGCTGTGGGGTCCCACCCACGGGATGCAGTCCTTGATGAACTGATCCGGCGTGGGCTTCCCACAGGCAGCAGCTCTTCCAGAACTGCTCCAGATATGGGTCCGTACCACGGGGTCCATCCCTCAGGAGAAAACTGCTCCAACCTGGCTCCCCTACGGGCAGCAGCTCCTGCCAGATCACCTGCTCCTGCGTGGGCTCCTCTCCACGGGCTACAGGTCCGGCCCAGAATCTGCTCCGGCAAGGGTCTTCCACAGGCGGCAGCCTCCGTCGGTGCAGGGCCACCTGCTCCACCGTGGTCTCCTCCACGGGCTGCAGAGTGGAACCCTGCTCCACCGTGGTACTCCATGGGCTGCAGGGGGACATCCTGCTTCACCATGGTCCTCACCACAGGCCGCAGGGGACTTCTGCTCCGGTGCCTGGAGCACCTCTCCCCCTCCTTCTACACTGACCTTGGTGCAAGGCTGTTCTCTCACTCCCTTGACTCTCCCGGCTGCTGTGTGGCGCAGCGTTTTTTCCCTGCCTTAAATATGCTCTCACAGAGGCGCAAAACAACATCGCTTATTGGCTCGGATCTGGAAAACAATGGGGCCCTTCCCAAACATGGGGCAGCTTCTAGATCTTTCTCACAGAAACCACCCCTATGGCTCCCTGCTACCAAAACCTTGCCACGTAAACCCACTACAAGGGGTGGCTTCTGTGAGAAGACTCCAGAAGCTGCCCCATGTGAGATAGGAGTCAGTTAAAAAGGGACCCGCTGATGGCCAGAGCCAAGCCACTGAGCGATGCTGGTTCCACCTCTGTGAGAGCATATTTAAGAAAGAGAAAATTCTGCTGTGCACCAGCAGCAGGGAGAGAGAGGAGTCAGAAGCAACCCAGGTTAGTGAAGAATGATGGGGAAGAGGTGTGCCAGGCACTGGAGCAGAAGTTCCCCCACAGCCTGTGGAGAGGCCCATGGTGGAGCAGGCTGTCCCTGTACAGCCCATGGGTGCCACGGCAGAGCAGATCGCCATGATGCAGCCCATGGAGGAGCCCCCAGTGGAGCAGTTGGATGTGGCCTGGAGGAGTATGCAGCCCATGGAGAGCCCCTGCAGGATTATAAGGCTAAAACCAGGATAGCAACCCTGGACTTTTGGAGAGCCAACTTCGACCTCTTCCGGGAACTACTTGGGAGTATCTCATGGGCTATGTTGCTAGAAGGCAAGTGTGCATGTGACAGCTGGGCTACATTTAAACAGCACTTCTTCCAAGCTCAGTATCTGTGCATCACTAAGAGTAGGAAATCGGGGAAGAGGGGCAGGAAACCTGCGTGGATGAGCAAGGAGCTCATCAATAAGATCAAAAGGAAGAGGAAGGTTTATGAAATGTAGAAAAAGGGCCTGTCCTCTTGCAAGGAAGTGTTGTCAGGGTCTGCAGGGACGCAACAAGGAAGGCTAAAGCCCACCTAGAGATGAGGCTTGCAAAAGAGATCAAAGATAATAAGAAGGGTGTTTTTTTCTTAAAGTATGTAAACAGTAAAAGGAAGACTAGGGATAATGTGGGTCCTTTGCTGAACAAGGGGGGTTTCCTGGTAATGGGAGATGCTGAGACGACAGAGATACTGAATGCTTTCTTTGCTTCAGTCTTTGCTTGAAGGACTTCCCCCCCAGGACTCCTCGATCCTGGAGGGAGAAGAAAGAGTCTGGGAAGTGGAGATCTCCCCCCTTGTTGACAAGGGAGTGGTTCAGGGGCATCTGAGTGGGCTCAATGCACTCAAATCCATGGGTCCTGATGGGATGCATCTGCATGTGCTAAGGGCAGAGGTGATTGCTGAACCACTCTCTATCATCTTTGAAAGGTCCTGGAGAACAGGAGAGGTGCCTGAAGATTGGAGGATAGCCTATGTCACTCCGGTCTTCAAGAAGGGCACGAATGAAAATCCAGGAAACTACAGGCCAGTCAGAGGTGACTGTCCCTGGAAAGGTGTTGGAACAGCTTGTTCTGGATGCCATCTCCAAGCAATTGGAAGAGAAGAAGGTTATGAGGAGTAGTCAGCATGGATTCAGCAAGGGAAAGTTGTGCTCAACCAACCTTGTTGCCTTCTATAATGGTACCACCAGCTGGGTAGATAAGGAGAGAGCAATGGATGTCAGCTACCTTGACTTTAGCAAGGCTTTTGATACTTTCTCCCATGACATTCTGATAGCAAAGCTGAGAAAGTGTGGGATAGAGGAGTGGACAGTAAGGTGAATTGAGAACTCGCTGACTGGCTGAGCTCAGAGGATGGTGATCGGCAGCGCAGAGTCCAGCTGGAGACCTGTGACTAGCGGTGTTCCCCAGGGGTTGGTGCTGGGTCCAGTCTTGTTCAACATCTTCATCGACGACCTTGATGAGGGAATAGTGTCTGCCTGCAGCAAGTACACTGATGACACAAAGCTGGGAGGAGTGACTGACATGCCAGAAGGCTGTGCTGCCATTCAACAAGACCAGGACAGGCTAGAGAGATGGGTAAGAAGAAACCAAATGAGGTTTAATAAGACCAAGTGTAGAGAGTCCTGCACCTGGGAAGGAACAACCACATGTATCAGTACAGGCTGGGGGATGACCTGCTGGAGAGGAGCTCTGACGAGAAGGATCTGGAGGTCCTGGTGGACGACAGGTTGACCATGAGCCAGGACTGTGCCCTCATGGCCAAGAGGGCCAACGGGATCCTGGCATGCATTAAAAGGAGCGTGGCCAGCAGGTCAAGGGAGGTGATCCTCCCCCTCTATTCTGCCCTGGTCAGGCCTCACCTGGAGTACTGTGTCCAGTTCTGGGCTCCCTGGTACAAAAAAGACAGGGTTCTCCTCGAAAGAGTCAGGTGGAGGGCCACAAAGATGATATGGGGCCTGGAGCATCTTCCTTAGGAGAAAAGGCTGAGAGACCTGGGTCTGTTCAGCCTGGAGAAAAGAAGACTGAGAGGGAATTTCATCAATGTGTATAAAAACCTGAAGTGTGGGAGACAGAAGGATGTAGCCAACCTCTTTTCAGTGGTTTGCGGGGACAGGACAAGGAGTAATGGTTACAAGATAGAGCACAGGAAGTTCCACATTAACATGTGAAAGAACTTCTTCACGGTGAGGATGACGGAGCACTGGAACAGGCTGCCCAGGGAGGTTGTGGAGTCTCCTTCTCTGGAGATATTTAAGGCCCATCTGGATGCGTAGCTGGGCAGCCTGCTCTAAAGAACCTGCTGTGGTGGGGGATTGGATCCGATGATCTTTCGAAGTCACTTACAACCCCTTCAATTCTGTGATTCTATGATTATACCCCAGGCCGAGTCTGCAGACTGTGGAGAAGAAGCCACTCAGGAGCAGAGGATCTGTCAAGAGCTGCCACCCATGGGGGACCAATGCTGGAGCAGTCTGCTCCTGGTGGATGGACCCCATGGTACAGACCCACACTAGAGCAGTTGTTGAAGAGCTGCTGTGTGTGGGAAGCCCGTATAGGATCACTTCAGGAATGATGACATCCTTTGGGAGAGGCCTCATCCTGGAGGAGGGGAAGACAGTGACTACGGACAAGTGGTGGAGACAAAGCATTATGGACAGAGCACAACCCCCATTTCCTATTCTTCTGTGCTGCTTGAGGGGCAGACATAGAAGATGATGGGGCAGACACAGAAGATGATGGGTGGGATGGAAGATGTTTTTAGTATGGTTTTAGTTTATCACTGTTCTAGTACACTACTAATAGGCAATAAATTATATTAATCTACCTATTTTGAGACTTTCTGACCAAGAACGATAAGTGGTGAACAAATCTGCTGTCCTTATCTCAACCCTTGGGCCACTTCCATCATGTTTTCTCCCACTTTTCCTTGGAGGAGGGGGAAAGAGATGGCTACGATGAAGATCATCTTCCCAACACAGTAAACCACCAAAGTTATCATCATCATAGAATCATAGAATATCTTCAGATGGAAGGGAAACAAGGATCACCAAGTCCAACTCCTGTCACCGCACAGGTCTGCCCAAAAGCTTAGACCATGTGACTAAGTGCATAGTCCAATTGCTTTTAAAATTCACACAGGTTTGGTGCAGTGACTACAACCCTGGGGAGCCTGTTCCAGTGTGCAACCAGCTCTCAGTGAAGAACCTCTTCCTGATGTCAAGCCTAAACTTCCCCTGACTCAGCTTAACACCATTCCCATGGATCCTATCACTGGTGTTTAGAGAATAGGTCACCTGCCACCTTGCGGGAGGTTGTAGACCACAGTAAGGTCCCCCCTCAATCTCCTCTTCTCCAGGCTAAAGAGGCCAAGTGTCCTCAGCCGATCCTCATATGTCTACCCCTCTAGGTCCCTCACCATATTCATCACACTCCTCTGGACACCTCCAACAGTTTAATGTCCTATTTCTACTGTGGTGCCAAGAACTGCACACAGTACTCGAGGTGACGCCAGACCAGCACAGAGTAGGAATCTATTATATTCATACTGTAGCCAGTTGTATATTTGGAAAGAATTAAAATCATTAAGAGATAGACTAATTAATTTAGAGATAATTTTCACTAACACTCTAGGCATTGAAACATTAGGTTGCGAGCACTGCAGCAGGCAAAGGTGCCGCTTCTCCTGCTAGCACAGCTCCACAGCGCCACGGCGCCGGTATCGGCCCTATGCATTGTGACAATGCCGGTTCTAGCGGCACTGCCGCAGGACAGGGCAGAGCCTGGCAGCCAGGAAGGCGGTGCCTTAGGAGAAAGCATGCTTGGAAAGGACCGCCAAACAGGGCAACATGCTGCTCAGCAGTGGGGAGTGAGGAGGAGAAAGTGTGAGAAACAGCTGTGCAAAGGCCAAGGTGAGAGTCGGAGCGGGAGTAAGGAGGGGGAGGAAGGCTTTGGGGGTTCAGGACGAGCAAGAGGAGGAGCAGGAGGAGGAACGGGAGGAGGAGCAGGAGGAGGAGGAAGAGCAGGGGGTGGTTCTGGCGCCAGAATCAAAATTCTAATGCAGCGCAACCCTTGGAAGAGAGCACGCCGGCGCGGGTCGATGTGTGCTG